>NC_136059.1:757255488-757697565 GCF_964261635.1 Lissotriton helveticus | reverse complement strand
AACTTGAGCAGGTGGTCCACTCTTCCTTGGATGTGGTGGAGGTGGTGGGGAAGCACCAGCTGAAGCTACTAAAGAAGCCATTGCTCAGTGATCACAAAGGGTCTTTCTCTCACAATGATGAAAGTCAGAGTGAGGAAAGAAGGAGGGATTTTCATCATTTGGGAAAAACAAGAGTTCTCAACCAATCAAAAGTGTTCATTTTAGATTATATGACCTAGTCTTACATCATTAGGAAACCAAAAGTGAAATGAACCAATGAAAAGTGTTATTACCAAGTCACATGACTTGCTGTGTTTACGTTAAGCGCTTTGCAGGGCCTCCCGGTTTGCTTCCAGAAACCTGCGCTTTGCGACTCGCTTCGCGTACCAGTTCGCTAACGTAGTACGTCATATGACGTATCACGCGACAACGTGAAACGTCATGCGGACGGGAGGCGTCACGATGTTGTTTTGTAACGCGGCACTTGCGGTAAAGAAACGTTTACCGGCTCGCGGTCTATTTCGCGGCATCAAGGTCAGCTAACGGGAAGCTTCCCGATTTGCGAAGCGGGAACGAAGAAAAAAAAATATTTAAAAAAAAAATTATTCATAAACATATAAAATATATTTTTGGATTTAAAGAAGAATACATTTTACAGCTACAGATATTAGCTGTTAAAAAACCAATGAAATTCACAGAAAAAACCATAGGTTATGGACCATATATAGTTAGGAATTAGCATTTACAAAACCTTGAAAATTCACTGAAAAAACCATAGGTTATAGACCATATATAGTTAGGAATTAGCATTTACAAAACCTTGAAAATTCACTGAAAAAACCATAGGTTATAGACCATATATAGTTAGGAATTAGCATTTAAAAAACCTTATTTTACTCACACAAAACCATTGAAATTCCATATATAGTTAGTTGCACTAACTATATATCGTGCACCGGCAATCCACTGCTGATCATGTCACATATTACATCATTCATGACATGGTCAGTGACATCACTGATGACATCACTGATGACATCTCAAATGACATCACTGATGACATCACTGATGACATCTCATTTGACATCATTCTTGTGCTAATACGATAAACCTCTTCAGACTCTAATATAACCTTAGATACACTCAGTGTATACAGACACTCACACACTGCCACTCATCCATGGAGTTACTCACACACCCAGTCAGTCATGCAAAGAAACAATCTCACCTCCATTTCTTCAACTATACAGTTAAACACACCTTACTTATTGAAACATATACTAACACATATTTACTCTCTTATACAATCCCTGATACAAGTTCACAATGATCGATACAACCACTCACTCATTCAGTGGCTCTCATGCACAGTTATTTATATATGCCAACTCTCACATGTACTGTGTTTTACATATGTACTTACTATGACATGTAGCATTGAGATATCCATTCACTCATCAATACACTCATGCACACAGTCAACTGCCCATGTAGCTGTTTCCACATGCACTCTTGAACTCATACACCTAGTGAATAAACTGCTCACACATCTATGCATAGAGTCTCACACCTTCCAGTCACCCCCACACAAACTCAATCTCCCATAGAAATACTTGGGCAACCAATTAATAACACATATAGCCTCTCGTATAGCTAATGATCAACACATGCAGCAGTTTACAGAACAACAGACATAATGATGCACAAATTAAGACAGTTTAGTCACTAACCCATGCATTCAGTGAGACACATTTAATCACTCACTCATACAGTCAGTCATGCACCTACTAAATCCTTCATCCAGACACTTATACATCCACTCAAGACATATTTTAACTTTACAGAAAAATACAGTCACTGGATGTTGTCATCAGTGATGTCATTTGAGATGTCATCAGTGATGTCATCAGTGATGTCACTGACCATGTCATGAATGATGTAATATGTGACATGATCAGCAGTGGATTGCGGGTGCACGATATATAGTTAGTGCAACTAACTATATATGGAATTTCAATGGTTTTGTGTGAGTAAAATAAGGTTTTTTAAATGCTAATTCCTAACTATATATGGTCTATAACCTATGGTTTTTTCAGTGAATATATATATATATACATACACACACACATATATATATATATATTCACTGAAAAAAACATAGGTTTCACAACAGTTATAGTTAGCTAAACATTTTACTCATACAAAATCAATGAAATTCCCATGTTATAGTTGGACTCACTATAACTCACGCGCCCTCAATCCACTGCTGATGATGTCACATATTACATCATTCATGACATGGTCAGTGACATCACTGATGACATCACTGATGACATCTCAAATGACATCACTGATGACATCATCCATGTGATAATATAATGCACCTCCTCACACTCTAATCTAACCTTAGATACATCCAGTGTTGAATATAGACTACCATTCCTAAAGCCATTGACACACCAATACCATTTACTACATACACACTAACTGATTCCTAAGTCTACACCCACATCCACTCATTCACCCATACAATCACTCATACATACTGACACTCACCAATACAACACTTTCATATGCACTCATACACCTATACAGACACTGACACAGTGCCACTCATGCATGGAGTTACTCACAAACCTAGTCAGTTATGCAAAGAATCAATCACACTCCCATTTCCTCATCTATACAGTTATACACACATAACCTTACTTATTAAAACATATACTAACACATACTTACTCTCTTTTACAATCACTGATACAACTACACATTGATCCATACAGCCACTTACGCAATCACAGGCTCCCAATTATAGTCATTGATATATGCCAACTCTCACATGCACTGTGTTTTACATATGTACTTACTTGGACATGTAGCACTGAGATATCCATTCACTCTTCAACACAGCCATGCACACAGTCAACCACACATACAACTGTTTCCATACGCACTCTTGAACCCATATACCTGGTGAATCAACTGCTCACACATCTATGCAGAGAGACACACACCTCCCAGCCACCCACACATACACTAAGACTCATATACAAATACTTTGGCAACCAATGAATAACCCATATAGCCACTCATATAGCTATTGATCAACACATGCAACAGCTTGCACAACAACAGACATACTGATGCACACATTCAGACAGTTTAGTCACTAACCCATGCATTCAGTAAGACACATTTAATCACCCACTCATACAGTCAGACACGCACCTACTAAATCCTTTATCCAGACACTCATTCTTCAATATGTTAAACATATTTTAACTTTACAGAAACACACAGACACTGGATGATGTCATCAGTGATGTCATCAGTGATGTCATTTGAGATGTCATCAGTGATGTCATCAGTGATGTCACTGACCATGTCATGAATGATGTTATATATGGCATCATCAGCAGTGGATTGCGGGAGCGTGAGTTATAGTGAGTCCAACTAACTATAACGTGGGAATTTCATTGGTTTTGTATGAGTAAAATGTTTAGCTAACTATAACTGTTGTGAAACCTATGGTTTTTTTCAGTGAATTTCAAAGGTTTTTTAAATGCTAATTCCTAACTATAACAAATGTGAAATCTATGTTTTTTTCAGTGAATTTCAAAGATTTTTTAAATGCTAATTCCTAACTATAACGATTGTGAAACCTATGGTTTTTTCAGTGAATTTCAAAGGTTTTGTAAATGCTAATTCCTAACTATGACGATTGTGAAACCTATGGTTTTTTCAGTGAATTTCAAAGGTTTTTTAAAAGCTAATTCCTTTGTATATCGAGTTTGTAACCTACGATTTTTAAAGTTTTTTTTGTTTATTAGCTGTTTTTTATAACTATTAATTATTATAATTTTTTTTTTCAAATTTTTTTTTTCAATGTATTTTTCATGTTTTTTTTAATCATTTTGTCTTGGAGCGCTCAGGGTAAAGGGAGCCGGGAAGCAGCCCGAGAAGGGGAAGGGTCCCGCACCCCGTGCCCGGCTCCCGTGCGGGCGTTTGAGGGGGAAGCTAGTGATGCCACGGGAGATCTTTAGCGTGGAGGAGGTGGCCGCCTCCCCAGGACCATCATGGCAGGCGGCAGGATCGCAAGCGGCTACGGGCTCCGGAAGCGGTGGGAGAAGGTGTGCCGGGCCATGTATGAACACTCTCGGGTCCTGCGCACCTACAACCAGGCCACCCACCGTTGGACGGATCTCCTGGACAGGGAACACGACCTGCTCAACCTGCTCAGCGTCGAGATCCCCGGGCTTGGTGAGTAGTAGTAGTAGCTACTTCATCACTACTCTGTTTTCTCCTTCTCTGTGTGTTATTATATTGCATATTTTTGTTTTTTACCAAGAGCAATAATGCTGCCGATTACATTGTAGGTAAATATATTTCAAAATCTTCTGTGCATTTCAGGTGCACTGCTCTCCTTCTCAGTAGCGTTGCTACTATGCTTATTTGTTTTCGAATTTGTGTTCATTTCATTGGCCTGAGAAATTATAAATGAGTGTAGTTTACAGAACTGCGTAATGCTAGACACTAAGGGGCAGATTTGCAATTACTTGTGCATCCCTGCAAAGTAGCAGGGATGCGCCAGTAATTGTGCGCCATGCCACCACCACCCATTATGCGCCATTTACAATGCGGTGCACCATGGACCCAAAACGTCACTGAAGCGTTACGCATCTGTGCCGTAAAGGCGGCGCATTGCTGGAGTTGCGTCACAACGGTGGCGCAGCTCCAGCAATGCTCTGGGGTGCCCTATCTCCCCAATGCTGCGTCAAGCCGTACGTCTGCTTCAAGCAGGCGCAGGGTTTGAGTGACGCATCATTGTCCTAAAAGTGACTGATTGAAATCTTGTAGATTTCCCTCAGCCACTTTTAGGATGCGTTCCTGCGCCGGAACGCCCTCCCATGCGCCGGAACGCCCCCTGATGGCGCAGGGCTTTACAACGTGATGCATCTCCCATATGCGTCACGTTGTTAATATACGCCGCACCATGGCGCCTCTTTTGTTCTGCCGCTGCGTCACAAAAGTCACGCAACAACGGAGCAAAAGAGTCACAAGGGGCTTGTAAATCTGCCCCTACAGACTCAAGTCCAGTCCTTCCTTTGTACACCTGGCAATAAGAAGAAATAGTGGTGGTGGATTGATAGTTTGAGTATTTTAATGACTGGTTAATGTAGTAGGAAACTTTTTAGTGTTGTCACTGATCTGCAATCACAATGGAGTTTGTCTGTCACTTCGCGTGCTGCGGACTGCTACCTGCCAGTCCTAGGCGAACCTTTTTAGTAGTTTGTTTAGTGAGTTACATACCTTTCCAAGTCGACGGTCCGCAAATCAAGCAATACTAATATCGTAGTGGACCACATGAGATAGGTCAATATATCCCGTGGAATAGTTGTCTATTTGCTATTTCGCCAAAATATTTTGTTATTGTTCTTTTGAAATGTTTGATTTGGTTGACAACAATCATCCATGTTTTCGGGTCTTTCTTTCTTTCATGTTGTACATCAGCTCCCCCCAGGGGCAAGAGGACAGAGGAGGTGGTATCGGCTGCTGCTGCTGTAGAAGGCCAGGATCGGTCAGGCGAGGGCTCATTTGCTGGCCCCGGAAAGTTTTCATTTTAATATAGAGTACCTATTTTTTCCTAGCGTTCCTCATTCGATTTTTTCTAAATCGTCTTTGATCTTCTTGTAGACTGTAGACTGTATCTAAATTCTTATCCTGCCTCTACTATGACTCCCTGTGGTATTACTAGATTATTCTTATTAGTCTGTATTTGTAGCTAACTAAGATTGCACAGTTGGCAAAAGGTGTTAAACAACACTCCCATTCTAGTCAGCAATAGTTCAATGCACTGAGTGTAGTCCTCTGGGATTGTCCATAATGTCTTTTGAAGTCTTCTGAATGTTTATGCTTTGACAATTCCCAACAATAAAATGTCAATGACCACCAAGAAAGAATAAGATACTAGTTTACTTTTTGATTGGCTAGGAGGACAAGCCATATTACTATTGTTGCAGGGACAATTCTGCACAAACAGAACTATGGACACTAAATAGTGCATTGTTTATCAATTATAAAAGGCGCAGTTAGACTTTCCACATACCTCAGTCATAACAGAATTTGAACCCCCAATCTCCTTACTGACTAGCTAGTGTGGCAGGGTCATTTAGCTCCCTAATTCATCGATGATTGATCCCCAATGATGATTATCCAACCCAGGATATAAGACTACGGAGTCAGAGTCCAGAACTGTCAGAGCCACGGACCCATGCTTGCAAATTGCAAACCCTTTCGCTCACTCACTCATGACCAAAAACCACAGAGTCTATGTAAGTTTTAAAGCTTTATTAAAAGTAAAAACATTTATTAAAATCAAGTTCATCATACAACATAAATGGTGGATTGAAAATGGAAAAGTGCTTTGTGATTTCACACATTAATTGTGGGCGAGCCCTCACCTGGTTGGAACTTCAAATCTTCTTTGTGGTGCAGAATCGTTGCTGACTCCGTCCTAGTGATGATGATCTGATCTTGCTCTTGTTCTTAGAAGGGAAGCTTCTGTCTGTTATGAGAAAAATGTTAAAAAGCAAACATTCATGAGTTGTGCCAAAAAGTGTAGCAAGACAACACCCTTCCCTGAAAAAAGGGCAATTTTTTGTTTTGACTAGACAGTCACAAATTATTAGATGTTTTGTGTAGTGTTAGTTACATTTTTTCATTCCTAGACAAAATACTAGGGAGTGGTGTATATGGCCTCTAAGAATCTGAAATGTATTTTCTAGGTGGAACATCGGGACACAACCATCCAGCGGTGCCGGGGCCAGCGCGGAGGTGGGCACTCCTGGGGCGGAGGCAGTGCAACAGCCAGCGGAAACTGCTGTGGGGGTGCCACGGTAGTGGCGGACAGTGGTAAGCTATTATATTCCTTACTTATTGAGATTGCAGATTGCAGAGTGTGCTCTCTGCACGGGTGTATATGTTGTACAGTACAAGTGTACTACACTGTTAAGAAGACTTACAAATTTAGAACTAAGTTTTTATCAACCAGGTAGTAGCCTCCTCTAAATTGACTTCAACTCAGCTGTGAAAGTTTTTTCGAGAATCCAAGTTAGATCAGAGATGAACTTGATTGATGGGATGAATGAAAAGGGAAAGAAGGGTGTAAGTAAGTGTGGAAGGACGAGCGAGTTAAAAGTAATGATGACTGGCAAAGAATGATACGTGTTTGATTTCTGCCCGAGGTGGCTGGGAATATGTTGCATGGCCGGTTGAAGGATGAAGCAAGGATGGGTGGAAGGAGAAAGGGAAGAGGACTACCTGGGTGGGTGAAACAGAAACTGTATGTGTGCGCAAGATATCCTTTGGTTGAAATTCAAATGCAAGTCAAGCACGGATCCATGGCGTGCGGTTTCCAAAATTAAATGAAAATGTTGTTTTCCCGTGAGAAAAAGTAAAATTTGTCCAGTTGAGAAATTAAGAAGAATGATTGACATTTACTTTGAATGGATAGATGCCTGGATCATGGTACTATCTGACTCATAGGTAGCATATGTGTATATAGAGAGAGTAGACGGTCACTGGTTGAACTAAGTGTTACTTTGAAGAGCATGTAACACCACACCCGCACGTCCGTTCCAGTGTAGGAAAGGCAAGGAAAAGAAGTTGTAATTTTTCCGAATACTACCATGAATAGTAGCAGTAGTTTGTATTGCAAGACAGCATATATCCGGTGATTACGGGGGCCACTCCCTACCTCTGTTAATAATTTTAGTACAACTCTGTCATTCATGTGTGGCCTATCAGTGTTCACTCAATAAAAAGCAAAGCACCTAAAGTCATCCCATATGTAAGCAAATACATATCCTGGGAAGGAATAGATAATCATATCATTTATCTTCTTCATTTTCCTTTTCTAGTAGTCATTGGCACTGTAGGGTGAAAGTTAAATTAATTAAGCAGTAGCCCTTGTAACAGAGTATTCTCAGTGCCACCCGTAATAGAAAAGTAAGAGCTTCACCACCTACATGTCCTGGACTGGTACAGTAACGCAAGCCTGTGTCACCATGACGTGCGTCTGTTTTTCTCGGGTGCAAGTTGACTGCGCTGGCATTATGCCGGTTTCCAGAAGTTTATGTACCAATTTCGCTAAACAAGAGAGAAGAAGAAGAATAAGACTGGTGTACTGTCATAGTCGACTTTAATGTAGTGAGTCCATAGTGCTCATTGAATTAATTCCTGAAACTCCCACTAATGTTAGAGCAAGGCTGAAGAAGTGGGAGGTTAGTTAGATACAGGCCACAAATGTTATGTACTGTGCTTGCAAGTTACTAGTTCTACTGTGACACAACTTTCTGCTGAAGTATTTTGTGTTAATCTTAAAGAGCATTGGTTACAGACTATGTTTTTCTTTCTTCATATAGATGCTCCTTCCAAACTGTCACGGAAGGAGCTGGCTAGACGGGCCCGGCAACAGAAACTGGAGGCGACTGTCGCCGAATATCGGCGGCTGGTGGCCCAGGAGGAGGAGGAAACGCAGTCGCAGACCACCACAACATCCACAGGGACAGCTGCATCCTCCTCCACGCTCTCTGGGTCAGCCAGTCAGCGCAGGCCTCCAGCGGTACAGAGCCGTGGCACCGCAGCCATCCCGCCACTGTCAAGCAGCCAAGAAATCAGCTGCCACCCACATCAGGTGCAAGGCACGCGTGCACCGCCTAACACTCAGGGTGTCCTACCTTGAGCAGGAGCGGAAGAAAATGAAAATCCTGCTCAAAAACCTCCGCAAGGAGCATGACCACCTGGCCAAAAAAGTACACCACCGGCGGCATTAGAGGAGGAGAGACTGTCCCTTGCCCCTTTTTTAAAGACTTTTGGGGGGTGGGAATTGGGAGTTGGGTTTTTTGGACTTTGGAGACTTTTTATTTCACGGACATTCTTTGGGGTTAGGGAGGGGGGTGGGGCGGGTCTTGCGGGATAGTTTATTTTTGTTAGGGATATAAATAATTATTACTTTCTACTTAAACATAGCATATGTGTTTTTACTGCAGTTGAGGCTGGGGGGGCGTTTAACTGTAAGTTTGTTTTCCTGAAACTTAAGTGGCTTCTTGATTCAAATTGTGTAAGTAATTGCCCAAATGTTTACAAAACTAAGTGCCTCTCACAGAGTTAGTGAATTCAATTGTCTGAGGACTTTACTAGTACTACCGTCAGTCTCTGGTCCCTCCTACTACTCCATTATTCTTCCTCCCCCCAAACGCTTATCTTACCTGTAATTCCTGTTTGAAAATAGGGCTAGGCACAGGGCTGGCTGTATGGCAAATGGCGATTAAGGTTGGCAATCCTGGGTGGATGAAATGGCATCATTGCGGTGGTACTAGTGGTGGTACACAGTGGCAGTTGCAGCATATGAAAAAAAAGAAAATGAAACCTTGATTGGCCTGAGCGGAGCATTAGAACGGTACGATAGATACTATACCACGTGACAGTACACTAGAACAGTGCCATAATGTAGCCTTACAAATGCTAAAGTATTGAAAGTATAACTACTACTTGCGTGGAATTTGACATTGGCTACTACTACAAGAAATAGTACTGAAGGTGAAGGACACAGCAGCGTAATCATTTGCCACGTGTAGGAGGAGGATGTTCTTGATGATCAATCAAGTTGATGGCGCACATGAAAATCTGCTTTGATTTGCCAATAGTCATGGGTCTGTGTCAAGCTGAGTAAGGATATATCCTCAGATTCCTTCACCAGCCTTGAAATGTAATTCATTTTCTGTTGCTATAACCTTATCCTCTCCAGCAAGTGTGTGGAATTATTGCTGTCATTTACTCACACATCAATGAAAACCACACAGCCCAGGGGAAGAGGGTTAGGGTTTGGAAATTGGATGGGAATGTTTTTTTTTGGGAAAGCATGGACAAACAACAAATGAAGATAACCAAATCTTTGGATACAAAGCTATCCATAAATCTTTTAAGTGATATAAAAGAAGTGCATGCACTACTGCATGCATCAAATTGTTTGCTACATGGATAGGTTACTGAAAAGTAAGTAGTACTTTCTACAACGTACTAACTATGAATGAAAGAATGCAACAGTACAGGGCTGCAGTAATTATGCGTTTTCACTTGCCTATCTCTGCACTCAGAGAAACACTTCGTACATTAAATTAGTTTGAAAAATAGCAAAGTAAAACCTATACAATGGCTGAAGGGATGAATTTAGAAGCAGAGAGCAAAGAAATGCAGAGTCACACTCATAGAAGTTCACAGCAATAACATTACTTAACTTAAAAGATAAGTAGAAATGAATGGAGACTGTTACTGTATGTTGTTGTAGTTGTCCTGTTGAATTTGGGAAGTTGCATGCATCCAGTCATTCCTCTTATTTGCGGTACTCCTCCATTCCATCTGATGCTCCATCGATCAATGTTGTTGACCAGAAGACACCCTGTCCACTGCCTGCTTGGCGGATGGTGAATTGCGGCTTGCTAATGTGAAGCCTGACTTCATCCTTTTTCCCATTGCACAGGGTGAAAGACGCCCTGTAAATGTTGATGGAAAAACAGGAAGTGATATTAAAACACTACTGAGAAAAAATATAAGGTACGTGCGCTGTGTAGTGCAAAAAGTCACACTTTCAGTTTCAGAATCGACAGTACAATAGTTTCGAAAGGGCGTACTCTGTGTCTCCTTTTGAAAGATAAATAAGTATGGGTGAATTTTGCGGATCTTTCCCCTCAAGCTAGGTGTACTGTAAACTGCGATTTTAGAACAAAATTAGACCTTCCCAGCAGTGCTCCCAGACCATTAAACCCAGTCACAAAAATGTAGAAGACCCCCAATCAGACCCCAAAAAATGTGCGATACTGCTACCTGTCTGAGGCCTAGTGGAAAATGGTGACAAAACGTACTTTGAAAGTAAAGTAGGCCCAAATTCCCCCTTTTCCACCATGGATTTTCTTCAAACCACTTACAACCAAAATTAGACATTTCTAGACAAGTGCTCCAAGAGTAGACCCCAGAACCCAGTTGCCAAAATTTTGAACACCCCAAACACATGCAATACTGCTAACCCTAACGAGCCCTAAGTTAAAAATAGTGTCAAACGCTTTCTTCAACTATGCCAAATTGCCCCTTTCCCACCATGGATTTTCTTCAAACCACTTGCAGCCACAACTAGGCATGCCCAGCATTACTCCAAGACCCACCAAGCCCCCCAAAGGCAAGGACCCCCCAAGCATCTCCCCGAAAACACAAAAGTGAGCAAAATGGCTGAAAAGTGGAAAACGTTTTCACCATGGATTTTCTCCAAAACACTTTTATCCGGTATTAGACCTTCCCAGCAATGCCCCCGGACCCGTTAACCCAGGCGAAAACAAGTTTAACACCCCCAAACAGCCAAAAGGCAAAACCGGAAAAAGAGACACAAATTTAGGCCTCATTTCCAAATCACTCCATGCGCGCTCTGCAGCTAGGCCCTAACTCGCCTTTGCAACCATGGATTTTCTTCAAACCACTTGCAATCAAAACTATACATACCCAGCGTTGCTCCAAGACCCCCCAACCCACCCAAACACCAGAAACCCCCCCAAGCAGGCCCCCGAAAACACGAAAGTGAGCGAAAACTCTGAAAAGTGAAAAACTTTTTCACCCTGGATTTTCTCCAAAACAATTTTATCCGGTAATAGACCTTCCCAGCAATTCCCCCAGACCCGTCAACCCAGGCGAAAACAAGTTTAACCCCCAAACAGCCAAAAAGCAAAACCGGAAAAACTCACACTTGGAAAAATTTAGGCCTCATTCCAAAATCACCCCAAGCGCGCTCTGCAGCTAGGCCCTAACTCTCCTTTTCCACCATGGATTTTCTGAAAAACAAATGCATTCAAAATTAGACTGTGCCAGCAGTGCTCCCAGACCCCAACCCCCCCCCCATTAAACTAGAACCCCCCCAAACAGCCCCCCAAAATCAGGTTAGTGAGCAAAAACGGAAAAAAAAATCACCATGGATGTTGTCCAAAAACTTGATTCCGATATTAGACCTTCCCAGCAATGCCCCAAGACTTGCCAACCCACCCGCAAAAAAGCAGAACCCCCAAACAGGCAAAAAGCAAAAATACTAAAACAGGGACTTAGAAATATTTAGGCTTAGTTCCAAAATCACTCCATGCGCGCTCCGCAGCTAGGCCCTAACTCCCCTTTCCAACCATGGATTTTCTTCAAACTACTTGCAGCCAAAACTAGGCATGCCCAGCATTGCTCCAAGACCCCAAAACCCACCCCCAAACACCAAGAACCCCCCCAAACAGCCCCCCAAAAACAGGCAAGTGAGCAAAAACGGAAAGAAAATTTCACCATGGATGTTGTCCAAACCACTTGATTCCGATATTAGACCTTCCCAGCAATGCCCCAAGACCCGCCAACCCACCCGCAAAAAAGCAGAACCCCCCCAAAAGGCAAAAAGCAAAAATACAAAAATGGGGACTTAGAAATATTTAGGCCTAGTTCCAAAATCACTCCAAACGCGCTCTGCAGCTAGGCCATAACTCCCCTTTTCCACCATGGATTTCCTTAAAAACAAATGCAATCAAAATTAGACCTTCCCAGCAGTGCTCCAAGACCCCCCGACCCAGCACCGCAAATCTAGAACACCCCCAAAGAAACCCCATAAAACCTGCAATACTGATATATTCAAAACATGTCAAATTGTGCTGTTCACAAAAAACACAAAAAAAAACAGCAATTTGTTTCAACAGAGACAGACAGCCATTGCTGTCCACTGCATGCCATCTTCTCATTATTCATTACCTGTTCTACTTTTTGTCCGCATCTTCTTCGGAAAGTGAGGGCCCACAGGGCAGCCTCTCCTGTCAATTTCAGAGTTAAGTCTGTCAACAATCAGCAAGTATGTAGTCAGTCAGTAATTTCAGTCCCACTTGAGGGGACTCGTCTACGAAGACAAAGTTTATTTATTCTCCATAATCCATCCATCTGCCTTGAGGGAAATGGATAGGGGGAGTCTGGAGGAGGAGGATAGGGGCGCATGATTGTGTTGTGAACTTGTGAACATCAGGAATGCAGACTGCGGCACCTTCAAATCAATAAGGAAAATAAGATGAAGACAGTGCTGATGATGGACTTGTTGTGATTAGGTGATTAGAGTTTTATTGTGGTTAAAGTTGCAAAACAAAGAAAGACACACAGGAATAAAAGTGAATAAGGATGACAAAAAGGAAGTAATTTTCAGGCCTGGGTGTCAGGGAAGTAGAGCTCGTCCTCAAAGTCTATGAATTGAGACGGGAGTAGGTCAGGTGACAGAGAAGAACTTCCGTCGTCGTCACCTAAGTCGGTGTCCTCTTCTTCCTGCGTGCATTCACGTATTTTGTAATCGGGTGGTATGAAGTGCTGATTCATCTTGATTATTGTTAACCTCTCCACATTTTTGGGCGAGAGGCGGGTCCTTTTTGAAGATACAATGGCACCAGCAGCACTGAAAACATGTTCAGAAGACACGCTTGCGAGTGGGCAAGACAAATAATTTAGAGCCAGGTTGGTGATCAGTCGCCATACAGAGCTTTTCCTATACCAATACACCAATGGGTTCTCATTAAGACAGACCTCTGTTGGGTCATCCAGATAGGCCTGCACCACCGACTCAAGGTTCTCCAGGGTTGCTCCACTTTGCGTACCATCTGTGGCCTTTGCTGCAGTGGACCGAGCAAACCCTTGCTGAGTTAGCCAATCCGCTTCCGACAATATTTTATTGGGGCCTGGTGCAGGTGAGGATGATGATACGGTTGCTGGTGTCGTTAACGGCTGTGAGGGAAAGTGACTCCCTTCGGCCACGGATTCAGAAGTGGAACTTGACGCCGGATGGCCTGCTGATTCAGTTGTACTTGTGCTGCCTCCTTAAAGGTTCTGCCGCTCTTTTTCGAACCGAGTGGCTGAGACAGCTAGCCAATGTTTGTACTTTGAAACATCTGCTTCATCAAAAGGAATGAATGCTTTGCTTGCCACTGCCTTTTTGTACCGTGGATCCAGAATAGTGGCACAAATGTAATGTTGTTGTGTATGTATGTTTTTAAGCCTTTCATTGTGAAGTAGGCGCCTTAATAACTTCTCCTCCAAATCATATGCTTCTCGCTTTTCATCATCATCTCTAAACGTTGAAGACACGTCCTTCAGTTGGTGCTCTAGCATGCGCAACAATGGGATAGCTTTGCCCAAAGAACAGTCCTCCCTGCTGACTTCACGCGTGAAGATCTCAAAAGGACGAAGCATGTCTGTCAGGCTTGCAATTAGCTTCCATTCCTCCAACTCTAGCCTCATATCTTTCTGAGTAGAACCCAGTTTGTAGACATACTCAATTATTACCTCCCACTGCTCAGACAGACGCTCAAGCATGTAAAAGGTTGAGTTCCAACGTGTTGCCACCTCCTGGATTGGTCCTTTGACTGGCAGTTTACGTTCATGTTGAATGCTCCTCAGCTGCTTCCGGGCCTTAAAAGAATGGCTGAAATGTGTGCAGATATTTCGGCAGATGGCCAGTAATTTGATGACTGGGTCTTCTTTTTTCAAGAATTCTTGCACCACGATGTTATTACTTTGCGCCAAACACAGCACTTTGAAATATTCACCATCAGTCATGGCCCTAACTATATTACTGCCATTATCCGTGGAAACATAACCAACTATGCGATTTCTTGAATGCAGCCATTCATTGACCTTCCTGTTACACTCCTCCACAAGGTTAGCTGCAGTGTGAGATTTCTCCATGGCAAACATGCCTACTGTTGCATGTTTGCGAGTAGCTTGAAATACTGTGTCAGTGTCAACACCTGCTTTTAGCTTGTCTTTAACCCCTTCAAAAGAGACCCAGTATGCAGTGATGCACATGTAATCAAGGGCTTTGCAACTGGTCCACATGTCTGTTGTCATGTGGATAGTGTGAACAGCACATCTTGATGTAGTGCTGGAACAGCAACCCTGGCAAAATAGGTCCGGCTAGGAACCTTCCATTTAGGGCAGACTGTTGCCACAAATTCAAGAAAACCCACCCCTTCCACGAAAGAGAAAGGGAGAAGGTCCAGCGCTAGCATTTTAGCCAGCTTTGCGTTATACAGACGTACCGTTGGGTGGTTGCGTTCAAAAGGCGCATCCGACCAAAACATGCTGCTAATGGTGGGCTGAACCGTTTTACGTCATGATGATGATGATGATTCAGACTTCACACCAGTTAGGCTCATTGATTTAGTTTTTTGCATTGGTGTCTGTCCCAGACTCTTAGTGTGCCTCATACATGTTGCAGGGATAGAGGGTGTGGGCGCTACCACTGCAGTGCTGCTGCCAGGGGTACTGGGTGTACCAGAAAAAAAGTCGGTCTGTTCTTGACTTCCCCCCTGCACAATCAGCCCCTCGTCAGCATCAGATGCAATGTGAATGGATACATTTGGATCAGTTCTACTTTGGTTTTCCCGGATCTTCCTTAGGTGTGTCTCCCACCGAATAGCGTGGTGTTTTTGAAGATGACCTCTCTGGCCTCCGGTACCATAGTTGGTACCAAGCTTACCCCGACTAACTAATACTTTACAAATCGAACTAATGACCATGTTTTCCGCCCTTTGGCTAACAGTAAAGAAGTCCCAAACAGGGGACTGGAAATGTATGCTGGTGGTGGAGGTGCTACTTTGACTTTCAATGCCAGATGAAGTGGAGGATGGGTGTGGCTGAATTTGTTTCTGTTGTTCACTTACAGCACCACTATTTGAGGTAATTGAGGTCGAGCTGGATGGAGGTCCCTGCCGGCCCTTCTGACTAAAAAATATGGAAGCTGTAGGTCGTGTTGGTGTTGTAGTTAACTGCGTTGGTGGTGGTACCAGTGCCACGCCGCCCACATCCCCCTCAGCAGCCATTCGGATAGGGTCAAAATGTCTGTCTGCTGCATGCCCGCTGGGGCTGGAGTGACGTCTGTGATGACTGGGTCATCATCAGACTGTTCATCAGCAGCAGAACACACCACTTCTTGTTCTTCGTCATCACCCATAAGTCGAAGCCTTGCGGGAACCTTCCTTTTAGGCTTAGCTACCTTTGTCGGCTCATGGCGTGCCTCACTGTCAGACTGCATTGCTGGGTTCCAATCAAGATCAAGGTCATCAGAATGAAGGGGGCTTGATGAAGAACTTGTAGTAGTAGTAGTAGCAGCCCTCCTTGACCTTATTCTTGCTGGGGATCTGGAAGACAATGGATCATCCTCAGGAGGAGTGGCTTCCTCGGATGATACCTCCACTTGAATATCAATTTCCTGATGTGCCCCTACTTCTGGAGGAACAAGCGTTGTAGGCAGTTGTGCCGCTCCATGAACCTCTAGTTGCACCTCTCCAAGCACCTCTACTTGCGCATGTACTTGCGCCTCTCTTTGCCCATGTACTTGCGCCTCTCCTTGCCCATGTACTTGCGCCTCTCCTTGCCCATGTACTTGCGCCTCTTCTTTCCCATGTACTTGCGCTTGTACTAGTTGCACTTGTGATTGTCGTTGCGGCTGTGGTTGTTGAACACTCGCCAGCTGAGTTACACTCGGCGTTGATTGGATGGTACTTTCTTGTGATGAGCCAACATCACTGGTCGATGGTGATTGAGACAGTAAAGTGGCTGCCTCGGCAGCACTCATGGTCTTGGACCTAACTTGGCGTGGTGGCACTGAGCCCAATGAGGCGGAGGTGCTGCTTCCAGCTTGGTCCCCGGCGGACACCGCTTCTGCTGCAGGCGTAGTTTTTTTACTCCCAAAAAAGGTGTTGGTGGGCACACCAGTCTCCTTGGTAGGTGGTGGCACTTGCTTCTTCTGCTCCTTCTTACGGGCAGTGGCACTGGCAACTTTTTTCGCTAAGGCCACCTTTCTTTGGGCCCATCTTCTTCAGATGTCAGAACAGCAGGCCGCATTTGCACGAGTTGCAGAGTTGTCTTGTCTGTGGCCACATGTGACGTTGTGCTGCACACACCGCTGCAGGACTTCTTCCTGGCACTGGTGGTTCTCTTGTGCACCTAAAAACAATGGAAGCCAGAGGAACATCAGTTAAACACCCCAAAAAGTCGAAAAATACACAAAAATCAGCACAATCCAATGCCATCCATGCCCTCAATGATGTTTAAATTCAAGGCACCCCACAGAAAGACTTGGTCCATGCACCACTGAGTAACCCTGGGCCTAATGGATGAAAGCAAGGCAACCTGGGTGCAGGCCTGAGCACACTGCCTGGCTTCAAAATGGGCCCTTGACCCCCAGCTACATGGCGAGGCCCTTCCTGGACCAGCCCTCAAAATGGCCCCCACCCACATGGCCAGGCCCCAACACCACCCAAAAAAGTCGAAAAACACACAAAAATCACCACAATCCAATGCCATCCATGCCCTCAATGATGTTTAAATTCAAGGCACCCCACAGAAAGACTTGGTCCATGCACCACTGAGTACCCCTGGGCCTAATGGAAGAACGCAAGGCAAAATGGGTGCAGGCCTGAGCACACTGCCTGGCTTCAAAATGGGCCCTTGACCCCCAGCTAAAATTCAAGGCACCCCACAGAAAGACTTGGTCCATGCACCACTGAGTACCCCTGGGCCTAATGGATGAAAGCAAGGTAACCTGGGTGCAGGCCTGAGCACACTGCCTGGCTTCAAAATGCCCCCTTGACCCCCACCACATGGCCAGGCCCTGCCTGGACCAGGCCTCAAAATGGCCCCCACACACATGGCCAGGCCCCAACACCACCCCAAAAAGTAAAAAAAAAAACACAAATCACCACAATCCAATGCCATCCATGCCCTCAATGATGTTTAAATTCATGACACCCCACAGAAAGACTTGGTCCATGCACCACTGAGTACCCCTGGGCCTAATGGATGAAAGCAAGGCAACCTGGGTGCAGGCCTGAGCACACTGCCTGGCTTTAAAATGGCCCCTTGACCCCCACCACATGGCCAGGCCCTGCCTGGACCAGGCCTCAAAATGGCCCCAACACACATGGCCAGGCCCCAACACAACCCCAAAAGTCGAAAAACACACACAAATCACCACAATCCAATGCCATCCATGCCCTCAATGATGTTTATATTCAAGACACCCCACAGAAAGACTTGGTCCATGCACCACTGAGTACCCCTGGGCCTAATGGATGAAAGCAAGGCAACCTGGGTGCAGGCCTGAGCACACTGCCTGCCTTCAAAATGATCCCTTGACCCCCAGCTACGTGGCCAGGCCCTGCCTGTACATGGCCTCAAAATGGCCCCCACCCACATGGCCAGGCCCAAACAACACCCCAAAAAGTAAAAAAAACACACAAAAAACACTCCAATCCAATGCCATTCATGCCCCCATTGCTGTTTAAATTCAAGACACCCCACAGAAAGACTTGGTCCGTGCACCACTGCGTACCCGTGGGCATAAAATGGATGAAAGCAAGGCAAACTGGGTGCAGGCCTGAGCACACTGCCTGGCTTCAAAATGGCCCCTTGAACCTTGACCCCGACCACATGGCCAGGCCCTGCCTGTACCAGGCCTCAAACTGGCCCCCACCCATATGGCCGGACCCCAACAACACCCCAAAAAGTCGAAAAACACACAAAAATCCCCCCAATCCAATGCCATGCATGCCTTCAGTGATGTTTAAATTCAAGACACCCCACAGAAAGAATTGATCCATGCACCACTCAGTACCCCTGGGCCTACTGGCTAGTGTGGCTTTACAGGCACCCCAAAATAAAATAACAAAATCCACATATAGCGAGCTAAAATTCCATGACATAAATGAGATTTAAGTTCAACCAAACTCACAGAAACAGTTGTATCATGCACCCATGACTAACCCTGGGCCTACTGGATACTGTGACTACCCACAATATATATTTTTTTAAGTTGTGAAAAAGTTTTTAAATTGTAGTTGCAGCAACTGAAATGCCCCAAACAAACAACACCAACTTACTTGTAAAATCTCAAATCCAAAAGTGATCCAAACTCCAAAGTCCAAAAAGTTCTCAAAAACAAATATCCAGCAGCAGCCACAAAAAGTAATCCTTCCAGCTCTAGATCCTAATCAAAAGTGACCAGGACATGGACAAAGCACTGGGAGGAGCCTGCTGGACAGGAACAGGAAGTTGGAGACTCAGGGGCACTTCCTTCCTCCCACCCCCACCCCACAAATGGACTCCTTGCACAAAAAAATGCAGCCAAATGTTATTCTGTGGAGTTATTCTGATCAAAATCATGATTTTCAGAAGGTTTATGCTGCCTGCGGTGGATTTCTTGTGCAGAATTGCAATTTTTGCAATTTCGGGAAAGCGAGCTGTTCAAATCTCCCGCCGGATGTCAGCTGCGCGCCGCATCTACGTGTTCGGCATTGTTTACTCCCGCGATGCGTGATCGTGGGCCCTTATGACGTACTCGCGTTCTCAAACTCTCGCTGTGCAAGAGGGCAAACCGCGATGACGTAATCGCGGTCGAAAAACTCACGCGCGATCACGCAGCAAGATTCAAAATGGTGCAGCACACGCAAACCGGGAGAAAAACAACTCGGCGGACTCAGAATCACGGTAAGTTAATGCAGCGCGCGCGATATTGTATTTTTCAAGCGCGACCTAGCAAAATAATTTGCAGCTTGCGAATCTGCGGATTTTTGGGCAAATTCGCGTGATTCGCGGACCGCGAAATTGCCAAAAATCTGCAAATTCGCCCGCGAAACGGATTTTAGGCCCATACTTACTCAGGGCCACGCAAGGTGGGCTTGTCTCACTTCATGAATCTTATTTTTAAGTTAGATCACTCTTGACCATGTTGTGAAGTCCAAGATTGATTCAAAGGGGCTAGTAAATGTGCCCATAAATTATATTCCCTCCCTTGCCCTGATCAGAAAAAAACTGACATTTCACCTGAATGTCACTCTAGAATGATCTCAGAAGTGTTAAAACAGTTTAGGACAAAGACCCCATAGAAGAGAGGAAGGGATCATTCCCATGATAAAAAATCATACCCCTTGTAAATGATTCTGCACATGTCTATGGTTTCCCTGTTTATGCTTACATTTGAGGCATTTGCAAATTGCAGACCCTCACCCCCATAGAAGTATCCTTGTAAAAAACATTATTTAAAAACAATGTTTTCATTATTTAATACATTTAATATTTTATTTTATATATACATAAAAATCGATATTTTGTCGAACTATATTTTTAACATTGATATTATTTTAACAATTTTTGTACTTACCTGTTTAAGTATAAGGAGTCAATATTTTGCATTCTATATTTTTTCATCTATATTTTTGACATCGATATTTTGTCAGTGAGCTGGTTGAACAGGATTTTCTGCAACTTATTTTCCTGAATTTCTCCAAAGGCTTTAGGTAGAGCTTGCCCCCTGTTCAAGAAGTCTCAGGAGTAGCACATACTTCAAGATCATCAGCTACCAGCACTGGAAACTGTGTGTTTTGTGCTGCAACAAAAGAAAAAACAACCAGATGCCGTCAACAACGCTGCTGCTGGCTCCATGACCTGTTGGGACCACAGAGAGCCCTGCCCGCTTCGCACCGCAACTCTGTCCTCACTGATGGCAACGCCAGATGTTGACACTGAGCCGTTGTTTGCACAGTGACCTGAGGGCATCACTCTTCAAACCTCCTCACTTCATATCGCTGCCCTGGTATCCCTGATGACGATGCTCCATGCTGACCTTGGAGCTACTGCCTGCACTATCGCCTGGGGGCACAACTTGTAAGTTACATGATGCACCGCCTCTTCCTACACCGCAGCCTTGGCCCTTTGACTCCAGATGGTCTACCAACAACAGTGCTTCAGCATCCACGATGCCAGGGCTTGCACTGTGACCTGGCAGCACCGTGACCAGCACCGTACCATTTAGCACCACAGCTATGGCCTCACCAACATTTTTGGTGCCTTCACTGAGCCACTGCCTGCACCGCAACCTCAAGGCACTGCACGCTGCACCACACTGCTTCGTACTGCAGCCAGATGCCTGTGGTGCTCCTGACTTCAACAAGAAGTTTAATCTGCAACACATGTGGCTTCAAGGGTCTGACAACTCCTACACCGACCTCCTACACCGATGCCTGCCAATGTCGCCTCTTCGGATCTCATAACAAGGTCGACAACATTCTGCATTTCCAAGGTACTGTTTGTGGGTCTTCCCGACACTGTAGCCGGCTTGCGATGCTGTGGTCAGCCTGAACTGTTGGAATTGTTTGTTCATGACACCATGATATCCCAAGATGTAGCCATTGCCTTCAAGGAACTGTATTTTAAGTTTATTTTTGCAATATTCGTATTTTGGTTACTGTATGTTGGATTTATAGAAACTCCTATGTAGCACTCATGGAAATACCTTCCTAACTCAGAGTAATGCAGCGCAGAGATTTGTGCTGCGTTGCATTACTCAGGATTTATGAAGCCACTCAGGGCCAGGCAAGGCGGCCTTGCGTGATTTCATGAATCTAATTTTTTAAGTTGCGTCGCTCTTGTGACAGGAAAATTAGGTCAGCAAGAAATATTGTAAGCTGTCAAAAAGATAGCATTATTTGACAAGTTTTTATTAATGTGGAATCTGTTCATCTGTACATCCTCTGCAATGACCTTCAGAAATAAATGCATGTTCATCTTCACTTTCATTATACAACAACTCTTCTTGCATTTTAAAAGATTGTCAAATGTTCAAGTTGATGAAAAAATTTAATACATTGAATATCCCTATGTGAAAAAGAAAACAAACAGTGAACCTTCTCTTGATTGTGGTTATCCGTGTTTCTTTCTTCCTATGTGCATTTTTGAAATTATGAAAGCTCACAGAACATAATATATGACTTGACCTTGAGAAAATCTCAAGCTATCTTCCATGCAGGAAACATGTCAGTATGTGATCACCATATCACAAGAGTGACCTCTGACCACCTCTCAGCAATCCAGCTGTGAGGGGCTTACTGGAGGTAACAGAAGGGTTAGTTGGCCCCAAGGGACTCTCAAGAGGCAAGTTGACTTCATCCTCCAACCAAGAGCACGCCATGAGGTACATTTGCAGAGTAGAGGAGAAAGGGGGTGTGGTCTGTGACCACCTCTCAGCATTCCCACTATGGGGGGCCTAGTATAGGTAACAGGTAAACTAGTTGGCCCCTAAGGACAACCAGCAGCAAATGGGACTTCATCTCCAAGTGCACCAGGAGGCGTGTTTGGAGTGTGGTGGACAATGGGGCATGACCTCGTATCAGAACTCAGCAATCCTGCTGTGTGGGACTTACTGGAGTTAATAGGAGGGGTAGTGACCAACGAGGGGGAGTCCACAGCCCATCTCCTCTTTAGATATCTGGTAGCTCCACAGGGCATCGGTCAAATAGCTAAGTCTAAATGGTCACGGGAAAGATCCCATAGTGAAAGTCCAGAAGGGTGAGCAGGAGCAAGGTCAGGTGAGGGCTGTGATCAAGAGCAAGGTTGAAGATCAGTTATATTGTCCAGGAGTAGTAGAGCATCATGGAGCGATCCACTGAGGCGGCCATCTTGAGGTGAGGCACAGGGATTGTGTCCATGATGTATAAAAACAGTTGGTCCCCAGTATTCTCTATAACTCAAAATGTAAAGAGGGTGTGATCGATACAGTGGTGCGGCAAGAGGACAGATCCCTTGTTTGCATGTTTTAAAAAGGGGGCGAGTGAGTCACTTCACCTACAGCCACAACTGTAACTCAGAGGTAATGAGGGCACGTGAGTAGAATAATGCGCAGTGATCACCACAGGGGGGTTTGCTGGTAAATCAGGATGTGGGCCGCGGGTAGGGGCCCTTCTCGGAAGGACAGAAAACAAAGGTCAGCAGCATCAAAAAGCATCATTCTCAATCCTGGGAGCGATCCCACAGCTAGCTCCATGGGCTCCATGGGAGCCATCTTGGCATCTTCGCTAGCGGGGAAAGTCATTGATTTATTCGTGAGAGAGCAGCACCTGAGTGGAAGGGCAATCGCAATGCAGGTTAAATGGTGCACGGCAGGCACAAGGGTCTGCTAATTCTCCCGCCGAGGTCATGATCTCTGCAAAGGAATTCGGCAGGGAGACAGCTGCAGGTTCAACTCATAGTCCCCTCCCCCTCCAGCCGCATCCACACCTTACTGATGTTTGGGAAGGTAAGTATGTTTCTGGGTAGTTCTCAGGTTTAGGTGGAAAGTACCTCCAGTATAGAGCACTCTCAACACCAGCGACACTCGTGCCATCCATGCAGAGATAGAAAGGGACAAAGAATTTTGCAATTTCCATAGAAAATTCTTCAAACATAGGATTAGAACAGTGCTATCCATGCCAAGCTGTAAAATGACCTTTTACCCCTCCAGGCACAGTATTACTGCTTTGGATTGGTAAAATACCATCCAATCCAACCTGAAATGAATAAAACACCATGAAGGGTGCCATGACTGCCTTTTGGAAGGTTTATTTGGCTTCTATCTTTAATAATGACATTGGCTTGGCTGCATTTGACAAGGGATCCAATCGACCACTGAGGCTGTAATTTCAATTTAGCACAAGTTCCAGCATGCATTTCCACAACCCACAAGGGTGGCCATAAATGATTTAAATTGGAAGCTGGTGGAGTCATTGGAACACAATTGCCGATATCTGGGAACAAGGTCTTATCAGACCGAAACGCATCAGGTAGCTGCAGTGGATGATTTAATTGAAAAATAAAGGATTACAAGAACCAGTTTGGGAGACCCAGTAGTCAGTTATAGTTAGGACCATGTTTCCTTAGGAAATGCGTTTTTTGACTTGCCTATATCTTTGGCACCATTTGATGGCACCATTTGATGAATCTTCATACATTGTCCCCCAAAACAATGCATCATTCTAGTTGTGCATGTAATGATTCCCATGTTAATTCCCATAGGGTATTTGGACACGAATACAGCCCGAACCATTTAATAGAAATGCACTGAATTTGACAGAAAGGTTGCTTTGATTTGCAGATCACAATTACAGTTATTTGGTGTAAATCCATTCAGTAGTTTGTGAGAAATTAAAGGAAATCCGAATTTGTATATCTATGAATGGTTAGCCCTCTCAAACAATGAACAGCTCGAGCAGAGAATTGCAAAGCTCTGATTGGCTGCCAACACTTCAACCTGGAAGTGTTGGCAGCCATCTTGGGACTCGGCTTCATTTTATATAGCTATCTAGACGGTCAGGGCCGTGTGAGGCAGTAGGGAATCTTGCGGGATTGTAAATTTTAAAATGAAGTATTCTGACTGCTCCAGAGAACTTTTTTTTACATTGATCCAATTCTTTCCCACTTGAGTCAGACTCCAGCAGAAACAAGCCCTCTGATCGGCTTCCAGCATTCCAGCAGCATCGGAAAATGTTGTTGCCTTCATTACAGGACTTGGGGACTAGGTCTCCTACACGGAAATGATAATAAACAAAGATATAAGAGGACAGGGTATGGATATCCTGCCCCCAAAGCCCCTTGGGGGGGACTCAGAGGGACCCCACTCAGGACCAAAACCAAAATAAAATTGGAAAAAATGACCACCCAAAAAATTAGCCTGTATTCAATAAGGGAAGGGGACCATGCAGCCCCTCTCCCCAAACCTTTAAAGGCCTTGTGAGGCCAATCCTCAGGGCTTACATTTGCATAGAAGGGAAAGGGGCCTTGAGGACTCCCTCCCTGAGCCATCACAGGCCCCAGGGAATCCACCCCTAGGATGACGTTTCTAAAAAAGGAGTGGGGCAACATGGCCCCCTCCCTAAGCCTATAAAGGCCACAGGTACCACAATGAGTGTGTGGTAGTTGTCCACCTTTCAGTAATGTGGGCCCCAGGAGTTGGGGTCCCGGAGGCCTAATACGGCTCACAATGGGGCTGTCCATTTCCCCTTTAAAAAATAAGGGCCTGGGGATGGGGTGCCCAGGGCCTAGTAAGTCTTGAGGAGGGGGATACTTGGCCCCCTTCCTCTTGAAAATACATAGGGCCCTGTAAGATGGGCTCCCAAGGGGGAGGAATTTAATTTCCATGGGCGATTGCCACTCGTAAGGAGTGAAAGGTCCAGCCACAGCGAATGCCCTTAAGTCATAAGTGTAACAAAGAAAGCTGGGCTGTTCCTCAAACAGATGAATGTACGAGTCACACTAGTGGGTTTTGAATGGTGTAGGGTCACGTGGTGTCCTACAGTTGGGCATCCATTGTGTTGGATGTAATGCCCTCACACACCCTTGCAGGTGTCATGCTTCATCATCTGGGCTGCTCCTCGTTGGTTCGGCGGTACAATACCCAAGCTCAAAGAGGGGCACTTTGGCGGAGATCTTCTATCCAACTGCCGTCAGGTGAAGTGTGGGTGAGGGACCAGAAAAGCGTAGATGTGTCAAGTGAGTTAAAATAAAGCTCGGAGTACCAGGATCAATTTTATTCTGGGGGTCCCCTGCTTTAATTAAAAATTATACAACTAACTGGAACTGGATGGAATATAATGCTTCCTATTGCGAGTCTCATTTCAGTTTGTGCTCTAATCGGTCGACATGTTTCTCGCGTATGCGCATTGGCTGCGATTCTTCAGGACCTAAATACAAAATTTATCTTGGAGGAGCAACTGTCTACGTAAGTGTGATCAATGTAAGTATCTAATGTTATGTTTTTCAAAAAAATATGGATTCTCTACAAGGAGTAGTATTCCATGTAAAATACCTCTGTTGACCTGCATCTACCTAGAATGGGAAACAAAGGAGTAAATCACAACAGGTTTATGGAACACATAACCATAGGGTGACTGAGCACATTTCAAGTGTCATGCTAGAATAAGTGCAGCTAGCATGTGGGATAAAATCAAAGAACTAGTGTTCGTGGGATTCTTCAGTGAGCTAAGTTGTGGGCATGCCCCTGTGGAACAGTTAAAATGTGATTTTTACAATAAAAACAAACAGCAACAGCAATTTCATAAGTGGTAAGGCACCTGACTCACCTAGTGGGTTTAGTATACAGACAACAACAGTACCCGGCGGGTTGTACAACGGGTTCAGAGCTCCAGTGTGGCTGGGGTTGGGAGGGAATTACAGTAGGAATCAGGTCACTCATAAGTGTGATGTTGGCTATCTTAGTGAATGCAGGAGTAATGTGTACAGTACTGTTATTTGATGCGTATAGGTCATAAACAATTGCAACTAAGTATTATGCCACGTCGCTCCTCAAGTGAGGATGTAATGATTAAAAACCCCTCCACTCTGAGCTTCGGGGCGCTTCCTAGTCATAGTGCGCTAGTAGGTATGTTAACAACGTTCAGTTAGCCATGGTGTAAACCATAATAGTTTAAGCCCCCGTCCGTGCATGCGGATTGCGCTCTCCATCGAGCCTCTCCGAGACTCGTGTCAACCGCATCGAGACTTCCATGTAAGCCCACGTATTAAGGATAATTAAGTAACCCCAGCTTCTCCGGTAGGAGTGGGTTCCTTGTGGTGGTGGCCGGTCAGTGTGGTTGTAATCCCCGGTCCCGTCTAGTTTAGTAACCATACCGCAACCCTCTGTATGCTTCAAATAACGCGGCAGCGCAGTACACTGAGGCTTTGTGTCCCAACGTGGTGAACGAGTTGAGGTCAGGATCTATGAACCAGGGTGCCCCCCACACACAAACGAGAAGGCTCAGGTTGGCGTAATCATGCCCCTCCATATTGTCACTTACTTATTAATCCCCGTGTAGCCTCTTGTGCGACCTACCCCTCGACGCCGGGAGGTAACTGGAGCCCGGCGGTCATGGCTATTCATTGGTGTTACCAGTCACGTGACCGCGTGCACCGATGTGAAAGGTCAGTCAATGCCTCTGACACTGCAATTTCCATCAGTCACGTGATTGTTGGAGATGGAGTCCCCGAGGCCTAATACGGCTCACAAGGGGGCTGTCCATTTCCCCTTTAAAAAATAAGGGCCTGGGGATGGAGTGCCCAGGGCCTAGTAAGTCTTGAAGAGGGGGCTACTTGGCCCCCTTCCTCTTGAAAATACATCGGCCCCTGTAAGATGGGGTCCCATGGGGGAGCCACCTGGCCCCCTCCTTTTTAAATTAAAAATATGTGCGGGGATGGGGTCCCCTGGGACTAATAATGCTTGGGGTGGGGGGCACTTGGGAACCCTCTAGTGTAAAAAACATAAGGCTCTTGGGTCCACTTATCCTAATGGACTTAATGAGGCTTGGGTGGGGGGAAATGTCCCCCCTCCCTTTTGAAAAACATAAGGCCCTGTGGACAACCACCCTCCAAGCACAGCCTTAGGTGGGGAAATGGCTAAATGTATGTTAAAAGATATTGCTTTATTTTAAAAAAAAACAACTAGAAAATCAATTAATAAAAAAGTTTAAAGTAACGTTATCTTATAGTCGGTTGTGATAAAAAGATATGGCTTTGCTGGACCAAGTGCTATCTTTATGCCAAATTTGGAAATGCCAGTAAGCAGTTTCTAAGGTATCACTGTTCAATTTCCCAATGAAAAAATGAAGGAGGTAAACTAGGATGAGACTTTATTTGGAAGTTTCATGTCATGAAGATTCATCAAATGGTGCCAAAGTTATTATTAACCCCCCCCCCCCCCCCAAAATTCTGTGGAAACATAGTTGCCAGTATGTAGTTATAGTTAGGACCTAGGGCCAGATATACAACCAATTTTTGCATGCGCAAACGGGTTTGCGACCAGTCTGCACAAGCAAAAATACCAATAGGCCATGTACAAACCCTATTTAGTGAATCGAAATTTATTTGCGACTCGCTAAATAGGATTAGCGACTCGGTATTAGGAAGGGGCGTCCCTTCCTAATAGCAACTCGCCATCCTATGTAAAAATGTTTGCGACCGCAATTGCGGTTGCAAAACACTCACAATTTACTGCCCTTTTCAAGAGGGTGCTAAAGCACTGGCACCCCATTCCCCTTTGTGAATGCAGGGGAAAATACTTTTTAGGGGCAGGCAGTGATCTCAAAGACCACTACCTGCCCGTAAAAAATGAAACAGAAACGTTTAATTTTTTTTTAAATGCATCCCGTTTTCCTTTAAAACATCTAGGGCCAGATGTAGGTCGGTCGGTAACGGCCGAAAATCGGTATTTTCGGCCGCTACCGACCGGTATTTGAGAAATGGTATGTAGGGGCCTTCATTTTACAGAATCGGTAAATTTACCGATCGGTAAATTTACCGATTCTGTAAAATACCGAATCGGTATTTTTACCGATTCGGTAAATTTGATATGTAGGTGGGACTCTTCTGAGTCCCACAGGCCTTACCGAATCGGTATTTTACCATCAATTTCAATTTGAATTTGATGGTAAAATACCGATTCCGGTGTGCATGCACATGTGTGCATGCACACCTGTGCCATATGACAGGCAGACCTGCCCTTAGGGCATGTATGCCTGCCACATGGCACCCAAACCTGTTTTGGGGTGCTAGAGGGTGTCAAAGTGACACCCCCTGCCCCCTTGTGAAATTCGGTATTTACCGATTCGGTAAATACTGAATCGGTAATGCCCATTCATTCC
This sequence comes from Lissotriton helveticus, assembly GCF_964261635.1. Lineage (NCBI taxonomy): Eukaryota > Metazoa > Chordata > Amphibia > Caudata > Salamandridae > Lissotriton > Lissotriton helveticus. The sequence continues at coordinate 757,669,045 of NC_136059.1, read as the reverse complement.
TATGGGCTTCAATGCCCATAAGAATGAATGGGCATTACCTGTCGGTATTTACCGAATCGGTAAATACTGAATTTTACCGATTCGGTAAATGCACATCTGGATTTACCTACATCTCAGTACTTCTATTTTACCGATTCATAAATACCAAATCTGTAAAATTCGGTATTTATGAGTCGGTAAAATAGAATTACCTACATCTGGCCCCTAGCCCCTAGTTTCCATAGGAAAAGCATTTTTTTTGTTTTGCTAATAACTTTGGCGCCATTTGACGAAGCTTCAAGAAATGTTCAAAACAAATACAATGCTCACTTCAGCTGCTATTTTACAAGTTTCGGGGTGATCTGTCACGTGGGGGCCGAGAACAAGGGGGTGCTTAAAAGTGAATTTTCCCCATGTTAATTCCCATAGGACCTTTAGACATGGATACCGCCAAACTGCTGAACGGAATTACACCAAATTTGGTAGGAAGGTAGATGTTGGTTCAACGAAGTGCATTTGTGTGATGTGTTGTAAGTCTGTGGTTGCTGAGAAATGTAAAGACATTTCCAGTTGCATATATAGGGACAAGGTGAATCCGCGATCCCTCCCGATTTTGTGCTGAGATCTGATTGGCTGCCTACACTTTAAATCAAGAAAAAAAACGTGTAAAAAAGAAAAGGTGGCATGGTAGAAACACCCTGAACCCCTAGGCCTCTTGGGGGCATCTAATAAAGTATGTTTTGAAAAATAAATGCAGCAGGAGTCCCACTGAATCGTGACTCCTGCCTAAATTGTTTTAAAAAAAACACAGAGCTGGCTTCCGCGCTTCATTTGAAATTGGCCCCCTGGTGTGCCAGGACCCGGGGGGATTATGAAAATATAGGAGGCATGCAAACGGGGCCCCCCTCCTCGGCTATTCAAAGCCCCAGGGACTGCCACCCACCTGGAGCAGACATTATTATATGCAGGGGAGGCTCATGGCTCCGCGCATCCTTGGGGACTGCCACCTCCCTGGGGTAGAGATGAAATTAAAAAATAATGCGGGGAGGTCCTACGACTTCCCCTACTAACCCAGGGCCCTTCACTTCCCCAGCGCAAAGATATGAAAACTGATGTGGGGAGCTTCATGACCCCCCAAAGCCCTGGGGACCGTCACCTCCTCTGGATATAATGAAATATAATGCGTAAGGGGGCTTTGTTCCCCCCAAGCAGCCACGGATACCGCCTTATCCCTGGGTCTAGTCTTTAAAATTATATATGGGGCTGCATGACCCTCGGTGACACGGAGACCACCATTTCGCTGGGGCTAAATTAACAAAGAAGGGCGTCCCTTTCGTGGAACTCTAAATGGCTCTGGGGACCACCACACCCCCCAGGGCTTGCTCCAGCAATGTTTGCAAATTGTAGTTTGCTATGTAGCTTGCTATGGCTTGGCGGGAACACCCCTCCCGCCAAGCCATAGCAAACACTTTGATTTCAGCAATTGAGAGCATAAATGCTCTTGCTTGCTGAAAGTAGAGCGTGTCTGCTTCCCTGCCCCCTGTCAAGTGAGCAGGAAACAGACATTGCTTTGATATCCAGGGAGCTGCATGTGAGCAGCTCCCTGGGTCTCAAAGCAATTAAGGCTCCTACAGAAGGATGGGAGTCGGCAGGTACTATGAGGGACTTCAGGCTCCTCCTGTGGTCCCCAGCAAAGTGGCCAAGCCCTTGGGGATGAGGTACCTGGGGCTGATATCAGCCAGGGGAGGGGGCCTACGCAGGCTCCCTCCCCTTTTTAAACAAATACATATAAATGCCTGGCCCCGGGTGTTGGGGTCCCCGGGGCCAAAATCAGCCTCAGGAGGGGTGCCGCGCTGCCCCTCTCCCATGCAAAAATAAATAAATAAAATAAAGAGCAGACCACGGGAGATGGGACCCCAGGGCCAAAATTGGCTCAGGGAAGGGGGGGCCACCTTGCTTCCATAACTTTTTTTTTTTTTAGAGGAAATGACCAGACCCTGAGGGATGGGGTCTCAGGGGTCAAAATTGGCCCAATGAATGGGGGCCCCTTTTATTTAAAAAATAAAATAATTTTTTAAAAGGCTAGGCCTTGGAGTAAGGGGTTCCTGGGGCAAAATCGCACCTACCTCTTAAAAAAAAAATTAAAAAAGGGCATGCCCCAGATTATGGGGTCCCCAGGGCCCAAAACAGCCCAGGGAAGGGGGCCATGAGGCCAACCTCCCTAAAAAATAGAAAAAAATAATTTTAAAAAGCTGGCAGCTCATTGGAGGCCCCACCCCCTTTCTCAACCACTACACAAAGGCTTCTGGCGCATTGCTTGTAAGGTATGAAGTCCCCTTGGCTGCTGAGGGTTCTTAGGGACCAACAAGGCCAACTTTTACCTCCAGTTAGCCTCACACAGAGGAATTGATGAAAGGAGGTCAGAGCCATGCCCCCTTTACCCCATACTGCAAAAGCACCTCTCATGCACTGCTGGTGTGGGGAGGAGATTCCTTTGTCTCCTGAGGTTCTCAAAACTAAAGTAGACATCCTCCCACAACAAGCAGTGCACCAGGAGCCGTGTTTGCTGTGTGGTGGAGAAAGGGGGCGTGGCCTCTGACGACCTCTCAGAAAACCAGCTGTGTGGGTCTTACTGGAAGTAACAGGAGGCCTAGTTGGCCCCAAGGACCCTCAAGAGCAAAAGAGACTTCAACCACCAAATAGTAGTGCACCAGGAGGCGTGTTTGCAAACTTGTGGAGTAAGAGGGTTTTAGCTTCCTGCCAAGTGTCGCAATCCTGCTGTGTGGGATTAGTGGAGGTAACAGGATGGGTAGTTGGCACCCACGGCCATCCTTGGGGTCCAACTAGCCCTCCTGTTATCTCCAATATGTCCCACACAGCAGGATTGCCGAGAGGTCTCTGAAGGCCGCGCTTTCTTTCTCCTCCACTCTGCAAACATGACTTGTCATGCATTACTGATTGGGGCATGAAGTCCACTTTACTCATGAGGGACCTTGGGTGCTAAGAAGCCCTCCTTGTACATCTTCTAAGTCCTACACAGCAGGATTCCTGAGAGCTGGTCAGATGTCCAGCCATCTTTCTCCACCACTCTGCAAATGCGACTACTAGTTAAAAAAACATAGAAATTCACTGAAAAAAAAACAAAAGGTTTGATTTGATTTGATTTGAATTTGATTTGAAAAAAGTTTTATATAGCGCTGGCTAGACCCGGAAGCCTCAGAGCACTTTACATGAGGATCAGTGAGTTACAGGTTACAAAAATAACATCAGTTACAGTTATATGAAATTACATCAGTTACAGTTAGAAGTATAGGCATAGGAGAAGAACATAAGATTGCACAATAACAAAAGGTTATTAGCACGCAGTAAATCCAAGACAACAAGTTTTATGAGGAATGGAAGGAAAAGGGAGAAATCTAAACAGGGGAAGGAATGCTGATAGAATCGGGTAGACCAGAAGGGGGTAAATTATTTCAGGGGAGACAATGCAGTTAGAGCAAAAAAGAAACAGACAGACAAGATTGTGAAGAACCGTTAAAAACAATGTCCAATGTCCGGCTGGGTAGGTGACGGCTGAGGGGTGAACCAAAGCCAGACTCTTCTATAGCTGCATAAGACAGCTCCTCTGGGCAACGGCCAATGGTTCTCAGACTCCACGGAATGCTAGTGCTGGCTAGACCCGGGGGTAGAAGACCACTTTACCTGGTCCCGACCACAGAGACGACACAGGAGCTGATGCTGGACCTCCTATCCCACCAGAGGACAATGCAAGTCAAAATAAGAAAAGAGAGACTTGCGGTACTAGATCTACTCAGCGGCTGTGCGAAACTGCGTAACAGGATTGGTCACTTCTGAGACAATCTACGTTTGCGAGGTAGATGTTCACTGGACCAGAATCTCTGGCTTTGCGATGACGAAATGCACATTATGAGGCTATTTGGAGCTAACTTTAGTGAGGGATCAGATGAGAGGGATGCCCGCAGGGGACGTTCTGCCGGCTAAAAATAATGCCATTCTCTCCCCTTTATGTCAGAGACACACATGCGGATCTCGTTTGAGGGATTGTATGGGTGAGTGAGTGGCTGTGTTGAGAGGATGATTGGGTGAGTGAGTGGGTGTGTGACTTCTAATAGTTGTTTGCCACAGTCATTGATTTACATATACAGTTTCTGAACACAACGTCTGAGATAGGGGTAATGGCTTGTTAATCACCATGTGCAGGAGTTTTCGAGTTTATGATTTAAATGGTGGAGGGGTGAATTCAGGAGTTATCCCATATGATTCCATATTACAAACAAATTGAGGCATTTCTGCCTGTGTAGCACTGTGCATAAGGATCCGTCCCATTAGTGCAATTGCACTTTAAAACCTTTTACATGTAAGTATTTCCTCTGTGGAGAAATCTCTTCCCCACATCTCCACCAGCTTTGGAGGTGTCCCGATCCCACTTATGGTCCGCAAAGGAATTTACTTCTGTCTTGAAAGTTGTAAACCTCCAACCTTTTTCAGTATGTTAACGGGTTAGAGATAAACTTTTAAATATCAAGAGACTTTAGGTAATTTCCACACTTTACAGGGCACCCACCTCCTCGAACTAGGAGTAGAATTTACAAGTTAACAGTATATTAACATTATGTGGAAATATTGTGCTTGCATAAAAAGACATGCAAGTGCAAGTTAACTTTTTTTGTGATTTTCTTGCCCTGGTAATTCTTGCCACTTGCTCATAGGAGCCTAATTTACAGACACTAGGGGGCACATTAGTATGGCGGGCGGACTTTGTCTGCCTGTCATACCAGTGGGGAATGGGACTGCCCAAAATAGCAGCATTTTAAACATTTACCATGTCATCTTGCGTTTTATGTGTATACATTTGGTAATGTGTTTACTAAAGTGGAGAAACATGCCTGAGATCAGTGCCTACAGTAAGCAATGTAGTGGCAAGTCATTATTACTAAGGTATTATTACTAAGGAAAAGGTGTCTAGGTGTACATGTCCTCCAGGAAATTCCAATTTAAAGTTGCAACTTAAAAGGGAGACTAAAATTTGGTGTCAAGTGTTACCTGAATATAGGCAAGAAATTAAATTTTCAATGGAAAAACCTTTTTTAAGAAAAAGTTTGCTTTTGCTGGGCTTCTTATTGCTGTGCGTATTAAATATGTTCAATGCCAGAATTTACCTTTCCTGTCCGCATTCTAGGGCATATTTAAAAAGCCCCTATCGCCACCACAACGCCACTTTTCATGACGTTGTGGTGGTGATAGGGGCTTCGCCCTATTTACAAGGCTGCATTAAGCCACGTAATGGGCTTAACGCTGCCTTGTAAATAAGGCACCCTTTCAGGCTATACTTAGTGTGAAAGGGGGAGCAATGGGTATTGCGGTGGGCGTTCCATCGCAACACCCATTGGTTTTGATGCTGCCCCATATTTACAAGGGTGGTGTAAATATGGGGTGTTGCCAAACTTAAGACCAGGAAAACCCTGTCCTTACCCTCATCTCGTCTTTGCTATTTCAATGTGTGCTGTGCTGTGCAGCATACATGGAAACAGCAAGACACCATTTATTGTTTATTTGTAGGAAAGTGACCCTTCCTACACATAAACATTCATTGAAAAGAATTATGTGTTGCAACTTCTATGAGTGCTGCATTAATAAGCACACATAGAAGTTACAAAATGCCCTTTAAAGATTGCTTATGTGCAGGAAGGGACACCTTCCTGCACATGAACATTTATTCCCTGCAACACAGACACCTTTGCACTATGTTGCAATGGTTCCTGTGTTGGCTCTAGGTAGCTACATTTAGCACCAGATCTGGAGGAAGTGCAGGGCTGCACCATAGTGTTGTAAATATGGTGCAGCCCAGCATTTCAGAAGTGGTGAGCATAGCGTTAAGCCAAGGAGGCTAATGACACGCTCCCCCACTTCTATTGTAAATATGCCCCTTTGTTTTTGTTTTATGTAGGCGGAGTGCAACACTGGCGAGCCCTGGAGGAGGGGCTGACTACATTGAGTGCTTTAAAGTGCATATTGTGTACCAAGGGGACACCAGACGTTTCCTCTTCCACCCACATTCTGTCAGCTGTTTTGATGGGGGGGATTGCAGTCCCCACAAATCACTAGTGAGCCCAGTAGGAGCGGCTGACTACATTCAGCGCTGTAAAGCGTGTACTGTGTACTGCGAAGTGGGATGCCAAAAGTTATCTTTCTCGCCTACATTCTGTCTGCTGTTTTGATGGAGGGGATTGCACGCAAAGAAATCATGGGCTATGCAAGGATGAGGGGTTGACCGCATTGATCGCTTTAAAGCATGTACTCTGTACCATGGTGCGGGATGCGAGAGGGGCATGCATGGGCCAGGAGCAGACCCATCTTTGCCTGTCACTGCCAAGAAGAGTTTGGGCTACCCCTCTTGGCACCATCTTCTGTTACTTAACAGCCACTCAGAAACCTTTCAAGGTGTCTGAGTATTGTTGTATGCATGGAGTATATGTTTCTCCCCCCTCATTCTTCTGTTTTTTGCTGGTGGGATGAAACTAGCAGGAGCTTTAACTCTGAGACTCTTCTTCAATACTATTTGCAAATTGAGGGGGGAACCGTGCCTGACTTGGTTGTTGCCGATTTCCCTATAACAATATTAAAACATAATGGGAAAATGGAAAGTTACCACTGTGGTATCACAAGCCCACAGCCATACAACCATCAATAGATTCTTAGCCTTGGCTGTAGGTGCTATTTGAAAGGAAATTTATCTGACTGAATGCTGGCTCTGACTTTAATGTGACAAAGTAGTCCCAACTCTGTCACCGGTCCTCAGCCCCTTAGTGATGGTCTGACTTGTGACCTTGTTTGTCCTAGAATGAGTTCTGCTACAGTGGGAGGCCCAATGGAGGTGAGGGCTCTAAAATTGTTGAACCAGAAATGAGCTCTCATGGCCCCAGCCCAGCAGCTAAATGAATGAAAAGAGCCATGAAGCCTAAGACGGGGGTGCCAAAAAGCCCATTGATCTCCAATTCGTTCAGTGTGATACCAAGTCCGTTTTTGACTGATATTGCTTTTTAGGATATACTGTAAGTGATACAATATAAGTGGAAAAATTAAAGAAGATGTGCTTGATTCAAAACTGCACCCTTTATATTGTTGTCGTTCTGCAATTGAGAAATGGCTAAATAAAAATGACAAGGGGTGCATGCTCGGTCCAGCAAAGTTGATACATAGTTTAGCAACTTCGTCTCAAACTCACACTGCCCCTCAGTCTATTGAAAGAGAAGTGCATGCAAGTCAAAATGAGCAGAGATTTCCTGAACTTTCTGGGCCTGGCAACCTGCGGGGAAGTGATATAATGATCCTGCCTCAAGGATGTAGACATCCAGCTCCAGCTAGCGATCATATCTGTCCAGTTACCCTCTTCATGACACATTTCACACGAGCCTCGTGCACGTACTTGTTTATGCTAGCCAATGTACTCAGTCTGACCCCTGGAATTACAGAATATATGTTTGAATTGAAAAATAAGGGGACTCATTGGTTCAACACAAATGTGAGTTGCAACTTAAACCTCCATGAGGAGATCTTTTTGGTGTGTAGAGTTGGGGAGGGGTCCTTACCCAGGAACTTTGACAGAGACTTTATAATTCTATGTCTGCTGGAGAGTACTTGGCACAAGCTAGGGCAGGTGCAGAAAGGTCTTGTAAAATAAAGAACTTAACACTGGGCTTTTGTTTTCAAGCATATGGCACCCGCCATTCCTTTTCATGCTACTAAACATCCCTACTTTCAATTGTTACATCATTTGAATCAGCCTCTAACTGGGAATAGATTCATGGCATTATCTGGATTAGAAGACAATGATTGGGGTAGTGTAGGGGAGCGCTTTTGTACTTATATCGTGGGTTGTCTGGACTCTGTAGAAGCAGACAGCACTGTTGTTGTAAGATTGCTCTCTGTTGTATTTCTTTAAGGAATTGTATTACTCGTGCTGCAGCACGAGGAATGTATTTTCATCACTGTGTACATTGTTGTTATTCAAGTATGTATTCTACTTCCATCAGTTGTTCTCCTGTACAGCGAGTCAGTTGACTGCGGAGTTTCTGGAAGAAGGACTGAAGGAAGGCTGGTTCTGTCGATGTTCAATTCTGAGAATAAATCTTCTTCAACTATTACTTGAAGTGTTTTACTTAACAAATTTGGCGATGAGGGAACATCGACATTTCATCAAGATCCCGCATTTTCATCTTTTTCTGCATTTTAACCTTTCCAAATTTTCGTGTGTTTATTCTTGATGCCCTGAAAGTCTACTAATTGGATTTCATTTTCGCATGCTTCAAAGTCATCGTTTGGGTAAGACTTTACGATTTCATCGTTGGAATAATTATTTTTACTTACTTTAACGCTCCGCATCTTTCATTTTGATGCGCTTGAGCGAAGACCTGCTTTAGAACCTTTGAACGCTCTGAATTCCCTTAAGCGCGTGTGATTGACGTCTTTCCTGGTAATCACGCTTACGCGCAAGGTCACGCAGGGGTCAGTACATGCCACAATCTTGGATTTTTCAAAATAAAAGTCATCGGAGAGCGTTTTGGTGAATTATCGGCATTTCTCTTCATTCCTTTCACTTATTTGGCATGCAACTTCACATTAAAAGCCAGGGCTAGTTTTATAATTATTTAACTGCCATTTTAATCGTTTTTTTGAAGAGAAGAAACACACAATATCCATTTTATGAGCAACAGTCTTCAACCAGCCAACTATTTCCCTACTTTTCATGCGGTACATTTGACTTATATTTAAGATTTTTTTATTATTATTGATTATATTATTTATGTACCTGTATTTGTAAATTTTCTTTGTCGTCTTAAAATTTAACATGGCTTCACAACAAAATTTCACAATTCAACCACCTCAACCATTTTGGTCTTCAGGAGCTGAAACTTCAATTAAATGGTTGGAGTGGAAAGCGTATTTCTTGAATTTCATAAAGGCCATTGACTTGGATAATAAAATGTCTGCAGATAGGAAGAAAACGCTTTTCTTATATTCAATTGGTCCTGCTGGATTAAAAGCTTATGACCGCATGCAAAAAGGAACAATCAGCAGTGATATTAATGAATATTTGGCAATTTTAAAAGATTTTGATAACTATTTTGCACCTAAAGTTTGTATCGGAATCACAAGGTACAAGGTTTTTCATTGGAAACAGGAAGTTAATGAGACTATCGATGAATATGTTTCTGCTCTTAGACTCATTGCTGATGATTGTAAATTTGACCATTTAGAAGATCAGTTTATAAGAGACCAAGTGGTCATGCATGCAAGAGATCCGTCCATTCAAGATCGCCTATGGATTAATGGTGATTCAGATTTGAAAGATATTTTAGCATTTGTTAAAAAAGCTGAGCTTTCTAGTCGCAGTGCCAAAGCCCTAAAAAATGAGACCGAAATTGATGAAAAAAATGAAGTTACCGTCAGCAAATTAAAGGATACATTCTCCGACAGATACAAGAAATCTAACACTAAATCTTCTAAACATAATTCTTCTAGGAAGTATGAAAATTTAAAAAAATTTCGTTGTGGTAGTGGGTCACACATGGCATCTAGCAAATGTTGTCCTGCCTTAAAACAAAGATGTACTAATTGTAACATTATTGGACATTTTGCAAAAGTATGTCATAGAAAGAAATCTGTTAAAGTTAAATGTATTGATGACATTAAATCTGGCTCAGATGAGGATGAACATTTAGTCAAGAAGCATTCTCCATATACTATTGCTGATAATGTGATTGTTGACAACAGTACTTATGTTTCAAAAGAGCTGTTTTTAATGAACATTATTGATAAGTCTGGGGATAAAAAAAGAAACCTCTGTGCTTATTGTCTTTAGGCAGTGTAAATGTCCTGGTATACGTAGATTCTGGATCCCCATGGACAATAGTTAATGAAGAAGTTTGGAATGATAAGTTTGTTAAGAAACTGGGAAATCAATTATCTCCTCCTGATATTCATCCAGAGGGATTTACGGGAGAAAAAATTTATATGGTTGGTTTCCGTTCACTTCTTTTTAGATTTAAGGTAAGGGAATCATTTGGAAAATTGTATGTTTCTAAAAACGGTCCCTCAGTATTGGGATGGAAAGATCAAGGCAATCTTGGTATCATACTTAATCCCAATAGTGACGATCCTGTCATGCTCATAGATGACAACACAGATTTTTGCAAAGAAATATTAAATACTTTCCCTAAAGTTTTTAGCAAGGAAATTGGTAAGTTGAATGATTTTACACATAAAATAGTGTTGAAACCAGATGCTTGCCAAAAATTCATAGGGTTAGAACTATTCCCATTTGTTTGAGAAAGGAAGTTGATCTGGAACTAGAAAAACTTGTCAAAGCTGGTATAATTGAGCCAATTGAGGCGTCACAATGGATTTCTCCGATCGTTGTTGCATGCCGCAGCAATGGTAAGTTGAGGCTGTGCAATGTTTAAGACATCTAAACAACAATATTGTAGTAGATAAGTTCCCATTACCAAAGATTTCGGAGATGCTAAGTTTAATTAAAAATGCTAATTGGTTTTCCACGATAGACTTATCTGCTGCATATCATCAGATTGGTCTCTCTGAAGAAAGCAAGCCCTTGACAGCATTCATTACTCCCTCAGGGTGCTTTCAATACAAGCGATTACCTTTTGGTCTCGCATCTGCGGCTGCTATTTTTCAAAGGTTGATGCACCGACTTTTTAGCAAATTTGATAATGTGCGTTGTTTCCAGGACGACATCTTAGTTTTTGGAAAGGAAAAACAAGAACATAATAAGTAAGTATGGGCGAAATTTGCGAATTCGCGGTACGTAAATTTGTGCGAAAGTAAATTCTCGTTCTACATAATCCGCAAATTTTTTTTGCTTGTTCGCTGAGCGCTTTGCGTGTTGGCGGGACGCTTTCAGTGCGCCGACTGCAAAGTTACCCATGCGGTCGTACATGGGTGCGGCCATCTTGTTTGCGTTGCGTATTTCCGTTTCTGGGCACTAGTTGCATTCTCGCGTTGTGCGCGGGACGCGATTACGTGGTAGCGTGCGTTTTTGCGTGCTCACGGGGGAAATATCACGCAAACGTACCCACGCGGTCCTCAATGGGCGTGGCAATCTTGTTTTTCATTCATTGCTATGGTTCTGGGCATGCTTTTTCAATCCTCCCCTAATCTTTGCAATCCTTTGTTTCTTTGAACTTTTTAAAATCTTTTTTAACCATTATCTATCCCTCTCTTTTTCTACATCTATATTTTGTGTTTTTTTCTACTTTTGGTTACTTTAAAACTACTTTTTTAACTCTTTTCTTTTATTTACTTTTTCTCTATTCTCTTTCTATTATTTTTCCATTCTTGTCCAGGACCATGGCAAAGGGAGCCAAGAAGAAGAAGGGGAGGGTCCTGCACCCCGTTCCTGGCTCCCTTGCGGGCGATTAAGGGGGGAGCAAGTAGTAGCCAGGGAGATCTTCAGCACGGTGGAGGTGGCTGCACTGATTTTCTATGTCCAGCGCCACCTCCCCAAGACAGTGGCAACAGGGGGCAGGCCCGGTTCAGGGTTTGGCCTCCGGGAGCGTCGCCAGCTGTGGCATAAGGTGTGCAGGGCCATGCGTAGGGAGTCGGGGGTCCGGCGCACCTACCATCAGGCGACGCACCGGTGGGCTGACCTACTTGACCGGGAGCAGGACCTGTTCCACCTGTTATGAGTGGAGATCCCTGGCCTTGGTGAGTAGCTATTTAATAACTACTTTGTTTTCTTCTGCTCTGTGTTATATAGCTAATATATGTTTTTCCCGAAGAGCAAGAATGCTGCCAATTCGATTACATTGCAGGTAAATTAATGTTTAAATAGCTTTTGTGATTGCAGGTGCTCGCCTGCTCAGTGGCGTTGCTCCACACTTGTTTGCAACTTTGTGCTCATTTGAGCAGAACTGCGTAATGCTACAGAGACTAGAAACTCAAGTCTATTAATTCCTTTGTACTCCTGCTGCCACTAAGAAGAGATAGTGGTGGATTGATAGGTTGAGTATATTATGACTTGTTATTTAGTAGTAGGACATTTTTTAGTGGTCTGCAATCATGATGACAGACTGTGTCTGTCACGTCGCGTGTTGCTGAGTGCTGGCAGTCGTAGTAGAACCTTTTTGTTGTTGGTTTAGTTAGTGATTCACATAACTTTCCAAGTAGACGGTCTGCGAATCCAGCAATACTGTACTATCTATCCTAGTTGACCAGATCAGATAGGTCAATCAATACATGTAGTGCAATTGTTGTTGGTAATTTGTTTCCCCGAGATAATTTTAGATTGTGGTCAAAGAAATCAAATATTTCAAAAAAACAATCATCCATGTTTGTGTTTATTTCATGATCATCAGCACCTCCCAGGGGCAAGGAGAAGACCACACCCGAGACTCCAGCGGAACAAGGTGGGCAGGATCGGTCCTCTGCAGGCTCTTCTGCTGGCCCCAGTAAGTTGTTCTGTTGTTAATATTAATAATTATACTTCCCTAACTTTTACAGCTCCTATTCATTCCAAACTATTTCCTAATTCTATTTTTTACACAATAGTCTTTGATCTTCTTGTAGACTGTTTCTACATTCTTATCCTGCGTCTACCATCACTCTCTGTGCTACTACTATTTACTATTTGTATTATGAGTCGGTCTGTGTAGGTAGCTAAGCTTGCCCAGTCGGCAAGCGGTGTTAAAAAAAACTGTGATCCAGCAATAGCTCTAGAGGCACTGAGTGTGGTCCTCTGGGTTGCCCTTGCTGTCTATTCCAGTCTTCTTAATGTTAGTGCTTTGACAATTTCCAACAACAAAATGTCAATGTCCACCAAGAATAAGCTAGTAGCTGGCTTTTTGATTTGATAGTAGCACATACCATACTGCTAGTATTTCAGGGACTATTCTGCACATACAGAAGTATGGACAAGAGAAATAGGACATTGTTGATGATAGGTGCAGTTCGACTTTCCACATACCTCAGTCAGAACAGAAGTTGAACCCCAAGCCCCTGACCGACTATCTAATGTGTCTGACCAATGATTATACGACCCAGAAGAACAGAAGAAGACTACAGAGTCCCGACCTATCAGAGTCACGGAAGCATGCTTGCAAAGTGCAGTAGTGCAACGGCAAACCCTTCCGCTCACTCACTCGTGAACAAAAACCACACAGTGTTTTTTATTTTCAAATAAGAAATGAAAAAACAATTTCTTTATTTTTAATAGCGCAGTATTCCCAGTGAGCAGTGGTGATAGATGACGTTAAAGTTTAAACACCCTTCCCTAGTATATACTTCAACTTAACACATCTAATTATTAATAGTAACTGTGCGGGACTCGGGAGCCCTCACCTTGTTGGAACTTCAAGTCCTCCTGGTGGTGATGATGAGTAGTAGGTGGTTTTGTCTGTAATTAGAAAAATGTTGCACGTTAAAAAGCAAGCATTCATCAGTTGTGCCAAAAAGTGTTGCATGTTATGGCTAACCATATAAGTTAACACTCTCCCCAAAACTGTGACTTTTTTTCAGTCCCAATAATTAAAAATTGTTAATGTATTATCATTTTATCCTCCATTACAAGACGAAATAGGGGGTGGTGTATGGCATCTAAAAATATGACATGTTTTTTCTAGGCGTCATCACAACATCAAATGTGGCACTTCCTACCACCAGTGCCGGGGCTAGCAGCGCGGAGGGGTCCACTCCAGGCACGGATGCGGTGGCGCCACAAGTGCCACCAGGAGGAGCTGCTGCGGGGGATGAGTCAGCAGCAGCGGACGGTGGTAAGTTATCATACTCCTTACTTATTGACATTTTAGAGTAGGCTCGCAAAGGGGTGTATGATATACTGTACAGTAGACAGTACACTAGTAGAAGTACACTGTGCTGTTATGAACAGTTACTAATTTAGAACTACATTTATGCCAATCACGGAGAAGACAGTCACCCTTGACTTAGCCATAGCATTAGCGGCGGTAGTTATCGAGTAAACAATGGCCCCCTCTATTTGACTTCAACTCAGCTGTGAAACTTTTATTGTGAAGCCAAGTCAGATCAGATGAACTTGAGGGATGTGATACTAAAAGGGAACGAAGGGTGTAAGGAAGGACGAGCGAGTCGTGACATTTATGACTGTAAAGAATGATACGTGTTTTTGAATGTATGAAATGAAATTAAATGAAAAATTGCACTTATATAGCGCGTAACTACCCGGAGGCCTCGCAGCGCTTCATTGTATGCAGAGGTGGCTGATAGGAAGGAATCAGATACATGGCTGCTTCAAGCAAGGATGGTTGGAGGAGAAAGAAAAGATGACTGCCTGTGGGGGTGAATCAGAAAATGCATGTGTGGTGTGCATTGCAATATATCATTTGGGTGAAACTGAAATGCAAGTCAAGACGGTGGTTTACCAAATAAAATGAAAAGGGTGTTAGTTGGTTTTTGAGAAAAAGTAAAGTTGGTACAGTTGAGACATTAAGAATGATAGACGTTTACTTTGGAAGCCTGGATGGTGTCTTCTTCCTCAGAGGTGTATGTAAAGCAGATGCTCAGTGGATGAAGAGTGTTACTTTGTTTGAACAGCATGTCCGTGCCAGAGTAGCAAAGCAGAGGAAATCCAAATACTAGAAGTTGTGATTGTTCAGAAATTCTCCCTTGACTAAAATAACAGTACAGTAGTTTACTTTGCAAGCACAGCATATATTGTGTATGTATTGTATAGTTGGCAATTATATCAAGTCAAGTCCCTTCCTCCGGCAATTATGGGTACCACACTAACTCCCTATGGTAATAATTTTCTTTCAGCTGTGTCAATCATGGGTGGACTATCGCTGTTGTTCACTCAATCTATCACAACAAAGCACCTAAAGTCATCCATAATATAAGCAAAGATCATGTGATCTGCTGGATACATGATCAGAAATGAATAATCTTCATTTTCCTTTTGTAGTACTGAAGGCCCGGGGGGGCAGTGCGAAATATAAATTACATTGAGCAGTAGCCCTTGAAGTAACTGAGTATGGCCAGTGCCACCCCTATAGAAAAGTAAGAGCTTCCCTATCCCCACCTGCATGTACTGCTTAAAGTAATGCGAGTCTGGGTCATCATGGCTTGTGTCTGTTTTTCTTGGGTGCAAGTTGACTGAGCTGGCATTATGCCGGTTACCACAAGTTCGCGTACAAGTAATTTGTTTAGCAAAACTAGAGAAAAAAAGACTGGTGTACTCTCTGACTCTCTGACTATGTAGTGAGTCCATAGTGCTGCTAGTAGAATTCCTGAAACTCCCACTAATGTTACAGGCCTACAAAGACGGCGGAAAGATACATGCCAAAATGTTATACTGTGCTTGCAAATTACTAGTGTTATAGAGAGACAACTTTCTGTTGAATTATTTTGTGTTATTGTTAAAGAGTATTGGTTACAGTATTTTTCTTTCTTTCTTCATATAGATGCTCCACAAAAGCTCACCCGAAAAGGAGATGGCTGTCCGGGCCAGGGCCCGGAAACTAGAGGCTATTTGTGGGGAATATAGCCGGCTGTGTGCTCGGGGACAGGAGGAGGAGGCGGCAACAGCTGCATCCTCCTCCAGTGCCCCCGAGTCCACCAGCCAGCAGCCTCCAGTACGGCGCCGTGGTCCGACAGCCTCCTGCCGCCACCGCTCAGCTGCAACAACACCAGCAGCTGCCTCCCCAGAGCCTGGATGTCACACCTGCGCCGGCTATGCCGCCATGTGGACTACCTGGAGTGCATGGTGGAGAAGCAGCAGCACCTGCTCTGCGACCTCCACAAAGAGTTGCGGGACCGCCTGTCCCCAGGACACCACCGGAAGTGACTGTGTCCCTTGCCCCTTTTTTAAAGACTGTTCGGGGGGTGGGAATTGGGAGTTGAGGATTCTGAGCGACTTTTTGAGGGACATTAAAATGGACAATTGTTGGGGTTAGGTAGGGGGTGGTTTGGGTCTTTGGACTAGTTTATTTATGTTAGGGTAAATATATATTTATTTATTTTACATACTTCAACATAGTGTACGCGTTCATATTATTTTTTGGGGTGGTGGGCGGGGGTTACTGCACGTTTGGTTTCCTCAAACTTACCAGCATGAATTATCTAAAACGTCCAAAAATGTACAAAAGTGCCACTAACAGAGTTAGTGAATTCAATTGGCCTACTAGTACTTTACTAGTACTGCTGTCAGTCTCTCCTCTCCTCCGAGTCCTAGCCCATTATTCTACCTACCCAAAATGCTTATCTTACCTGTGACTCGTGTTTGAGAATAGAGTTAGGCACAGCGCTGGCTGCATGGCAAATGGCGATTACGGTTGCCCATGAAATCCATCCAGGACACAAATTCCATTGTTATGGTGGTAGTAGGAGTGGTACCGGTGGTAGTAGGAGTGGTACCACACTAGCAGTAGCAGCATATGAAAAACAAAGGGAAAAAAAGAGACATTGAGTCACCTAAGAGGAGTATTAGAAGGAACAGTATATTTGTAGCCTAAGCAATGCTGAAGATAAGTATGGGGAATTTTTTTTTTGCATGGATGATTATGACTACAACAAGAACAGTGACACAGCAGCGTAACAAGTCTTCACATGTAGGAGGATGATGTTGACGATGGATCCAATCGATGGTGGGCATGAAATTCAGAATTGATTTGAAAATAGTAAAATACTCATTGGTGTTTTTCTAAGCAGAATTACAATATCCTACCATTCATCTAGCTGCCTTAAAATTGATTTGAGGGGGTTGCTTGCACCTTATCCTCCCCAGCAAGTATGTGGAATTATTGCTGTCATTTAGTCACACCTCAATGAAAACCACACAGGCCGGGGGAAAAGGGTTAGGGTTTGAACATTGGATGGGAATGGGGTTTTTTGGGAAAGTTTTGTGGAGAGAGAAAAAAAAACCACAGCATGGACAAACAACAAATGAAGATAAACAAATCTTCGGATACGAAGATATCCATAAATCTTTTAAGGTACATAAAGGAAGTGCATGCATGAAGTTGTTTGCTCATTGGATGGTTCGGTTACTGAAAAGTAGTACTAACTACAACTTACTAAGTAGTACTAAACTATTAGACAGTACAGGGCTGCTGTAATTACGCAATTTCACTCACAGAGTGAATGACTTAGTAGTACATTACATTAGATTTAAAAATAGCAAAGAAAATTATGAAATAGCTGTAGGGATGAATTTAAAACAGAGAGTCGCACTCATAGAAGTTCACAACAATAGGTTATTTAAAAGATGAGGAGAAGTGAAGAGGAAAGGATACTGTAACTGTATGCTGTTGTTGTCCTATTCAGTTGAATGCATCCAGCCATTCCTCTTATTCGCGGTACTCCTCCATTCCATCTGACGATCCGTCGATCAATCTTGGTGACCAGACACACTGTCCACTGCCTGCCTGGCGTATGCGGAATTGCGGATTGATGTTGTTCCCATGGCTCAAGGTAAAAGCTGCAATTGTTGATGGAAAAACAGGAACGGATATTACAGCAGCACTGAGAAAAAATATAAGGTACGGTGTGTAGTGCAAAAATAACACTTTCAAAGGCGACAGTATTACATACAGGCATCATTTCTAAAGTGCGTGCTCTGAGTCTCCTTTTCAAGGATAGTAATTGCACACAGCAGGCCAGGGCCATGCAGACGGTCAAGGCAGGCACCACTGAGTGAACCACCCTGATGATGTAGCATACCTCTTTGACACAGACAGACCAAGCATATCTAATTTTATGCAGCAAGCCACATAGCCACAATTTTACAAGAACTGCGGTCTGGTCTCTGGCATATACTACACTGGCTCGACCACTCCCATGCCACGACTAGACAGACATGTAGGTCTGCAGTGGTTGTTGTTGACTTGTTTACCTGTTGTTGTTTGCCACTCATGAAACGGCCATATTTCCTCTGTAAACCGACAATGATGATGATCCATCCATCCCAGTGAGAGATTGTGTAAAGCATAAAGATAATATGTAACTTTAATCATCAAGACTCATCATCATCATGGTATGTTATTGGCAAACTCAATGTTTCTACACACTGAGTCCAAGGACATTTTCCATATTGAAAAATGCAACGTAGTTGCTGGCCCCTGCAGTAGAAGTACAATTTGTATTAAACAAGGTAACAGAATACACTTGAGTTACATTTAGTGTGTAAAAGATTAAATAATAATAACAGAACACATAGATAGGATTCCCTTCATGCACAACAAACAACAATTACTTTCATCAGAGCCAGAGAGCCAGTGTTGTCCACCACTGCATGCCATCTCATCATTCATTACCTGTTCCACTTGTCATCATCTTATTCTTAAGTGAAGGGCCACAGGGCAGCCTCTCGTGTCAATTTCAGAAGGTGCAGTAAGCATAGTGAGTCATTCCAGTCCCACTTCTTTTGAGGGGACTTGTGTACGGACTGAAGCGACAGTTTCTAGATTCTGCGTAATCCGGCCATCTGCCTTGAAGGAAATGAATAGGGGGAGTCTGGAGGAGGAGGATAGAGGAGCATGACTGAGTTGGCACCTTCAATATGGAAAATAAGACGAAGACAGTGCTGGTGATGGATTTGTTGTGATTAAAGTTTTGTTGTGATAAAAGTTGCAAATCAAAGAAAGACACACAGAAATAAAAGTCAAAAAGGATGGAAGAAAACAAAAAGTAAGTTTTTCAAGTCTCATTGTCAGGGAAGTAGAGCTCGTCCTCAAACTCTGTGAATTGAACATGGAGTAGGTCAGCTAACAGAGAAGAGCTTCTGTCACCTAAGTCGATGTCCTCTTCTTCCTGCGTGGATTCACATATTTTGTAATCTGGTGGTATGAAGTGCTAATTCATCTTGATCATTGTTAACCTCTCCACATTTTTGGGTGAGAGGCGGGACCTTTCTGAAGTGACAATGGCACCAGCAGGACTGAAAACTCGTTCCGAAGACACGCTTGCGAGTGGGCAAGACAATAATTTATAGCCAGCCTGCTAAGCAGTGGCCAGTGAGGCCTTTTCCCAAACCAATACACCAATGGGCCACGATCAATGTAGACCTCTGTTGGGTCATCCAGATAGGCCTTCACCATCCACTCAAGGGCCTCCCTGGGTGGTGCTCCACTTTGCATACCATGTGTTTGCTTTGCATCAACACTGAAGCGAGCAAACCCTGGCCGAGTTATCCAATCCGCTTCCGACAATATTATGGCTGGGCCTGGTGCAGGTGATGATGACGAGGATACTGTTGCTGCTGTCGGTAATGGCCGTGAGGGTAAGTGACTGCCTTCGGCCACAGAAGTGGACCTTGACGCCGGATGGCCTGCTTGCTAAGTAGTACTTGTGGTGTTTCCTTCAATTTCCTGCCGCTCTTTTTCGAACCGAGTGGCTGACACAGCTAGCCAATGTTGGTACTTCATCAAAAGGAATGAATACTTTGCTGGTCAGTGCCTTTTTGTACCGTGGATCCAGAATAGTGGCACAAATGTAATGTATTTTTTTAAGCCTTTGATTGTCAAGTAGGCGGCTTAATAAGCTCTCCGCCAACCGATATGCGTCTTGTTTGTGAACATCAGCTCGGAACATTGAAGACATCGCCTTTAGTTGTTGCTCTAGCATGAACAACAATGGGATAGCTTTGCCTAAACTAGAGTCCCCCCTGCTGACTTCACAGGTGAAGACCTCAAAAGGACGAAGCATGTCTGTCAGGCTTTTAACTAGGTCCCATTCCTCCGGCTCTAGCCTCATGTCTTTCATGGGAGCAGACCGTATGTTAATGCGATCGACATACTCATTGATCACCTTGTACTGCTCAAACAGACATTCAAGCATGTAGAAGGTTGAGTTCCAACGTGTTGCCACCTCCTGGATAAGTCCTTTGACTGGCACTCCACGGCTACGTTGAATGATCCTCATCTCCTTCCGGGCCTTAAAAGAATGGCTGAAATGTGTGCAGATTCTTCGGCGGTGGTCAGTAACTTGCTGACTGTGTTTTCTCTTTTCAAGAAATCTTGAACAACAATGTTAATGCAGTGCGCCAAACATGGCACTCTGAAGTAGCCACCATCATGCATGGCCTTAACTATATTGCTGCCATTATCCGTGGAAACATAACCAATCATGCAACTTCTTGGCACCAGCCATTTAGACACCTTACTCTTAAACTCATCCAAAATGTTTAATGCAGTATGAGATTTCTCCATGGCAAACATGGCTATTGTTGCATGTTTCCGACTCGCTTTAAAAATTGTGGCATGGTCAACACCTGTGGACATCTTTTTTCTAACCCCTGCAAAAGAGACCCAGTGTGCAGTGATGCACATGTAATCCACAGCTTGGCAACTGGCCCACATATCTGTTGTCAGGTGGATAGTGTGAACAGCACTCTTCTCCAAAGCTGACCCAATCACTTCCAGCACATCTTCATGTAGTGCTGGAACCGCAACTCTGGCAAAATAGGACCGGCTAGGAACCTTCCATTTAGGGCAGACTGTTGCCACAAATTCTAGAAAACCCACCCCTTCCACGAAAGAAAAAGGGAGAAGGTCCAGCGCTAGCATTTTAGCCAGCTTTGCATTACACAGACGTGCCGTTGGGTGGTTGCGTTCAAATGTCGCTTCCGACCAAAACATACTTTTAATGGTGGTCTGGACCGTTTTCATATGTGATGATGATGATCCAGACTTCTTCAACCCAGTTATGTTCATTGATGTACTTTTTCGCATTGGTGTCTATCCCAGACTCTTAGTGTGCCTCATACATGTTGCTGGGGTAGAGGGTGTGGGCGCTACCACTGCAGTGCTACTGCCAGGGGTACTGGGTGTACCAGAAAAAATGTCTGTCGCTTCTTCACTTCCCCCTGCACGATCAGCCCCTTGTCATCATCAGATGCAATATGAATGGATACATTTGGATTTGTTGTACTTGTGGATTCCCCGATCTTCCTCATGTGCGCCTCCCAAATGATAGTGCGGTGTTTTTGGAGATGACCTCTCTGTCTCCAGTACTATAGTTGGTACCAAGCTTACCCCGACTAACTACAGTTTTACAAATCGAACAAACAACCATGTTTCCGCCTTTTTGCTAACTCTTAAAAAGTCCCAATCTGGGGACTGGAGATGTCTGCTGGTAGTGGAGGTGCTACTTTCAATGACAGGTGAAGTAGATGATGGGCGTGGCTGAATTTGACTCTGTTCTGCACTTACAGCACCACTACTTGGGGTAATAGAGGTCGAGTTGGATGGAGGTCCATGTCGGTACTTCTGACGAGAAAATATGGAAGATGTAGGTCGTGTTGGTGTAGTAGTTAACTGCATTGGTGGTGGTACCCACATCACGCTCAGCAGCAATTCGGGATAGGGTAAAAATGTCTGTCTGCTGCATGCCCACTGGGCCTGGAGTGACAACTGTGATTACTGGGTCGTCGTCAGACTGTTCATCAGCAGCAGAATACACCACTTCTTGTTCGTCGTCATCATCACCCATAAGTGGGAGCCTTGTGGGAACCTTACTTTTAGGCTTAGCTACCTTTGTTGGCTCATGGCGTGTCTCACTCTCAGACTGCATTGGTGGGTTCCAATCAACATCAAGATCATCAGAAGGAAGGGTGCTTGAAGAAGAACTTGTAGTAGCCCTCCTTGACCTTTTTCTTGCTGGGCAATGGCAATAGATCATCATCAGGAGGAGTGGCTTCCTCGGATGATACCTCCGCTTCAATCTCGATTTCCTGATGTGTCCCTACTTCTGGAGGAACAATCAATGTGGGCAGTGGTGCCGCTCCATGCGCCTCTAGTTGCGCCTCTCCATGCGCCTTTCCTCGCGCCTCTCCATGCACCTCTCCATGCACCTCTCCATGTGCCTCTCCATACGCCTCTCCTTGCACCTCTCCTTGCGCCTCTCCTTGCACCTCTACTTGCGCCTCTCCTTGCGCCTCTCCTTGGGCCTCTAATTTGCGCCTCTCCTTGCGCCTCTCCTTATGACTCTCCTTGCGCCTCTCCTTGCTCCTCTCCTTGCGCATGTACTTGCACTTGTACTAGTTGCACCTGTGGTTGTCGTTGCGGCTGTGGTTGTTGAACACTCGTCAGATGAGTTACACCCTGCGTTGATTGGATGCTACTTTCTTGCGATGAGCCAACATCACTGGTCGATGGTGATTGAACAATTAAAGTGGCTGCATCTGCAGCACTCATGGACTTGGACCTAACTTGGCGTGGTGGCACTGAGCCCAATGAAGCGGAGGTGCTGTTCCCAGCTTGGTCCCCGACGCACCTCGCAGCTGCAGGCATAGTTTTTTTCCCCAAAAAAAGTGTCTGTAGGCACACCACTCTCCTTGGTAAGTGATGCCACGTGCTTCTTCTGCTCCTTTTTACTGGCAGTGGCAACTTTCTAGGTGGAGGAGCTACGGCCACCTTTCTTTGGGCCCATCTTCTTCAGATGTCAGAACAGCAGGCCGCAGTTGCACGAGTTGCAGAGTTGTCTGTGGCCACACGTGACGTCACGTGATGTTGTGCTGCACACACCGCAGCAGGACTTCTTCCTGGCACTGATGATGAACGATGACTGATTTGTGGTTCTTCTCTTATGCACCTAAAAGCAAAGAAAGCCAGAGGAACACCAGTTAAATAAATGTTGCATATGTCGTGCTTCAATAAATATTTGCAACTAGTCATTTATTTTTACAACACACCCAAAAACGGAAAGACCCGAAATAAAAATTGCAATTCTAATCAAAAATGGATGTTTACATTAATAGAAGAGACACCCTACAGAAAGACTTGGTCCATGCACCACTGAGTACCCCTGTGCATAAAATGGATGAAAGCAAGGCAAACTGGGTGCAGGCCTGAGCACACAGCCTGGCTTCAAAATGGCCCCTTGAGCCTTGACCCCCACCACATGGCCAGGCCCTGCCTGTACCAGGCCTCAAAATGGCCCCCACCCACATGGCCAGGCCCCAACCACACCCCAAAAAGTAAAAAAACACACATAAATCACCCCACTCCAATGCCATCCAGGCCCCCGACGATGTTTAAATTCAAGACACCCCACAGAAAGACTTGATCCATGCACCACTCAGTACCCCTGGGCCTACTGGCTAGTGTGGCTTTACAGGCACCCCAAAATAAAATAACAAAATCCACATATAGCGAGCTACAATTCCATGACATAAATGAGATTTAAGTTCACCCAAACTCACAGAACAGTTGTATCATGCACCCATGACTAACCCTGGGCCTACTGGATACTGTGGCTACCCAGAATATATATTTTTTTAAGTTGTGAAAAAGTTTTAAAATTGTAGTTGCAGCAACTGCAATGCCCCAAACAAACAACACCAACTTACTTGTAAAATCTCAAATCCAAAAGTGATCCAAACTCCAAAGTCCAAAAAGTCCTCAAAAACAAATATCCAGCAGCAGCCACAAAAAGTAATCCTTCCAGCTCCAGATCCTAATCAAAAGTGACCAGGACATGGACAAAGCACTGAGAGGAGCCTGCTGGACAGGAACAGGAAGTTGGAGACTCTGGGGCACTTCCTTCCTCCCACCCCCCCCCCCCAAATGGACTCCTTGCACAAAAAAGTGCAGCCAAATGTCAATCTGAGGAGTTATTCTGATCAAAATCATCATTTTCAGAAGGTTTATGCTGCATGCGGTGGATTTCTTGTGCAGAATTGCAATTTTTGCTAGTTCGGGAAAGCGAGCTGTTCAAATCTCCCGCCGGAAGTCAGCTGCGTGCAGCATCTACGTGTTCGCAATTGTTTACTCTCACGATGCGTGATCGCGGGCCCTTATGACGTACTCGCGTTGTCAAACTCTCGCTGTGCAAGATGGCGGGCCGCGATGACGTACTCCCGGTCGAAAAACTCTCACGCGATCACTCAGCAAGATCCAAAAAGGCGCAGCACACGCAAACCGGGAGAAAAACAACTCGGCGAACTCAGAATCACAGTAAGTCAACGCCACGCAGGCGATATTGTATTTTTCAAGCGCGACCAAGCAAAAAAATCCACCAGCTTGCGAATTGTGGATTTTTGGGCAAATTCGCGTAATTCACGGAACGCGAATTTGCCAAAAATCCACAAACAGAACGGATTTTATGCCCATACTTAATGATAAGATTCTTAAGGAAGTTTTGAGTATCCTGGAAATGAAGGGTTTGACTGTAGAACACACCATGTGTAAATCTGCAGTAAAATCTATCACATATTTAGGACATGTCATTAGTGGTGAAGGGATCTCAACCAAACCCGCTCTTGTTGACTCAGTTTTGAATGCTCCCCATCCTAGAAACAAAGATGAAGTTCGATCCTTTGTTGGATTGGTTGAGTTTTATTCAAAATTTGTAAGGGATGTTTCAAGCAAAATTTTCAACATTCGCCAATTGCTTAAACATAAAACCAAATTTATTTGGTCTGAAGAGTGCAATCGGGAATTTGAAAATATTAAGAAGGC
Source organism: Lissotriton helveticus (assembly GCF_964261635.1). NCBI lineage: Eukaryota > Metazoa > Chordata > Amphibia > Caudata > Salamandridae > Lissotriton > Lissotriton helveticus. The sequence continues at coordinate 757,644,599 of NC_136059.1, read as the reverse complement.
AATCTCTGATGCACCAGCTTTATGTGCTTTTGATCCTGAACTTGAGAATTGCATTACAGTTGATGCCAGCAATAGAGGATTAGGTGGAGTATTTTCTCAAGTGGATAACAAAGGGAAAGAGTTTATTATCGCTTATGCCTCTAGAGCCCATTCACCCACGGAGGAGAAATACTCTGATCGAGAAAGAAACATTAGCTTGCATTTGGTCACTGGAACACTTTAGGGCATTCGTATGGGGAAAACCATGCATCCTAAGGACAGATCATAAACCCTCGGTTAAATTGTTAATGACTGAAGGTTTATTCAACGTTTCCCCTAGGATTTCAAGAATGACTTTGAGACTACAAGATTATATATACAAAATTGTATACGTACCAGGGAAGGAGAACGTTGTAGCTGACGTTTTATCAAGAATGCCAATTAATCTTACTGACAGTTCTGACCATGAGTGGGAAAATGTTCAAGTGGCATTAGTACATGACCAAGGTTTACCTAAAATTGACAAAGTAGTGTGGAAAAAGTCTTGTAAAGAAGACACTGTTTTGATGAAGTTGTTTTCTTTCATTACAAATGGTTGGCCATCCAAGTGTTCTTTACCTGATGATTTAAAACACTTGTGGGAAGTTCGCAATGAACTTTCTACATCTAACGGTAACATCATGAGAAATGATAAAGTTATTCCGCCAACTAGTCTTAGAGAAACATTAGTTAAAATCCACCATGAGGGGCATGGTGGAATGGTAAAGTCTAAACAAAAGATTAAACAATGGTACTGGTGGCCAGGCATGGATTTATTCATAGAAAGTATTGTCAGGAATTGTGTTTGGTGTGTCAATTCTGACAAAACTCTTTTTACTCTTAGTCCCCCCATGGCTGAACCAATAATTCCAAAGTCTCCTGGGCACAGTATTGCAATTGACATAATGGGACCTATTGGTTCTCAGAATAAATGTGTTTTAGCGGTAATAGATCTTTTTTCTAGGTGGCCTGATTTGAAGGTCATCGAGAGAATTATTTCTGAAGAGGTTATACCATTTCTGGATGGTGTTTTTGTTGAAGAAGGACTCCCTGCCCTCTTAGTAAGTGACAATGGTGTACAGTTTACATCAGAAACTGCTAAAGATTACTTTGACAAAGTAGGGATAAGACACTGTACTACTTCTCTTTACAACCCTAGTGGGAATGGCATGATAGAGCGTTTCAATAGAGTCTTAAAAAATGCCATACAATCTGCCATTAGTAATAATTGTAATTGGGAATTGCAATTGTTCAAGACCATTTGGATGTACAGAACGTCTCCACATGAAGTATTAGGTGTCTCACCTTTTGAAGTCATGAGAGGGAGATCTGTTCGTACTAAGTGTAATCCTTAATGGATGTTAAACAACATTAAACCTTGTATACCAGTAGATGTTTTAAGAACCACAATTGAACGTAAACACCTTAAAAGCAAAGAGTTATGTGATTTAAAAAATAATGTCAAATGTTGTAACATCTGTGTTGGTGCATGGGTCAAAGTTAAGAAAACTTGGAAAATAAAAAAAGGAGAAAGTCAATTTTCTGAACCATTAAAGGTTACTAAGACTTTTTGTAATGCAGGACAATTAAGTGATGGAAAAGTGTGGAACTTAAAACATATTGCTGTACTCAAAAGTGACATTCTTTTGTATAAGAAAAACGAGAATTCTCGGATTGTCAAGAAAAGCGTCTCAATATTTTATTATTGAAGATGATCTTATTCGTGATGACAAGAGGTATTCTGAAAGTGTAGTTCAAGACAGTTCCAGTGATGTTGGTCATCCTGCTGAAGAGTCCCTTAGTGTTGACGGATGTGAACACCCCGCTGTTGAATCTTCTTTTGCGTAGAGCAGCATGGTTGATACTAATGTTAGCACTGGGACATCTGGAACAGCAGCTGATACTATTATCATTTTGGATTCTATTAGAACTCAAGATGATGCTGAAGTTGGTACAAGTACTGGATTTAATGCTAAGGAAATTACTGGTGCTACAGCAGAGATCACAAAATTTATTTATTATTTATTTTATTGAATTTGTATTGCGCTCAGCTACCCGTAGAGGGTTTCCCGGCGCCAGGGACAGCCTAAAGAAGAAAGATAGGTAATTGCTGAAACAGGAGAAGCAGAGAACATTTGAACAACTAAAACAGAAAAGTTTTTAGCTTTTTGCGAAAGGCCAGAAGATTGGTCTCCGTTTTAAGCGTCAGCGGAAGAGCATTCCACATCTTCGGCCCCAAATGGGCAAAAGAGCGGCCTCCCATTTTTGTCAAGCGAATTCTAGGAATTACAAAATTGGCTTGATTTGATGACCTAAGGGAACGATTTGGCTGGTATGGCCGGACAAGATTGTGCAAGTATGTGGGAGCAGAACCCTGACAGATTTTGAACATAAGGCACAAAGTTTTAAAAGCTACACGGTCAGCAATTTTTAACCAATGAAGGTCACATAGGGCTTGTGTTGCAGACATTCTGCGTGGGACATTGCACAGAAGGCGGGCAGCTGAGTTCTGCACAACCTGGAGTATATTCATTGTAGCTCTATCAGCTCCCAGATAGAGCACATTGCCGTAGTCGATACGGGACATTACAAGAGCCTGGACAACAGTTCGACGAGTAGACTCAGGCAGCATCCATAGGATCTTCTGCAACCAGCATAGAGTGTTAAAGCAGATTGCAGCGACCTTAGTTGCCTGTTGACGCATCGAGAGTTTCTCGTCGATTAGAAAGCCGAGGTTACGAACAACTGGCACGGGGGTAGGCAGTGGACCCATGTCACTAGGCCAGTGTCTAGAACCCCACAGATCTTTATGTTTGCCAAGTACGATAACCTCGGTCTTTTCACCATTGAGTTTTAGCAGGTTGACCTGCATCCAGGCTGCAACCCGAGAAAGGCCGATTTTAAGGGCAGAGGTGTCCTGAGACCTACTGTCAGACAGGGAGAACACGATCTGCGTATCATCTGCATAGGAATAAATAGACAGACCGGCGTCCTCTACTATCGTGGCAAGGGGTCTGATGTAAATATTGAACAATAAAGGGCTCAATATAGACCCCTGCGGAACGCCATAAGCAGATGAGCAGATCGCCGATTCAGCTTTAGTTGAAAATACCTGAAAGGTGCGCTCATCAAGAAATGAAGCCACCCAGGCAAGCGCAGATCCAGCAACACCAAGGGAGCGAAGGGACTCTAGGAGGATGGAATGCGACACAGTATCAAAAGCCGCGCTTAAATCCAATAGTATAAGCGCAAAGGTCTCACCACTATCAATACCGTGTCGGAGTCGCTCAGTCACCCCCAGGAGTGCGGATTCGGTGGAATAATTGGCGCGAAAGCCTGATTGGGATGGATGGAGATATCCCGTATTTTCAACAAATTCGTTTAGCTGAAAGTTGACATGGCGTTCTAGTATCTTAGAACAAGCTGGCAGCAGGGATATAGGCCTAAAATTGGCCAGGTTAGTAATGTCCATACCAGATTTCTTCTGTAAGGGAACGACCATGGCGTGTTTCCATTCCTGTTCCACCCGAGATTCACTAAGAGAGGTGTTAAGTAACCTCATTAGGAATCTACGTGGTTCAAGGTCAAGTTGTTTCAATATCCTCATAGGGACAGGGTCCAGAGGAGATCCTGACTTAATGCTTTTTAGGCACGACAGGAAGGAAACATCATCAAATAATTTCCAGTTGTGCAGAAACTCAGTAGGAGGGACAGAGACATTACAGCAAGAGCCAGATAGGAAGGGATCAGTAGGGGGCGGAAGGGAAACTAAGGATTGGTGAATGTCCTGAACCTTCGATATAAAAAAGTCCGCAATAGCGTTACAATGTTTGCCATCCAGAGCCGGCAACACAGGAACAGTGTCAGCACCTGTGAGTTTATTAACAGTAGCAAAAAGAGTCCGAGGACAATTTTGCACTGAAGTAATAGTAGAGGTAATGTAAACTGCCTTGGCCCGTTTACAGTTGGCATGATAGGCTTTTAGCTCATCCTTGTAAATCAGTTTAGAGGGAATGGAATAGAATCTCCTCCACTTCCTCTCCAAGGCTTTACATTTAGCACGTTGGATTTTTAACTCATCCGAGTACCAAGGTGCTGGGGGACGCAAAGATCGAAATTTACTGCCCGAACGGGGGGCATGCACAGATACTGCATCTGTTAGCCACCTAATAATAGGGGCATTCAAATTCTGCTCAGTATTATTGAGAGACGGAATAGTCTTCGTCAGATGCAGATTAAAAGTGGCTATATCGATTTTGTCCCATCGATAAGAGGGTTTTGTTTCCTCTACATAAACATTGGTTATGTAAAGACCGGGCGGTAACACAAAGTGTACGGCATAATGATCGGACCACACCAGCGGACGAGCCAGATGAGAGCACTCAAATGGAAGAGTGGAAATAACTGGGTCCAAAAGGTGACCGGCAATATGAGTAGCTCCAGTATTACAAAGTGTGAGATTAAAAACCTCTAAATCAGAAAGAAGAGATTTTGTAAGGGGATTGTTAACATCGTCTAAATGAATATTCAAAAAACAGTAATGTTGTTGTTAGTGATCGTTCAGTACGTACTCGCACAAAACCCAAGTGGTTAAAGGATTTTGTTTGTGATGATGAGTAAATTGTATTATAGTTTTTTTATTGTTATCACTTTAGTTAATTTTTTCTATTTTTTTATATTTAGGAGGAAGATGTGTTGTATTCCTTTAAGGAATTGTATTACTTGTGCTGCAGCACGAGGAATGTATTTTCATCACTGTGTACATTGTTGTTATTCAAGTATGTATTCTACTTCCATCAGTTGTTGTCCTTTACAGCGACTCAGTTCACTGCGGAGTTTCTGGGAGAAGGATTGAAGGAAGGCTGGTTCTGTCGATGTTCAATTCTGAGAATAAATCTTCTTCAACTATTACTTGAAGTGTTTTACTTAACACTCTCCTTTCACTGGTAATTTTGGGTAGCCTATGCGTGACAACTGGCCACCAAATTTGAATACTGTGTCTTGCCGGTATACCACCACATTATGTTTAACTGAAAATGAAAATCAGCCCTTTGATTATAATTTCCCTGCCTTTGCGTCATGCCATATAGACTACGTGACAAAACATCCTCACATCCCAATGCAAAGTTGATACTGGTGGAATTTTGCTGGGCCAGCTTCAAAGTTGACGATTGAGGAGTTGTGTGCTCCTATTAACAGTCATGATATTGTACTCTTGTACTCGCATTGCCAACCTAGATAACTGGTTAGGCCAGGCAATGGAATCACTTGCTCCACTGAAGCCCATTAAATCCTATAGGTCAGAACCATCAGCCCCATGGTATTCTGATGCTCTTCGTCGGGAAAAAGCATCATGTAAAGCTCTCGAACGAATCTGGAGGCAAAAGTACTCCATTGAGGGCAAATCTGTTTATAGAGCTGCCTTAAAGGAGTATCGCAGATCAATTGTGGAACATAAAAGGGACTATCTGGCCAACAGAATTAATAAAGCCAATAATGGGGCCAGAGAGATCTTCAATATTGTCAGATCTTTTACGGACCCTCAAGCAATGAATAGGAGTCTGCCAGCCACCCAGTCTTTCTGTAATAAACTTTCTGATTATTTTGATGAAAAATAGAAACTATATATGCCTCCTTCCCCACTATTAACAGTCTCAAACAGAGGGAGGAAGTAGACATTCAGACCTTGTTATCTCCCGTCCTTTTAGAGTTTGAAGACGCCTCAGAAGAAGTCACTCTTGCTGAATTACGGAAATGTAAATCCGGATCACCTAATGATCCTTGGCCGGCTAAGCAATATAAGGCACTAGCAACACTTCTTAACCCAATCCTCAATTCCATCTGGAATGATTCCTTGAAAACGGGAATGTTTCCTGACAAATGGAAACATGCCTCCCTGATTCCTATTCTAAAGAAACTCAATGCAGACCCGGACAATCCAAGTAATTATAGGCCGATTTCCCTCCTACCTGCCCCGGCAAAGGTCCTGGAAAAACTGGCACATTCCCAACTTGCCAACTACATAGAGGCCAATGGACTCCTGCATGAGACTCAGCACGGTTTCCGGTCTGATCATAGCACGGAGTCGGCACTGATCGAAATGGCTGACTCTGTGAGATGGACACTGGATCAGGGATCGAGGGCGGTGTTGATGCTGCTTGATCTTTCGGCAGCATTCGACACCGTCTCTCATAAGATCCTGCTGAAGAGACTGGCTTCTCTGGGAATAGGGGGTACTGTGGATCGCCTCCTTTTTATCAGAACGCACTCAGCAGGTCTATACTCCCCCTTTCACATCCCCTGCCAGACCACTCAAGTGGGGAGTTCCTCAGGGCTCTTCCCTAAGCCCGCTCCTCTTTAATGTCTATTTCACCCCGCTGGCTGAAATGATTGCTCTGGCTGGAGTTAAAACCACTTCCTATGCGGACAATAGCCAGCTCCTTTTTACCTTCGAAGAGCCCACTGCCAAGGCATTCGATCTAATGAAAACCTGCCTCAGGAACATATCAAGATGGATGGACTCAAATTCCCTCAAGCTTAATGCGGGGAAAACAGAGGTCCTGTTTTTTAACACACCATCCCCACTGTCATCCAATCTGTGGTGGCCGGACGACTTGAGTCAAGCCCCTGTACCAAAAGACTCAGTACGGAACCTCGGGGTTCACTGGGATAACCAGCTTACCTTCGAAGCCCAGGTGCACTCTGTAGCAGGATCCTGTTTTGCAAAGATCAGAACAATAAAAAGACTCATTACTTCTCTGCCCACTGACTGTCGAAAAACAGTGGTTCAGCCCTGATAACCTCCCATTTCGATTATGCCAATGCACTGTATGTAGGCATTACGGCCAGTCTGTGTAACAGACTCCAGGCGGTCCAGAATGCGGCGGCTCGTTTGGTGGAGGGTATTCCTCCCAGACATCATATTACCCCGCATCTCCGTAAATTGCACTGGCTGCCCATAAATAAAAGATGTCAATTTAAAGCCATGACATTGGCATACAGGGCTACGCAGGGCATGGGCCCGGCTTATCTTAAAACCTGCTTATGTCCCTATCACAACGCCAGATCACTGCGCTCAAGCTCCCAGCTTCTCCTAGTCACTCCTAGGTTTAAGAGAACCCGAAAGGGAGGGAAAACTTTTGAAGTTTGCGCCTCTCAGCAATGGAATGAGCTCCCTTTATCCCTCCGAGCCTGTCAATCTGAATCTCTATTCCGCAAGGCCCTCCAAACCCATCTTTTTGATCTATAATCTGTTTCATGTACCCATTGCTTCCAGATTCATTAGCGCCGGGACGCCCCGTTGGGGCAGCTGCGCGCTTTACAAAATACACAAATAAATAAATTCAGGAAGCGTGGGCATTGGATGAAGTATTTAATAATGGGCATACATGTTTTAATTTATCAGCCTCCCTCTCTCCCTCAGGTCGGGCTAAGGAGGGGGGGGTCTGTCAACCTGGCTTTAAGTTGATATTGGCTGCAAAATAATTAAGTTACAGGCGGAGGGAGAAAATATGCAGGTTTTCAACATATGGTTTATTTCTACAACAAAGATTTTTCATCTAGGGGAAATCAGAAATTTTACTGGCTATTTCTTTTTGTAGAAAAAGTAGCTGATAGGAATGATTAAATGGGTTTACCATTTAATTTAATAATAGCTGGTGATTTTAACTCAAAACTGGGTGCTATGTCTACCTTGGCTTCCTCGACTTTCTCCCCAAATATATGTGAGTGTAATTGGGAGGACAATATGGACACTAGGGAACATTCACTGTATACTTATTTGTCATCTTATGATCAAGAGAGAGCTGCCATAATATTTTGATATCTACTATTCTGGCAATACAAAAAGGGGGCGAGCTCCATATTTGACTACATCTTCATCTCTAGAAGAATGCCCTGTCTTCCTTTGGAATGGGATATTGTACCTACTATATATAGCAATTGTAACCCGTTAACGCTCTCTATAAATGCCCTCATTAATAGACTTAAGGGCAAAGTCAGGTTTAAGCAGTCAATATCCACTAAAGATGCAGGCTGCTTATTATTCTGGTATTCTGCAAACATGAAGCCCATAATGTGTAAAATTGTAGATGGGTGTGAAGGGTTGATTGATTTCTGTATATCAGAGAAACCTGTACCCAATGTAGCATTGATGAGACGTTTTGCAGAATTAACTTATTTTATAAGAGATATGCTCAAAGCCCATGCATAATAGAATGAGACACAGTAAACCTGGTTTGATAAGGTTTGCAGAATGACAAATACCAGACTAAGGAGGAAATTCCATTCTCTACAGAGAGAGACAGGGAAGCAAATGGTGCTGGTAGGAAGATTTACACCCTGACATTAAAGAAGAGAAAGGCTGACTTGAAGGATGAAATATGGGAAACTTTGGTATCTGCTTGTCAGACTAAGGATCCTTAGGTCTTTTGGAAGGCAGTATGCATTGGGCTTGTCCCAGGTTTACTGCCTGATAAAATGAGCATTTATATTGCCCCAATAGTTCGATAGACTATTTAAGTAGGATGTAATCTTCGAATGTTTCTAATTAAGAGAGAGGAATGGTCAACTGCGTGTTACCGTTAAACATTCAGTTTTCCTCAGATGAGATCCTAGAGGTCATTCTCAGTAGCTCCCCTAAAACATCAACTGGGACTGATAGGATACCTATGGATATATTAAAAAAGAACCAAGGGTTTTCGTCCCTCCTGGTTACAAGTGTCATAAAGTGTGCTTGTAAGGTTGGTTTCCATCCTTCTGGCACAAGTCTATAATTTTGGCAGTATTTAAAAACGGAAACACACATGACCCCAATTGCTATTGTCCAACTTCACTTCTTTATTCTGTCACCAAGTTAATTGAGAGAATCATGTTGGACTGTTTCATTTCTTGGTCTATGGAGAAGAAGATTCTCTCCCTGGTTCAGTATGGTTTAAAGAGGGACTTGGCCCCATAGAACAGCAATAAAATCTTCACCTCCTTGTGTCCAAATTTAAGTTTGCCAAGAGTAGTTCACTTCAGCTGGCACTAATTGACTTAACAGATGGCTTTGATTGCGTAAGTTAATCCAAGCTCTGGTGAACTTGGTGGTCTTTTTGTGTCATCTTTCATTGGGTTTATCAGCATCAGTTTGGTATGGAGACGGTGGAGAGTGTTCATCTTCTTTCCAGTCGATTGGGGAGTTCAACTGAGGTGTGTGTTGGCAACTATTTTATTTTTGTTCTATATAAATGACCTTAAAACTGAATTAGTGAATGTGGGGGCAGAATTTCCACTGGTTAACAAAAAACCTATACCAGCAGTCCTATAAGCAGATGATGCTGTGTTACTTGCCAAGATGGCCAATGGGCTAAATATATTCATGTTCACTCTTTATGAACAAGCTAGAGCTGGCCATTAATTTGTTGTGGTTTGTGGCCCTATAAACACCCAAACACATTATATGAATATCAGAGGAAGGGTAATGTAGAAAGTGAACCAGTTCACGTACCTTGGGTTTATATTTGGCAGTGCCTGCACCTGGGTTCCATGTGTTTCGAACAGGATAATCATTTTTTGCATGCAGTTGGCTCAAACTTTCTCCAGCATCATCGATAGGGAAAAGGCCTACAGCCCCTATACTAGATATCTATAGGAGGAACTGACTCCCCATTCTAACATATGGCTCAGTGATGTAGGGCTATAGGGAAGTGAACATTATTCAAACTGAGGTAAATAGAGTGTCCTGGCGTGCAATGCGGTCCCTTTTTCTACATCACATTTTGCTGTCCATCAGGAAATCGGCTTGGAGCATGTAAAAGATCTGATTAACACCTTTGCAGTTGTGGTGTTCTATTTGGCATAGTGAGGAGGCTAGTTTAAATCGCATAATTATTTCAGAGTGTCTCCTTGTATGAGTCCGGAATCCCCTGGCTTAAGTACATTAGGGAGAAAACTTTTGCTTTAGCCTGTGCATATATTTTTGAGAATCCAGTGGATATCTGCAAAAAAGACAAAGGGCGAGTCAGCCATTGTTTTATGTCCTATAGAATGGCATAGAGGGTGAGTATGGTACTAGTGAAACCCACCATTAGAGAATACTGCCATTTTCCAGACAATGCGGGGATAGCTCCTTATTTGCAGTTCATTTTGGGTATATGGGAACGGATTTTGTTGACCCGATTTAGACTAGGTTCTGTTAGGTGGCTGTTGTCTTTCCCCCAAGGAAAGTTTGCTTGCTCCCTCCCTCAAGATGTCAACAAACTATCTCTTTATTTAATAATTCTAGCTCGTAGAGAAATATGTAAACTTTGGGTGAGTGAAACTACACCTTCGTATATAGATTGGATCAGAGCGATTAGACACACACTTAAGTTAGATAAGGTTGTGTGGAAGAGAAGAAAGCCTTTCTGGAATCCATGTATTAATTGGTTGGATAGGATGTAAACAACTATGTCCAATGATTATGCCTTTCTGCAGACGGAGTTACCCTAAGATCAGTTCATGGACCTGGATAGTTGGAAGAACTGAATTAAACGGAAACTGTGCAGTTCTGTGTGGGACGCACTTGGGTATCTGCAGAAAGTGCACCATTAAAGATCGTCAGAGTTTAAGAAGGGGCCCCTCTGCTTTTTTTGCAGAGGGTGGCAGGAATCGATGACTCTGGAAATATCCTTATGACATGTGAGGACAAAAAAAAACAAAAAAAAAGATATAACTGATGAATTCCAGAAATTGTAATAACACGGCTGCATAAAGCTCCCAACATGCTCCATGTCTTACGAGGGCTTTTGGGTTGGGAGTGGAGGCACTGCAGCATGTAGGTATGCCAGGTCACTGATGGCCATTTTGCTGAGGAAATTAGCTGATGCTGTTGCTTTGCAATATGCTGCGGTATGCTGTTGCTCCAGAATGAGTACGGAAGGAGTGGAGAGACATCTGTGCTGCTGGAGCCAGTGGTGCAGTTGACATGAGGCAGCACGACTAGGAGGAGGCAAATCAAGGAGGATTGGGATGAACTGCTGAGACAGACGCAGACACAGTGGCGTAGGCAAGCATCTGCACCCTTTGACATGGGGAGGAGCAGATGTGCAGCAGGTTGGCTGGGTGTATGGTATTGGATGGTAGGGATCTGAAAGCGGTGCAAAGATTATGGTGCAAGTAAGTGCAAATATGCCTTTTCACCTTCCTACACATTTATGCATTTAAAGTACAGCAGTTCACTTGCTGGAGCTCAATGAGCCCAATGACCATATTTTGTCATTCACTTGGATTAGATGGTAGTAGCAAGCAAAAGTGGGGCTGACCGGTTGTGATTTTTGTCACTACAATTGATCTGAAGCAAGAACCAAGGAGCAAGAGGTTGAGAATCTTCGAGTGGTGTATCACTCAGGGGAGATGGTCTACTTAGTAGTGGGTGCGGCTAGTGGCCATCCTGAGATTCCCCATGTGCTCCATCCAGAATCTCTTCTTATGTATCTATGATCTGCCTTGTCAGCTAAAAACACAGCTCTCTCTGCGAAGCCCCAGCAAAAAATATACTTCCCATAAAGATGATCAAGGGATCAAATATTGAATGACCACAGCAGCTAAAGCATGACCAAATTTGACAATTGTAATCATATTTTCATGTCAAAAACTTTTGCTATCCAATGAAGAGTCCTTGGGTTACAATAACACCTTGCAGCTTTACTGGAGACATCCCCGATTGCAGATCCCTTCACAACAATTGATGGTAGACCAGAATAACCAGAAAATAGAGTGCTCGGATAACAATAGAGCAGCAGACTGGATAGCCGGTATTCTACTAATATCAATGGTGGAAGCCACAAGTATAGCACTCAGCTTCTATATTACAAAAGATGATCTTGGAAGATGCAGTGCCTGCCCAAGTGCCACCATCCTCTCTCTAGAATTAACATACCCAATTTTTTCACAGCTCGCAAGTGCCATCACGGCATACCAATACCGACTGCAGCCTTCTTAGTTCATTACAAAACAAGGTAGTATCACTTAATAGCACTTCACCTAATCATAGTTGCTTTGATGAGACTCAAAGGGTAGACCTCAATGTCATGTAGTCAGATATTTTTCATGTGAAGAACTCCAATTTGCAATTGCACCTTGCAACATGGGTAAGGTCATTTCAACAGATGCGATCACACAAAGATGTGCTCGCAGCTCCACCTACCTCTCTGCTCCCCATTCCATTGATAGCCCATGTACTCCAGCAGATTTTGGGAGAAAAATCATGAAATGAGAACTGCCCAAAACAAAGCCCACAAGGAAATTAGTGAGTAATTAAGTGTCATAAATAAATCTCACATTGAGATCTAAAGCTGATCAAATCTATGCTTTGTGGGCATGCCTGAGGGCTGCGATAATTTCCAAAATGCTGTAAAACTACTAACTGCTTTAATTCAGTCATATGTTATCATTGAGCTGTCAGTGAAAGATAAAGATCATAGTAGGGGGTAAATACGAGTTTGACTGTCCATCAGACCTCAGAACTTGTGGTGGCGATCAGTAGACTGGCAGACTGGCAGTACACCCGCCGCATTACGATTACGGCAGTGGGACTGCCAAAGATCTGACGCAACCACTGGGGATTTCAAGTGTTTTCTTCAGTACCACAAACCCCTGAATTTCTTCAGCATATACGTTCCTCCAGAATCGAGAACTTGTAGCTGTTTTCTGATCTTCTTTTACTTCTAACAGTTCATTTTATGCCACTATGTCTGTAATAAATAGTCTCCTCCAAATCTAAAGACTGAGAATTCACGTTTGATATATATGTGTTGGACTTGGCCCTTTTGGCGGGTTCACCCCTAAACCTTTTGCCTATCTCCTAGCCTTTTCCCAGTGTAGTGTTGGTGGTTTTAGGTCTTTAGGCACTTTTTCACTGCTGTCCAGTGTAAAGTGTATGTGCTCTGGGTTACAAGTAGTGAGATTGGCCTGCCCTCCCATAGGAATGCATGGGGGATTCCCTGATGAATGTGGGGCAGTGGTAAATCCTGGTATGAGAGGCGCAGCATGGTCAAGTCTGATATGTATAAAATGATATTAATAAATGATGCGCAATGGTGTGTGCAGATTTATTGTGGTTATGTTAGAAACGCCACTTTTAGAAGTTGGCATTTCTGTGTGCTCTGCGTCTGCCTGCCTGATGTGAATTGCATGTCTGGCTTTTCAGTGACAGGGCCTGGTGAGGAGTGGGTGGCTCCAGGAGGGGCAGGTTGAGTCAGTGCTAAGCTGAATGGGACATCTACATTTTGAGTAGTGGGAGGGGAAGTCCCTGGTCCCTGAATAGGATGGTGCCTGCCCTAGTGAATGCTTGCTCCGTCCCCCTGTGGTGTGTCTGATTATGAGCCCCCACCTAACAATAGGGAACAGGTGCCTGGTAAACAGAGTGCTCCAGAACCAGTTGGAACTGGTTCCACCAAGCCCTGTACTCTACAGACAAAGGAAAATGTCCTATAAATGAAGGGGTGTGCTTGTTCTTACTTTGGGAGGAGACACTCTGCCAGGAAGAACCACTGCGGGACCCAGCTGCTGTTTCTTTGGGGTTCCTGCGTGCTGGCCTGCCTTGCTGCACTTTACTGGGGTCTCCCCATCCCCAAAGACTCTTGATTTCAGCCTTTGCCCCTTTGGATTTCACTTCTAGCACCTTGGGAGCGCTTTGCTTTTATTTTAAAGAGCGATTTTCTTATTTGATGAGCACGTGGGATCTGCAGCGCTGAACTGCTCATCATGAACAGGAAATCCCCAGCGTAGGGTTTCCCTCGCATTTTTGTGAGCGGAGCGGGAGCCCACCCACATTGTCTGTATTCTTCAGCGGAAGCCCACCCCGCGATTGCAGCCGCACTGAGTTAAGTTTATTAGCAGGTGTCCACCCTGCTTCTATGGTGTTCCATAAGGCGGGAGCCTACCCTGCATTGCCAGGCCCAATTCCAGCTGCGAGAGAGAGCGGCCAGCTGCACCAGCTGGCCAGCTGCAACATGGGGGCACTTTCTTTTGTTGATGAGGGGGTGAGAAGCACCCTATTCCCAGTGCCATTGAGCACCTTGGCTTTGCTGCTTTTTGCCTCGCTAGGGATAATTGAGTAGCCCTACCTACGCCTTGACATTTCTGGACATAGGGCATTTGAGCCCTATTGAATGTCCAGTTGGCCAGAGGGTTAGTTGAGTATTGGTAGGGCTCAAGGCCCTAATGTGATGCCCAATGTGTTTATGTGATGGTGCTCATGCTTACAGTTATTGCAAAATGTATTTATGCGTGTGATGCTTACTGTGATGGCTACGGCATAATATGTTATGCTAATGAGGTTTTGGCCTAATGTAGTCTTATGCCTAATATGATTCATGCGCAAGGTGATTTGTGCATCCAATGTTTTATGTTGCAGGATGATGCTAAGTTCCTAATTCCAACAGTAGGTACTGGTTGTGTTTACACTTACTTACCTTTTCTGATGGTTCTGACATTGGCCCAATTGGCCCAGTCCTGTATATAATCCCCTGTGAATATTGCCTAGTGCCAATTGGCACAGTGTAAATGTGTGATTATGTTTCTAATGTGTTTATGACAATACAAAGGCTATTGTTTATATAACCTTGTGTGGAGTTTCTTTTGTCGTGTGCCTAGTTGTTGCTGCTATGTGTTAATGTTGCGCAAATGCTTTACACATTGCCTCTGGGATGACTGCTCGTGCCAAGCTACCAAGGGAGTGAGCAGGGGTTATCTTAAGTGTGTTACTCCCCTGCCCTGACTAAAGTGGTGGTTTCTGCCTGGCTTTGGCGCAAGCCTTAGCCAACCAGAAATCCATTTCTAACTAACTATATATATATATATATATATATATATATATATATATTCACTGAAAAAACCATAGGTTATAGACCATATATAGTTAGGAATTAGCATTTACAAAACCTTGAAAATTCACTGAAAAAACCATAGGTTATAGACCATATATAGTTAGGAATTAGCATTTAAAAAACCTTATTTTACTCACACAAAACCATTGAAATTCCATATATAGTTAGTTGTACTAACTATATATCGCGCACCCGCAATCCACTGCTGATCATGTCACATATTACATCATTCATGACATGGTCAGTGACATCACTGATGACATCACTGATGACATCTCAAATGACATCACTGATGACATCACTGATGACATCTCAAATGACATCACTGATGACATCACATCACAACTAAATGAGTGGATGTATAAGTGTCTGAATGAAGGTTTTAGTAGGTGCGTGACTGACTGTATGAGTGAGTGATTAAATGTGTCTCACTGAATGCATAGGTTAGTGACTAAACTGTCTTAATTTGTGCATCATTATGTCTGGTATTCTGTAAACTGCTGCATGTGTTGATCAGTAGCTATATGAGTAACTATATGGGTTATTGATTGATTGTCCAAGTATTTGTATGGGAGACTGAGTGTGTGTGTGGCTGGCTGGGAGATGTGTGACTCTGTGCAGATCTATGTATTCTTGTATCAATGATTTATAAGAGAGTAAGTATGTGTTAGAATATGTTTGAAAATGTAAGGTACTCTATGTTTAACTGTATAGATTAGAAAATGGAAGTGTGATTGATTCTTTACAGGACTGACTAGGTGTGTGAGTAACTCCAAGGATGAGTGGCAGAGTGTGAGTGTCTGTATAGGGTGTATGAGTGCATATGATAGTGTTGTAAAGATGAGTGATTGTATGTATGAATGATTGTATGGGTGAATGAGTGAATGTGTGTGTAGACGTAGGAATCAGTGAGTGCGTATGTAGTAACTAGTATTGGTGTGTCAATTGTTTAAAAAAATATGTTCTGTATTTAACACTGGGTGTTACAGAGGTTATATTAAAGTGTGAGGAGATGCATTGTATTGTCACATGAATGATATCATCAGTGATGTGACCATTGATTTCAAATGAGATGTCATCAGTGATGTCATTTGAGATGTTATCAGTGATGTCATTTGAGATGTTATCAGTGATGTCATCAGTGATGTCATTTGAGATGTCATCAGTGATGTCATCAGTGATGTCATTTGAGATGTCATCAGTGATGTCATCAGTGATGTCATTTGAGATGTCATCAGTGATGTCATCAGTGATGTCACTGACCATGTCATGAATGATGTAATATGTGACATGATCAGCAGTGGATTGCGGGTGCGCGATATATAGTTAGTACAACTAACTATATATGGAATTTCAATGGTTTTGTGTGAGTAAAATAAGGTTTTTTAAATGCTAATTCCTAACTATATATGGTCTATAACCTATGGTTTTTTCAGTGAATTTTCAAGGTTTTGTAAATGCTAATTCCTAACTATATATGGTCTATAACCTATGGTTTTTTCAGTGAATTTCATTGGTTTTTTAAAAGCTAATATCTATAGCTGTAAAATTTATTCTTCTTTAAATCCAAAAATATATTTTATATGTTTATTAATAATTTTTTTTTCATATTTTTTTTGTTTCGCTCCCGGTCCGCGAACCGGGAAGCTTCCCGTTAGCTCACTTTGATTCCGCGACCCGGTCCGCGAACCGGTAAGAAATCAACATAGTGACGGTATCGCGTTGCCGCGTAATGCGTCTTATGACGTACTGCGTTAGCGCACCCGGAAGTGCCCCGGGGCGCGGACCGAGGCGCGAAACGCAGCTCCCCGGAAGCGATCCGCGGCGCGAAAGCGCGACGTATCGCGTTGCCGCGAAATGCGTCTTGTGACGTATCGCGTTAGCGCACCCGGAAGTGTCCCGGGGCGCGTACCGAGGCGCGAAGCGGAGCGAACCGGAAGCTAACCGGGGAGCGTTCCGCAGCGCGTAACATGAGCGTGAGAGGTCATGTGACTTGTTAATAAAACTTTTCATTGGTTCATTTCACTTTTGGTTTCATAATGATGGAAGGCTAGGTCAGGTGACTTAAAAATAACACTTTTCATTGGTTGAGAAGTATTGTTTTTTCCCAAATGATGAAAACCCCTCCTTCTTTCCTCACTCTGACTTTCATCATTGTGAGAGGAAGACCTATTTTGCTTCTTGGAAAATGGCTTCATTGGTAGCTTCAGCTGGTGGACCCCCACCACCACCACCACCTCCTCATGGGAAGAAAGGACCACCTCCCCAGGTCCTTACCAACACTGAGGAGGAAGAGGAAGAAATGGATGAGGAGGGAGAAGAACCACAATTTTTAGAAGAGTTGCCCCGGGTTTCCAGAAAGAAAGCCAGTTTCATCTGGCAGTTTTTTTCAATACCTCGTGGGCAAAAAAAAGTCAACGCGAGGTATGTCACCTGCCTGATATGCAAGGAACAATTGTCCAGAGGGACGGACAAAAAATATAGCTTTGGCAATCACACTATGCACAGGCACATGACGAGGAAACATCCCCTAAATTACAGCCGGGCGGAATTAAGGGATATGCACGACAATCCCAGACCAACTCCTGTGGCCAGACCAACAATACCGGTTTCTCTATCACCAGAAGAGGCACGGGAAACTGTGCCAAATATTCAACAAAATTTTGGGCACATGATCCACTTATGTATGCACTGTCGTGCATTATTAGCTTGTGGCAACATGAGCATCAATGCACTGAACCTGGCGTATGAACACCATGATTGCCCTAACCGCCCCCAGTAATTTTTTTTTGCTCCTGTTGAGCCCTTTTCAACGCCTGTTTTTTGTTGTTTCCCCCCCCCCAAAAAAAAACCAAAAAAAATATAAAATCGTTCAAAAAATACAAAAAAAACAAAAAATGTTCAAAAAATAAAAAAATATATAAAACAACAAAAATATAAAAAAAAAGTTCTTTTCAGAACTACCTTCCCTTTCCAAAAAAATTGCTAGAATGTTTAGCACTCTGGCAAGCTCTATTTCTTTTGGTTCGCTTTCGGGTTAGCTTCCCGGTACGCGGACCGGGAGCTAACCAAAAAAAAAAAAAAAAAAAAAAAAGTGTAAGTATAAGGAAAGGAAACAGAGAGTGATGTTAAAAGAAAGACAGCTATAGGGAGTAAAGAAGAGATATTGTTTAATAGATCTATTTACCGAAGAAAAGACAGAAGAGGGTATAATTGTGAAAAACAAAATAGATAACGAAGTGAAAGAAAAAAAAAGAGAGTATAACATTAACAAAGAAGAGTTTCTTGGAGAATGTGAGTGAATGTTCAAAATAAGATTAAAAAATGAGGAATAACAGAGAGAAAAAATAGAAAACAGAAAACAAAAAATAACAGAAAAAGATTAATTGAAACAGCAAAGAAATGTAATTAACATAGAGCCATATCATCAACATAGGCAATAAAAGTTTTGCAGCTTTTATTGACAGAAATGTGTCGCTAAAGCTGCTTTTGTGGCAGAAAACTGCCACTAAAACCACTTTTGCACCAGTTTTCTGCCAATAAAAAGAGCAATAATTTTATTGGCTGTGTTCATAATATTACCCTTAGTGTGCTTCAACTACACAGAGAAAGCATTATGAACAAGTAGTGATAGAGTGATCAGTCAAAGACACTAAGAGTAATAGAGACGCAGTGAGTGAACAAGAGTGAGGAACTATGAGAAGAGAGGGACTGAGAAAAAGAGTGGAAGGAGTTGAGTAAGTAGGTAATAGAGAAAGGAATGAGGGAAGTAGCAAAGGCAGGAAACTGAGGGTTAAAGAAATGAAGCAGTGGAACTAATAGTAGTTAAATGTGATAGAAATGTAACGAAAAGAGTACAAAATATTTACCTTATAATTGTCGTTAAATTACTCACTTTTTGTTTTTATACTTTCAATCTGTGAAAGAGAGAACAAACATTTGAAAAATATTAAAACATGTATTTAAAAATTAGAAAAGACAAGGGAAAAGATTGAAGGACAAACAGTTTTTCAACAACTTTGACACTTACAGAAGCTTCTGCTTCTCCAGGCCCCCTACACAGTCCTAAAGATATACATTTTAAACTAACAGTATCTTGATGCAGATGAAGTGAGGCCTATCTTAAAACATGGTGCATCTTTTGCATTGCTGTTGTTTCAGAAAAGTGTCGCAAGACACTAAAATTTTAAATAATTGCTTCAGGATGCCAATAAGATGTCTACTATCCAGAGGTTTGTTTGAGGTGAGGCCTACTCAGGGTTGCAGATGAGATTTACACTTGTTGAAGAGGACAGAGGAGATAATACATGTGAAGGTCTACCAATGAAGTGAGTCATGTCCACTGCACTCTTCAACAAAGTTCAAACCTCCTATGTTTCCCTGGACAGACCTAAACTTGATCTGCACAATGTGATTCGTAATGATAGGAAACACAGGTGATGTAAATGAAATACGTGCAATTTATTTTGCTCATTTCACAATCACATCACTTGTGTTTCCTTTGCTTAGGTATCTCATTGTGCAGATGTAGTCTATCATATGAAAGAGTACGCAGAAGTGCAGCACTGCATGCAACAACTTTGACACTTACAGAAGCCTCAGCTTCTCCATGCCTCCTACACAGTTCTACATATACATCATAAATGCAAACAGTACAGAATTAATTATACATGTTAAATGGTTTATTTTTGCTGTTCTCAGAATGTATCAAAATTCACTAAAAACAGTGACTTGAAGGTATTCATCATATAACAGCGGGGAAAAAAAAACACAATCAAAATGATTGTGTTTAAAAAACCCATACAACATAAGAAATGAAAATTCAGAACTCGTTAAAGTTAACTTACTTTCCATGACGTCCAAGGATGTCCTATGAACAGCTTACACTCTTTTGTGCTGTTATTACTTTCAGCCCGCCACTTTCTGAAAGAAAATCTCCATCGTTTTTAAAAACACATTACATGCAATAAATGACTTCTTGCTCTCTACCACAATTTTCCACAAGGCCAAATCTGGTCAGAGCCATTTATAACTCTTGGATTTCTTGTAAGCCAATCCCGTCATTTGGCATTTCCGCAACTTTCAGAATTAAAATGTTGAAGATCATTTTCACAATCCTGGAATAGTAATATCTTCCCCTTCTTGCTCAGTCATGTTCTACATTTCCTATGACACTGATACTGCTTACTATGAAGCAGACTTACACTACCTCTATGACTACTACAATTATTTAATTCTCTACATCACTTTTAATCACAAAGCAATGTAAAACAGTAGACAGCATTGCAGACTTACATTCCCTCTACTCCATGTTTTGATTGGCTGCTTCAATTAGCTTATAAAAAGAAACAGTTTTTCTGAACTCATTGAAAGTGCATGTATTTCTCCATGATGTCCAGTCCTATGGTTAGAAGTTATGTCTCTGAACTACACTTATCCTCAAGGCCAAATTGTGTAGGAGCCATTAGAACTTCTTGAAATTCCACAGAGCACATCCCAAGCTTATTTCCCTAAAATTTTGGTTTTAAAAACACCAGGTAAGAGTTTTTAAGGTCATACGGCAATTTTTTTGGGAAAATTAAAACAGAATCATTGCAGAATGACCAGCCATTTCTAGACTTTAAATAAGCTGTGTAATGTCCTGATGTTATTGAAGGGCCGTCATGATATATAATTGCTGCAGTTACAAAAGTCCTTCCTGATATTGACAACTGCGAAGCTACAACATTTTTAATTAAAGTTGTCAATTTTGTTCCATCAGGCCTACATCGTTGGAACATTAAAATGACATACTGGCCATATGTTCGTATAAATAATGTGGACATCATTTCAGATTTACATTGGCTACACTCCATGTTGTGATCAGCTGCTTTTACTAGCTTATTAAAGGAGACTGATTTACTGTCTGGCAAAGTTAAATATATAAATCTTTCTGAGTCTATACTAGTAGTACTTGATACCATACAGTTCTCGCAGTCATGCTGCCATTGATAAGAAAGCCCAAACAGCTGATCTACATCTACACCTTCAGCATGCAATACATCAAGCATATACATTAAAAACTCCTGACAATCTTGCTGAATATTTTGAGAGAATTGTGTTTGGCCTGAACATCTGTCTAACAGATTTCGAATTTCAGACACACTTTCTATGTTTCTTCTATCAGTGGTACATTTCTCTAACACAGAATTTAACAAACTGCAAAATCTTTGATCAGAATTGACCACAATCTCTTCTTTTACATTTTTTAGAGAAAACAAAACATTAACCACTACATTAGCATAGCAGTTGACACCAGAACTGTTTTCAAACTGAAAACCAACAACATCTTCAACAGAATCCTTTTTGTTTCTGCTTGTAATTTTAGGTTCATTGACTTTTTGTCTTTTTGCTACAACCTCCCCAGTATTGTTCTCATTTCTTCGTTTCCGGCCTACCACACGTTTCTCAAACAAAGGATACTGAGGCAAATGTGGCGCATACTCTCTTCTTAACCTATTGTATTCCTTAACACAATCTAGATCCGCACAAATGTTTGTGACATCACACTCAATCAAGTACAATCCCGATAAAGTTCTAACTCGTGACAATGCCACATATGCCATACCCTCCTTGAACACAGAACTGCCAATATTCACCAATGCACTGTCTACACTTAAACCTTGCGATTTATGAATTGTCACCGCATATGCCAAGCAAACAGGAAACTGCTTACGGCGAACATATAAGTCTTTTACAAGCAAAAATCTAGCAGAACAACGAGCAATTAGCTGTACTTCCTCAATGCCATCAAATTTAATTTTTAAAAATTCAATTCCATCTCTATTTCTGTATTTCACAAAATCAACAACATTACCCATTGATCCATTTACCAGACCTCTTTCAACATGTAAATTCCTTCTTAAAATTATACGGCAGTTCAAGCACACATTCAGAGTCTTTTCAAAACCTGCAGTTTTAGATATACTCTTCTCTAATGAATCCAATTTTGTTTTCAGATTCTCAGACAAAATAATTGTTGATCCCATATGCTCTACTCTATCAATAGCTTCCAGTTTCACAATCTCTTGCTTTTCTAAATGCAACATTTTGTTGTTAAATTTGGCACATTCTGCAAGAGTTGGCATCAAACATATTCCAGATTTCTTCTCAGTAATTTTCTGAAAAATATTCTCAGGCACAACATCTTGTTCTGGATATAAATTTGACAGTAATCGTGCATGTAAAGCTTCTTTCCCATGCTCGGTCACTTTTCCAATTCTAACATCTTGTAGAATAGTCTTGTAAACTTCATCCTTCGCCTGACGCATATTTTCATGCAGTTCAGCATAATTGAAGTTTAACCATATATTGACGTTGCCAATGCTGCCTAGGCACTTCCTGGTATCTTCATGCGTGAGCATTTTGAACACAGGTTGCCCTTTCACTGGTGTCAGCTGCAGAAGATCTCCGAAAACAATGATGTGTTTGCCACCAAATAACACATCATACTCTGTTTTGAGAACTTCTTGCATCCTCAAATGCACAAAGGCAAGCATGACATTGGAAACCATGCTTACTTCGTCAATGATAAGAAGTTTCATTTTCCTCAAGATTCTTGAAACTTCAAAACAAGCATCTCCAGATAGCTTGTGATATTGTAATTTGTTGTCATGCTCCACTGGCAGCATCAGTAAACGATGTAAAGTAATCCCTTTAATATTATGTGCTGCCAGTCCAGTTGGAGCAGTGACAACACAAGACAGCGATGACTCTGTCCTTTCCTGCAAATAGCATGAAATTGCTTTAATGAGGAAACTTTTTCCAGTTCCCGCTTCTCCACTCACGTACAGTCGGACAGGCTTCAACGA
This sequence comes from Lissotriton helveticus, assembly GCF_964261635.1. Taxonomy (NCBI): domain Eukaryota; kingdom Metazoa; phylum Chordata; class Amphibia; order Caudata; family Salamandridae; genus Lissotriton; species Lissotriton helveticus. The sequence continues at coordinate 757,621,879 of NC_136059.1, read as the reverse complement.
CGTACATGAGCACTCTTTCTTATCATGACTTAATCCATGATCAATTTGCATGGTAACTTCGTCATATATTTTCCTCTGCTCAATGTTGAGTTGTCTTTCCAACTCTTCTAAGTTAACCGCATCCTCTTGAGCATGTGCCATGGCTCTTTCCACTTCATTCATAGCAGTGGCAGCTTCATTTTCGATAACAGGTCCTCCTAGTGGATCCTGACTCAATGAAGCAGAACTCTGACTGTCCTGAGAACTGTCTCTGGCAATCTCGGCTGCAATCGTTGCTTCCTGCTCAATTTCCGCATTCAACATTTCTACATATTTGGGAAAAGCAGGACATTCTATGGTCTCCTTGGCGGCATTGAAAGAGTCTTCGTAACAGAGGAAATCTCCAAGCAGTTCCTCTTCTGCACGCCAAGGCTTGAAAAGTTGCAAAAGTGCTAAATAGAAAAACTCCTTTTTTTCAGGAGATTCGCCACTCAATTTTCGATGGTTTACCAAGTGGCATTTTCTTTGCTTGACCAGACATCCCTCACTTCCTATTACAGCATACACTCCTTTCTCAGTATCTTCTTTGATGTTCCTCTTGAATATGTAATTTTGCAGAACCTCATACAGACAAACATTCTCGAGGTGACTGCTTCGATTTGGATAATATGTATCCAACATGTTTGTCTTCAAAATGTCGGTACTGTTTGGCTCCTTTTCCGCCAAATACTCAATTTCCCGCACAGGTTTGAGAACTCGATTACGCGTTGCTGCAAGACCAAGACTCGCCCAAACGATACTCCTGGACTTGGCATAGAGACTTGCTGAAGACAACCGGTCAGAACATTCGTACGCTCCGATTTCTCGATGCGACAACATCTTCAGACTGAAACTGTACAACTTCTTGCTGAGGCTCTTTTCATGGGAAATGTCCTCCCACATATCCTTCAATTCTGTCTTCTCTTTTTTGGTGATGTAAGACGTCACATACCGAGCCACAGCCATACAGTTATCAGCCACAAACTGTATATCCATGTTAGCATTCCACATGGACAAAATCACCGGGTTGTAGTCGTTGATGTACTTGGACTCTTGGTTCCTCTTCAAATTGTAAGTGTTTTTAGGTGATTTCTTCATGACATTGTGTCGCAGCGAAGACATCAAACTGTTTACTCTTCCTTTAGAAATCACCGGTCGTGGAAAGCCGAAACGACATTTAGTGTAGAACTTGTCCTTATTTCGGAATTTACGACGGCAGTACTTTCCACATCGATGGCTTTGGAAACGCAGAACTTTTTCTCTTAGGCTTTTCTTCTCCTTTGCGTTTGGAACAGCACACGTAGAATACTGTTGGATGAAACTCATCACTGAGTCTTCTGGATCCGTTCCAAATTTAGGTGCATCCTTGATCCACAGCAACATATGTATATGAGGAGCACCTCTTGCTTGGTACTCCTTTCTCCAGAAGAAATCCAACACCTCTCCAAGAGGTGGATTCTTCTTATTCATGATGAAAGACATCATAGCTTCAAATCTATGATTGAAGTACCTACATACATTGACTGGATCCAAAGAGCACAGTTCTCCAGGTGTCTTGAATTCGATGTTATCTACGTTAGCATTTGCCTCTCGTAGAAATTCAAGTAAGTCTTCCCAGCCATACTCGGCACAGCTCAGAGTGAGGAACCATGTGGGAGTACCTAAGTTCCTCAGCATACATTTTAAATCACCATGACGACGGTACCAGTACTCATTAGTACCACGCTGACACGCCATGAGATTAATCAGGTGAGAATCCAAAATACTGTCTTGGACATTGACTTTATCCATAAAGTCACTTGCCGAGATGTTTTGCATGTGTATACCACTTTTCAAGATGTGGTTCACTGCATATGACAGTCCAGACAGATCGCTTTCAAACAGGAGATGAAACAAATAGGGAATGCATTGTCGAAACCTAGCATCTCCTGCATACAATCGCAAAGTCCGGTATTCAGAAGCAGGAATTTGATGAGGTCGCTCATCATATCTTCCTCCCTGACCTGTTGGAAAAAGCTGTGGGAAACACCGAGCTTCCAAACTTTCCTCCCAAACACTAATGGGACTCCCTTTGGCTTGTTTCATTTGAAACAACTCAATAGCATTCCCCATGACTTCCTTGGAATGCAAAGGATGAACACTATAATGTTCATATATTTCTTCACTAGTAGAGGGTTCTACTTTCTCAATTTGACCAGCACACAAATCGCTATCCTCTTCCTCACTTACTTCCTCTTCTGCAACATATACATTCTTATAGTATTTATTATTTTTTTTCAAATACAATGTTGCCTTTTTAACTTTCCTAACATCTACTAAATCTTGCCATATTTTCTTATTCTTTGTCGGAACCCCATTAACTAAGATAACCAGAGGTTCCTCTTCCACTTTTTCTACTCCAATTGTGTTAATGTTTTTCTTCAAATCTAGAGGCAAATAAACAACTCTTCCCTTTAATCCTCTCTGTAAATCTGATGGAGGCAATTTCCCTGTCTTTGGCTCCATTCTTACAATAGCCTGAAAGGGATGGATACTTTGAATCAAAATAGATTCATAAGTATTTAAATCCTTAAATTCAGAAGGAATCTCAACCAATTCCAGATTATTATGAACTGCTCTAGCAGGCATCTGGTTTTGATTTAATTTGCAACAACAATAAGTACACACACGTTGATCCAATCCCAAATGAAAACAATTTTCTACCATCAAGTATGTTGCGAAATCCTTCCATTCACTATTATTTTCCCTTTCACTTTTTGCATATAAATCCACTAACTTAGTCTGATTCTTATAATAAGTGCGTGGACAACACACACAAGTGAAATTAGGCCTCTCACTTGATTTCACCTCAAATGTCGCAATTTCCCTCTGGAAATTATCTGTACTGGAAACCTGAACACTATCTTCCACATGACCCTCTTCTTCTTGCTCAATTTCAACATTCTCCTCTTTACTTCCAAAGTAACAAAACTCAATTTCTTCACATATATTCTTCACATCTATTTCAGAACCATGCAAAAGAGCAGCGCATAATTTTTTAAGCATAATTGCTGGACTCTTAGCATAATACAACATTCTAACTAATTTCCTCACTTTATTATGATGCACTGCTAGCATCCTGAAATGATGAAAAACACTCTGGCATACTCTCCTGGAAAGACAAGCCAGTGAATGACCATGCAAACCTGTCACTTCTCTCACTCTGCAAGGATCTAATTCTTGCAACAACCTTATTTTCTGCTTCAAACTTTTCTTATTAAATGACCGTACAAAATCACAAAGCAAATTGATGGAATCCTGTCGCACACTGCAAATACTACTACACTTCCAGGTGTACACAGGACCCTTAGCACGTCTTCCTAAAACCTCATTACCTAACACCTCTTCTGCCTCTGTTGTCACAAGTTTTTCTTTTTCAACTGGACAACCATCTTTCACTTAATAAGCACGACCACTGGTGTCAACTGCATGCACCAAATCATTATCCTGGAAATAACTCTCCTCATTAAAAAATGCCTCACAGCTTCAACTATGCATCCATTCTCCAGAAAAAACTTCACAAAAATTACTACGATTAACTATTCTCTTCCATCTACTATTTCTTTTGAAATCATAAATTGCCTTGTTTAGCTTCCTAATTCTATTGATTATCAAAATAAATAACTTACGTTTAATTTCAAATGCCTGATCAATAACTTTCTCAACTTTTTTTTTTCTCTTATAAAAAACCAGTTTCTGTTGACGTTTCTTAATATTTTTTAACAAATTGCCAATTATCCTGTTGCGGAACATTCGTTTACGAATCTCCCTAAACTGTTGTTTCCTTCTACTATCATGCACAGAGTTATCTCTTGCTCTAGCAGTAACATTTTTCATTGGCCTTTCCTTTCCATTTGATTTCCTTCTCGTTTTATGGACTGAAACATTTTCTGTAGTAATATTTTTTTTACTACACATATTTCTTATGAATTGTTTTGTGCTCTTACCCGGTGCTTTCTTCGTGACTTGACAAATCTTTTTGTTAGAGGACTGCTGCTTATTTTTTTTCACCTGCTGTCTTTGACGTTTTGCAGCCTTTCTCTGTCTTTCTATTGTAGGCATGGTGAAATCTTGAAATAATCTGCAGTTGTATCTGTGGTAAAATATATTAAAAAATGTTATTAACCATTATTACCAAACAGTAAAACAATAACAGTGATCTTCAAAATATTTTGCATTTCCTAAATAGCGAATTTTAAGGAATAAATAGCGATTCTTTACCATTCCTAATTTGCAATGAGCAAATTGCTAATTGCAAGTTACCCATTCATTTCCATGGGCTAGGAGGCTCATAGGAATGAAGGTTTAATTTGCGATTAGCAATTTGCTCATCACAAATTAGGAATTTATCCAAGGGTGCAGGGGTGTCTCAAGAACACCCTGCTGCACCCCTGAAAAAGAAATTTGGGGGCATATGGCACACATACTGTGTTGGCGTCATATGGGACCTTTTGTTTTTTTTAAAAAAAGCTTTTTGAAAAGAATTCACAAATTACCACCAATTTAACACAATAGTTTCCAAATCCTTAATGTCATTTTTACATATTTTTTGTTTGATACATTGCATTTAAGTAGTCACAAAATTTGCAAATCCTTCAGTGCAATTGCAAAATAAGGAATAGCAAATTTTGCTACTCCTTTTTTTGCATCAAACTTGTTTGATACATACCATTTGTCTAATTTACATTTGCAAAGGCCGAAATTCGTAGAATTTTGATCTTTGCGAATGCTAATTAGCTTGATACATATGGCCCCAAGTGAGGCCTGTCTTGCGACATGGTGCATCTTTTGCATCACTGCTGCATCGGTTTCATGTGGTACCTTTTTTTTACACCATGACATATCTGCCTAAATGCATCAATTTGTAATGTTGTCGCCTCATAGCAAATCTTTTCCACCGCCGCTGCATCATAAAAGTGACGCACAGTGGCAGAAAAGAGGCATACACCTATCATAAATCTGTCCCTAGCATTTTAAATGATTAATCCAGGATGACAATAAGGTGTGGCCTATCCAAAGGTTTGTTTAGGTTGAGGCCTACTCAGGATTGCAGATTAAAGTTACGCGTGATGAAAAATACAGAGGAGATAATACATGTAAAGGCCTACCAATGAAGTAAGTAATGTCCACTTTATTGCACCAGTCATCATAAATGTATCCCTAAGCTTCTTATCTTGTTACAGATGAACCACCATATGTACCATCAAACTATTTTGCATTTCCTAAATAGCAAATTTTAAGGAATAAATAGCAATTCTTTACCATTCCTAATTTGCAATGAGCAAATTGCTAATTGCAAATTACCCATTCATTTCCATGGACTAGGAGGCTCATAGGAATGAAGGTTGCAATTTGCGATTAGCAATTAGCTCATCACAAAAAATGGAATTTTTTCAAGCGTGCAGGGGTATCTCAAGAACACCCTGCTGCACCCCTGAAAAAGAAATTTGGGGGCATATGGCACACATACATGCCCTAAGGACATGTATGGGCGTCATATGGGACCTTTTGTTTTTTAGAAAAAAATGCTTTTTGAAAAGAATTCGCAAATTACCACAAACTAGAAGTTGGTGGTAGTTTCCAAATCCTTAATATCATTTTTTACATATTTTTTTGTTTGATACATTGCATTTAAGGAATCGTAAAATTTGCAAATCCTTCAGTGCAATCGCAAAATAAGGAATAGCAAATTTTGAATTAAGGACATTTTAAGTCATTTCCATATGTGCAGTGTTTTGAAATTATGATTTGAAAATCGTTTTTGGGGAAAAGTAATGGTTTGCAAATTTATGACAAGGACATAATGGTGTATGCTTCTCTATAAGGCATTTCAGTGTCTCTGATGTCATTTTTCCCATATTACATTATAAGACCTTTCCCCATGGAGCACATTCCTTGTAAATATGCTCCCACCTGAGCATGGCGAATTTAGATTTTGACTGTTTGAGTCACATAACCATGTTAAAAGTGACCCAAAAAAATTGCAAACGTTTTAAAAAAACACATTCATGTGTCTTAAGGACATTTTAAGTCATTTCCCCATGGACAGTGTTTTCTAAGTGGCGCAAAAGAGGCATACACCTATCATAAATCTGTCCCTAGCATTTTAAATGATTAATTCAGGATGACAATAAGATGTGGCCTATCCAGAGGTTTGTTTAAGGTGAGGCCTACTCAGGATTGCAGATTAAAGTTACGCTTGATGAAGAATACAGAGGACATAATACATGTAAAGCTCTACCAATGAAGTAAGTGATGTCAACTTCATTGCGCCAGTCATCATAAATGTATCCCTAAGCTTCTTATCTTCTTAGACATCAACCGCCATATGTATCATATAACTATTTTGCATTTCCAAAATAGCGAATTTTAAGGAATAAATAGCGATTCTTTACCATTCCAAATTTGCGATGAGCAAATTGCTAATTGCAAATTACCCATTCATTTCCATGGGCTAGGAGGCTCATATAAATGAAGGTGCAATTTGCGATTAACAATTTGCTCATCGCAAATTAGGAATTTTTCCAAAGCTGCAGGGGTGTCTCAATAACACCCTGCTGCACCCCTGAAAAAGAAATTTGGGGGCATATGGCGCACATAAATTTTAACAACATTCCTTTACCTCAAAAACGATTTTCAAATCATAATTTCAAAACACTGCACATGGGAAAATTACTTAAAATGTCCTTAAGACACATAAAAGCGTTTTTTGATTGCCTTTGCAGCATTGTTGTATCACTTTTAACATGGCTATGTAACACAAACATTCAAAATCTAAATTTGCCATGCACAGGTGGGAGCATATTTACAAGCAATTTGCGCCACAGACAAAGGTCTTACACTAAAATGGGAAAAATAACATCAGGGACAGTCAATTGCCTTATAAAGAAGCATACACCATTATGTCCTTGTCATAAATTTAAAAACAATTCCTTTTCCCCAAAAACGATTTTCAAATCATAATTTCAAAACACTGCACATGGGAAAATGACTTAAAATGTCCTTAAGACACATGAAAGCGTTTTTTGATTGCCTTTCCAGCATGGTTGGGTCACTTTTAACATGGCTATGTAACACAAACATTTAAAATCTAAATTTACCATGCACAGGTGGGAGCATATTTACAAGCAATTTGCGCCACAGAGAAAAGTCTTACATTAAAATAGGAAAAATAACATCAGGGACAGTCAATTGCCTTATAAAGAAGCATACACCATTATGTCCTTGTCATAAATTTAAAAACAATTCCTTTACCTCAAAAACGATTTTCAAATCATAATTTCAAAACACTGCACATGGGAAAATTACTTAAAATGTCCTTAAGACACATAAAAGCGTTTTTTGATTGCCTTTCCTGCATGGTTGGGTCACTTTTAACATGGCTATGTAACACAAACATTCAAAATCTAAATTTTCCATGCACAGGTGGGAGCATATTTACAAGCAATTTGCGCCACATAATTCATAATTTTCTCCTTAAAGCACACTATTCTCTATCTAAATTAAAGAAATATTTTCTCACCTTAGCAAATACTTTGAGTTTGAAAACAGTCTCAGAAACACACCAATTTGTCTTCAGCAGAGCAAAAGGTATGCACTCCAGAGTCTGCAGCTATCAAAAGCACAGAAATGCTGTAAATCTTCACACATATTTCTCATGTCACCCAATCAAAACTCTTCCCTCACTTTTTTTCAAATGAAAACCCTTCCCCCCTCTGCCCTTTCTGTCTTTTCTGCATGGCAACCACCTCTTGGAAGACTTCTGGTGTTTGCAAGTTCACACAACTTTGTTGCAATTGAACTCTGAACTCTCAGTGCACCTGCATATCCAGTGCATTCTTTCATTTAATGATTTTTTATTGACCATTCAAAATACATCTTTCAAAGAACACATCCGTGCACCCTAACTTTCTGTTTTCAGCAATCAAAATCCACCAATCACTGTTACTGCTTCATGAACACAGACACTCCACAGTTTTTTTCATTTTAAACTCTCATTTTTTCAACTGCCATTTCATTGCCACACTTCATCTGACTGCAGGAGAACCTTCTCTCACCATGTTTTCTGTCTGGATTGTTGGACATAGTTATATTCACTGGGCTCAAAGGTACGTTGAAAACAGGAAATTACCTAACCTCAATTTACAAGATGTGGAAATTAAGTGGTTTGGCCACAGAGGATTAAAATGTCACCAATTGATACCATTGGTGAAAACCTTTATGCATTTGCCCAAACCTGACCTGTTAATTGTGCACTGTGGAGGTAATGACTTGGGCACTTTGACTGGTGTAGGTCTGGAAATGCTTTTAAAGGACACCTTTGAGCAATTAATGGCACTTTTTCCTCAGACTGCCTTGGTATATTCAAATATATGCCAAAGACAGAAATGGAGGTGGTCAAACCAATTTTGTCCACAAATTGAGAAGTCGAGGAAGCATGTAAACAAATCTGTTTCAGCTTACATGAGAGACCATGGAATGGGCTCCCTGTACAACAATAACTTGCGTTACTACATGCAAGATATCTACAGAGGAGATGGAGTTCACTTCTCAGATGAGGGCAACAGAGTTTTCACTCTGAATTTAAGAATGTGCATTGGTACCTACTTATAAGTACCTAAATGTACCATAAACCCAAAAGCTCTTCTCAGAGCTACCCTACATCTGATCACTCACAATTATTATTTTACTCTAACATTTTTCACTAATTTCCAACAAAGTACGCTCCCTGGGGCGCTACCCGGTACGCGAACCGGGAGCTAACCTCGCGAATTTTTTTTTAAAAATGGTTTTTTTTCGCACATATAAGCCTCCTCAGCAACCCTCAGAAAACCTAGGGGGTCAAGATAACTCTACCGTGCCCCCTTCTACCCATTCTGAACATTATTTGCCCTCCATCTTGTATCTTAATTCGACCGAAACACAAAATGGTGGACTCCCGGAACGCTTAAGGTTCGCGAACCGGGGCGCTCAACGGTTCGCGTACCGGGTCGCTCTCTGGGAAGCGCACCATCAAAAAAGGTGGGAAAGTAGTTCACAGAAAAGCCACTGGAGACAATTTCACCAAATATAGATTAGCTCATACTACATACCAATCCCTACCATTTTCACAAATTTGATTGGAATTCCATTTAGTCATTTAGCCTGTAGACCTCTCTAAATACCCTGAGGTAAATTACTTCACAAAACACATCTGAAGTGTTGGAATTGACAACCAATGAAAATGTTACTTTCATTTTCTATTTTTTTTACCTGACATTTCATTGGTTATATACCTGAATATATATAAAGCAAGAGTAGAAAACACAGCCATTTTGACTACTACTTCTTGCTGTACATTTCAATAGTATTTTCACTAATTCCTTCAACTTCTTTCTAAAGGTAAGTTTTTATTTTTAAAACTGAAGTATATTGTGCACTATAAGTTAATATGGTAACATTTTTCTGATAGATATATACTATCCCTCTGTAGTAGTTATAGATTTAGAGAGACTTCTCTGTTATAGTTATGGATGGAGTTAGGCTTCTCTTGTATAATTATGAATTTACTTACGTTAAATCACATACACTTTTTTATATTCCTACTTCCACTCTGATACTATACACTGCCCAAAGATAAATTCACTGTTAAAAAATGCCTATCTAAAATTATTCCCAACATTGCCCTATCTCTACTAATATATATTTTTGTAATCCAAATTTCAGGCAAAATGGAAGGCGAAAACCAAGTTTCTTTTGAAATGGACCTGCAAGAGAGCAGCCAAGAATTGATTGATACAATTGATCAAATTGACATTGAATTTTTCGATGAAACTTGGGACAATGAACTACTGCAATGTGTACAAGCAGTAGATAACCTCCTTGCAAATGAGGACATTTTACACCCTCAGAGACTACAATGTATATTCCATGATAATTATGAAATTTCTGACAATGAAATGTTAGAAAGTTTAATAAATTATGAAACACAATCACATTAAAAAAAATGCTTAAAAAATAAAGAAAATAAAAAATAATCAACAAAAACAACAATCAATTAACATACAGCATTTGAAAAGTCTATCATTCATTTTTCATTGCAGTACGCTGCCCAGAACGCTTCCCGGTTCGCGGACCGGGCGCTCCCCACGCAAAAAAAAAAAAAAATGTTTTGGTTTTTTTGCCCCGCGGGGCCCTTTTAAAACCTCCACATTAAACCTAGGGGGTCAGGGAGGATCTAGTATGCCCCCTTATGGTCATTTTCGCCTTTGTTTTGGCCTCCTCTTGTCTCTCAATCCTACCGAGAGACAAGATGGCGGCCGCTCCGGACTGTTTAGAATGTTGACAGACACCGGAGAGCCAATCAGCTTAGCTACGCGAAGTTCCGGTACGCTTAAGGTCCGCGGACCGGAGCGCTGCCCGGAGCGCGCTTACAGATATATATCTTTTTTTAAACGTTAATTTCTCAAAATCCACTGGAGCACATATATTGAGACCTAGAAAAGGCACATCGGGCTACCAGTCCCTACAATTTTGCCAAGTTTCATGGAAATCCATTCAGCCGTTCGGGCTAAAAGTGAGGCCAACCGCCCTATGCAAAACTCAATGTTAAAAACACGTTTTAGGACCCCCCTTTTTTCTCGGCCCCCCCTGGACGAACACCCCCCAAATTTTCAGGGGCTGCTCAGAAACAAAATGTTCCATTTTCCAGAAAATTTCATCCAATTCCGTCCACAAACGCCAAAGTTATTAGACATAGAATTTTCAAAAATCCCATAGGGAAAAAATCCTAACTATATATACCTACTGGCGACCGCCAGTAGGTAATATATATATATATATATATATATATATATATATATATATTGTTTACCAAACCAATCTTCTGATTAAAGAAGGCGCTGACTCCGTGAGTTTCAATTCAAACGTATTTATTCCTTTTCAGTTTCTGCTCAGACGCGTTTCGACGGGCTCCTGCCGCCTTGATCACTAACAAATGCATACTGACATTGCGGTTTATATATACACAAAAGCACATTCACACTGATTGGGTAGTCTCAGTTAATGATAAATGACAGTTACTATAGTTACCTAGGTTACACCCAAGGTGATGACGCTGCTTTAGCATATGACTTGCACATTTAGAACATCCATGTAGTCTTTCTACTGTTACTGTTAATTCACATGTAACAGGTACTTGCAGCATATATGACCACACAATTACGTGCTTAATATGTACAATGTGATAAATTGTGCCCAACATTACTGTGAGAGCGAGCATTACTAGTGACACAGCAAACCCCCATTTTCAGCCTTTTTTAGTTAACATATTATGTATCTGCGCTTCAGCGAATCCCGTGTGTCCATGCACACAGGCTGCACATTGCTGCTCATATAAACATGTGGATTGGTCCGGCGCTGTAATCTCAGAAATGTCAGTTCCCTGAGGCGCGCTTCTGCGAGTGGGCAGCATCTGGATTGTTCAGACTCGGTGAGTGTTTACAGTGAGAACACCGCGCGCGCGTTTTGTTACGCCTGATAGTCTAATGCAGGTAAACTATTGAATGTAGATTACTGCTCCTTCTACTTGAAGGATGGCGAGCGGGAACTGACATTGTATTATTATATAACAAGTGCTGCTGAGCGTAGCGGCGGGGGTTGCCTGCTGTGTGGCACAATGTGTGATGTTTGCTATCTATTGGTCGGTCATCTCCCTGTAGTGATGAGTGCGTATAAAGTGTATTTACAGTGATTATGAAATAAAAACTATGCATATGTTCACGGGTACTAGGGATAAGGAAGGCAGAGAGAGGCGCTGGGATGTGTTTGTTTAAATGTGGACACTAAGGGCCTCATCCGCATTTAAACCTGCCGGGATCTTGGAGTTCATTAGAATTATGTATCTAGACTCCAGGCGGCGTAGCGCAAGTTTCCGATTGCCACCTCTGGGATTCTTGGGGATGCTGTCTATAACAAAATAAGTTAGACCATCCATATTGCCCCCATGGGCCTCGTGGATGTGGCGCGCCACGGGGTACGTTTGGTCCAGGTTCGCAATCGCCCTTAGGTGCTGCAGAATTCTCACATGGACGGGATGAATAGTCGATCCCACATATCTTTTGCCGCACTGGCATGTTAGCACGTAAACAGCAAATTCAGTTTTGCATGTGAAATGTGCCCTCAGGGAGTATTTCTTTCTTCTGAATGGTAATTGGACCTCAGTGGTATTGATGCCATGCATGCAGGCTTTGCATTTTATGCATTTTTTGAACCCCTTCTGTGACTGTAACCAGTTTTTCTTCTGTTTAAGAACCGGTGCATTTACCACCAGGGCGTTCCGCATTGATTTCGCTTTCCTGAACGATATCAGTGGACTCTCTCCTACTTCGCTCCCTATAGTAGGGTCGTTGTGGATTAATGGCCAGTGCCTCTTTAAGATTTTGCGGAGGTTTGAGTGATATCGGTTGTAGCCTGTTATTAGTCTGGGGGGTTGTCTCGCCTTGCTATGTGTAGTTGTTTCATGTACCACTGGGAATATTAGATCCTTTCTATTCTTGGTTTCACATTTCACTTCAGCTTTCCTGCACGTTTCTGGGGTGTATCCTCTTTGTTGGAGTCGTGAGAATAGATTTGTTTTAGCATTGGTAAGACCCTCAGGAGTGCTGCAATTGCGTGTCATCCTGAGGCATTCTGCATAAGGGATTGATTGTTTGAGGGGGGTGGGGTGGAAACTATGGGCATGTAGGATTCCATTCCCTGCAGTCGGTTTGCGGTAAGTGCGTGTTTGGATTTTATCCTGCTCTACAAACAGCTCTATATCTAAAAATTGTATGGTTTCTGTGCTGGTGTTGCAAGTGAACTTTAGATTTAAACTATTCTCATTAAGTTTCTCCGTGAATTCCACAGCACTCTCCACATCGCCCTCCCACAAAATGAAAATGTCATCAATGAATCTGTTGTACACAACCACATTTTTCTCCATGATTTCTCTGTGCTGTACCCACAGCACCCGCTCCTCCCACCAGCCCATATGGAGATTCGCATAGCTGGGGGAGAAGCAAGTTCCCATGGCCGAACCTTGTACCTGTTTGTAATACAATTTGTCAAACATAAATGTGTTGTTCGTAAGACACCATTCAGTCATTGCCAAAATCATTTGGGTGTGTTCAAACAGATTTATAGGTCTTTTTCCCAGGAAGTACTTGATGGCGTTTAGGCCATCCGTATGTCTGATGCTGGTGTATAGGGCTTGGACATCCAGTGTCATGAACACATATTCCTTCTTCCATCCAATATCATACACTTTGGATAGGAAATCTCCTGTGTCTTTTATATAAGCAGGTAGTTTTTTGACTTCTGGTTGCAAGAACTGGTCAATGAATATGCTTGTGTTCTCAAACAGACTGCCTATCGCTGAGATTATCGGCCTTCCCGGTGGTGTTTTGTCATCTTTGTGAATCTTCGGGATTAGGTACAGTTGTGCTGTCACTGGGTAGTCGGTTTTCAGAAATTCAAATTCATTTTTGCTCAAAAGACCTTTGCCTTTCCATTTGTACAGGTCACCATGGTACTTTTCCTGGATTCCTACGATGTGCGTGGGGCTGATCCTTGTGTAGCACTCTCTGTCATGCAGTTGGTTCAATGCTTCTGCGTTGTACATTTCAAGCGGCCAGAGCACTATATTTCCGCCTTTGTCGGACCATCTTACCACAATGTCTGATCTTGCCTTTATCTTCTCCATAAGGTCATTGTATTTGCGTGTCTGATCCATGTTTTCCCAATATTTCTGTTTGGTACTTTTAATGGATAGATCTTTGAGGTCTCTTGTTACACATTCGGCAAAAAGATCCAGCCCATCTTTTGGCATTATAGGCATAATTGTTGATTTTGGTTTGAAAGTAGTTGTGGTAGACTGACAGATATCTATCTCTGAGTTACGTGCTACCCCACTTAGTGTGATGCTTTCTGATTCATTTTCATTCTGCTGTTCGAGATCGATCATGATTTGTAATGTTGCCATATCTTCCACATTTAACCTTGTGTGTGATACTTCTGAAGCTACCATCTCAGATGAGTTCTGTTTTGAACTAGCAAAATATTTCTGGAGTTTTAATTTACGGACATAAAGGAACAAGTCAATTCGTGTCTGGGCATAGTCAAAGTTGGTATTGCTGCAAAATGTCAATCCTAACGATAAAATTTCCAATTCCTGAGCTGACAACTCCATGTTGGAAAGGTTTATGACTGTATTGTCTTTTTCCATGTTCAATATCTGCGTCTGTTTTGTCTGGTCTTTGGTCTGTTTTGTCTTTGTGTTTCTTCTCCCCCACCTCCTGTCTTTTCTCCTCCTGCTTTTTGTTGTTGTTTTTGGCCCTGGGGTTGTTTCTTTTTCCCACCACCGTCTCCTCTGTTTTGTGGGTTCCGCGGGCGTAGGGTCCTGAGGCGCTGCATGCGTAAAAAAGCTAGTTCTTGTGCTGGGGTTGGGGTTGGACCACTCATTGCAGAACTATGGGTACTCTCCTGGTCTGTATCGTATTCCGAGCTGACCTCTGTTTCACTTGGTTCAGCACTGGCGCCTTCTTGTCCGTCTGCGGATGTGGGTTGCTGTTTTCGAAATTGGTCGAATTTTTTTGCAAATGTGTAAATTCTTCCGTTCAGATAGTCATTGCGGTCCCTCTGAAATTTCATCGCTTTTCTTTCCTTAATTTCTGCCTCAAGTTTCTCTAGCCTCAGTTTGATCTCGTTCATTCTTTCTGTTATTTCTTCTTTGTTTTCTTTTGTGTCTAATTCCTTTAGTATTTCGTCAATGCGTACTAACATTTTTGCTCTGTCACTCTCCGCGAATTCTATCAAGATTTTCAACATATTTTCTGAGGACTTCGCACTATTATCGGCCCACTTTTGTAGCATCAGGGGATCCGGGTCCTCGTATGTTGGGGCCACCAAAATTCTTAGGCCTCGTGGTACTCTCCCTACATCCAGGTATCTGCTTAGGGATTTCACTTCCCACCACTTGGACATTTCCTTTTTACGCATTTTTTCCAGTTCATTTAGTAGTTTTTTCGTCTCATCTTTCTCAGTTGTTGGTGGTCTGGCTTCTCTGTTGGTTCTATCGCCCTTGCCTGTATCTTTGTCCACAAACACATCCAGCGCCGCTGCCTCCCTCTCCCTTTCCCACTCAGCAGCCATACTGAGGAAATTTCGGGACAAATAATGCGTTTGTACAAACTCACTGCCCGTGTGCAATTTGCTTCTCTGCACCCGGGGCTCACTCTCCCTTTGAACCCAACTAACCGTCGCCCGCTCCCTGTTACTCACAACGGGTTGCCCCTTACCTGGAAATCTCCAACTACTCTCCAGCGGTCACAGATCTCCGGTTCAGGGCGCACTCCATAGTTTTCTTCAGGTTACTCGGGTCCTCTTAGTGTTCTGGTTCCGGGGGGCACTGTGTCTCTTTTTTCCAAAAAGATCTACCATCAATTGTCCTTGTTTACTCAGTGCTGCCAAATCGAGTAGGGTCAACGTTGGGTTTCCTCGGACACGAAACCTGTTATATTGTTTACCAAACCAATCTTCTGATTAAAGAAGGCGCTGACTCCGTGAGTTTCAATTCAAACGTATTTATTCCTTTTCAGTTTCTGCTCAGACGCGTTTCGACGGGCTCCTGCCGCCTTGATCACTAACAAATGCATACTGACATTGCGGTTTATATATACACAAAAGCACATTCACACTGATTGGGTAGTCTCAGTTAATGATAAATGACAGTTGCTATAGTTACCTAGGTTACACCCAAGGTGATGACGCTGCTTTAGCATATGACTTGCACATTTAGAACATCCATGTAGTCTTTCTACTGTTACTGTTAATTCACATGTAACAGGTACTTGCAGCATATATGACCACACAATTACGTGCTTAATATGTACAATGTGATAAATTGTGCCCAACATTACTGTGAGAGCGAGCATTACTAGTGACACAGCAAACCCCCATTTTCAGCCTTTTTTAGTTAACATATTATGTATCTGCGCTTCAGCGAATCCCGTGTGTCCATGCACACAGGCTGCACATTGCTGCTCATATAAACATGTGGATTGGTCCGGCGCTGTAATCTCAGAAATGTCAGTTCCCTGAGGCGCGCTTCTGCGAGTGGGCAGCATCTGGATTGTTCAGACTCGGTGAGTGTTTACAGTGAGAACACCGCGCGCGCGTTTTGTTACGCCTGATAGTCTAATGCAGGTAAACTATTGAATGTAGATTACTGCTCCTTCTACTTGAAGGATGGCGAGCGGGAACTGACATTGTATTATTATATAACAAGTGCTGCTGAGCGTAGCGGCGGGGGTTGCCTGCTGTGTGGCACAATGTGTGATGTTTGCTATCTATTGGTCGGTCATCTCCCTGTAGTGATGAGTGCGTATAAAGTGTATTTACAGTGATTATGAAATAAAAACTATGCATATGTTCACGGGTACTAGGGATAAGGAAGGCAGAGAGAGGCGCTGGGATGTGTTTGTTTAAATGTGGACACTAAGGGCCTCATCCGCATTTAAACCTGCCGGGATCTTGGAGTTCATTAGAATTATGTATCTAGACTCCAGGCGGCGTAGCGCAAGTTTCCGATTGCCACCTCTGGGATTCTTGGGGATGCTGTCTATAACAAAATAAGTTAGACCATCCATATTGCCCCCATGGGCCTCGTGGATGTGGCGCGCCACGGGGTACGTTTGGTCCAGGTTCGCAATCGCCCTTAGGTGCTGCAGAATTCTCACATGGACGGGATGAATAGTCGATCCCACATATCTTTTGCCGCACTGGCATGTTAGCACGTAAACAGCAAATTCAGTTTTGCATGTGAAATGTGCCCTCAGGGAGTATTTCTTTCTTCTGAATGGTAATTGGACCTCAGTGGTATTGATGCCATGCATGCAGGCTTTGCATTTTATGCATTTTTTGAACCCCTTCTGTGACTGTAACCAGTTTTTCTTCTGTTTAAGAACCGGTGCATTTACCACCAGGGCGTTCCGCATTGATTTCGCTTTCCTGAACGATATCAGTGGACTCTCTCCTACTACTTATTGGAGCAAAGGGGTCTAGGTGTGTCTAGGAGGCCATGTGATGTATAAAGTCCCTCCTCTGAAGAAGGCCGAGGCAGGCTGAAATGCATAAGGATAACGCGGCCTCACGAATCGTTTAATAAATGTTGTAACCTTACCTGCGGTGTGTGCGGCTCAATTTCTTTCCGTGAGGAGAGGCTTTGTGTGAGATATATATATACATATATATATATATATATATATATATATATATATATATATATATATATATATATTACCTACTGGCGGTCGCCAGTAGGTATATATAGTTAGGATTTTTTCTCTATGGGATTTTTGAAAATTCTATGTCTAATAACTTTGCCGTTTGTGGACGGAATTGGCTGAAATTTTCAGGAAAATGGCACATTTTGTTTCTGAGCAGCCTTTGAAAATTTGGGGGGGGTTCGTCAAGGGGGGGGCCGAGAAAAAAGGGGGGTCCCAAAACGCGTTTTTCCCATGTTAATTTCCATAGGGCGGTTGGCCTCACTTTTAGCCCGAACGGCTGAATGGATTTGCACGAAACTTGGCAAAATTGTAGGGACTGGTAGCCCGATGTGCCTTTTGTAGGTCTCAATATATGTGCTCCAGTGGATTTTGAGAAATTAACGTTTAAATAAAGATATATATCTGTAAGCGCGGACCGGGCAGCGGCCTAGGACGCGTACTTTTCGCGCAACGGAGCTTTGTGAAGCGAAGCTGATTGGTTCTCCGGCGTCTGTCAACATTCCAAACAGTCCGTAGTGGCCGCAAACAGTCCGTAGTGGCCGCCATCTTGTCTCTCGGTAGGATCGAGAGACAAGAGGAGGCCAAAGCGAAGGGGCAAATGACCATAAGGGGGAATAGTAGATCCTCGCTGACCCCCTAGGTTTGATGTGGAGGTTTTAAAAGGGCCCCGCGGGGCAAAAAAAAAAAATATAATAATAATCTTACGGCTGAATGGATTTGCACGAAACTTGGCAAAATTGTAGGGACTGGTAGCCCGATGTGCCTTTGCTAGGTCTCAATATATGTGCTTCAGTGGATTTTGAGAAATTAACGTTCAAAAAAAGATATATATCTGTAACAGCGGACCGCTTCGCGTACTTTTCGCGTTACGGAGCTTTGCGAAGCGAAGCTGATTGGCTCTCCGGTGTCTGTAAACATTCCAAACAGTCCGTAGCGGCCGCCATCTTGTCTCTCGGTAGGATCGAGAGACAAGAGGAGGCCAAAGCGAAGGGGCAAATGACCATAAGGGGGCATAGTAGATCCTCGCTGATCCCCTAGGTTTGATGTGGAGGTTTTAAAAGGGCCCCGCGGGGCAAAAAAAATAAATAATAATAATAATCGAACGGCTGAATGGATTTGCACGAAACTTGGTAAAATATTAGGGACTGGTAGCCCGATGTGCCTTTGCTAGGTCTCAATATATGTGCTTCAGTGCATTTTGAGAAATTAACGTTCAAAAACAAGATATATATCTGTAACAGCGCTCCGCTTCGCGGAGATAAAATTATATCTGTATTACGTAGCTGTTGCTAGCACCAGTTAGCGACGGCTAGTAGGAGATAGCGACCATCTTGGGCCCCACTTTGCATGTGAGTGATATTTATCACTAATGACATGCAAAGTGGGCATGCCAAGATGTTAGCGACTGGAAACAGTCGCTAACATCGCTATCTCCTATTATCAACTTTTGGAAATATTCGAGATAAGCGCGAATATCTCCAAAAAGTAACAGCTGCCCTGAGCAGTTCTTAGCCATGTTATCCAATGGGAGGTGGATAACATGGCTAAGAGCATTAGCTCGGTAATGCATGAATATCGCGGAGTTTTCAGCGATATTAATGCATTGCGCTCGTTTTTTATCGTATTTGCGATAAACCTTGATAATAGCAAGGTTTATCTGCGATAATTTCTGACGGTAAAAAAATCTTTGCAATGCATCGTTAGGGATAAATATCGCTTAACTTTGGTAATATGCCCCAACGTCTGTTAACGTTCGATTCGAAGGAAATCAGGAATTGTTGAAAAACATTGTGTGCGCCATCTTGTCTTTTTTCAAATGCCACACTTTTGTCGTGCACGGCAGCCATTTTAGATGCCTTGACCAGATCCACTCTGTGCACGCTGTCGATCCTTAGCATGGCTCCCCACCCTCGCAAGCATCTCCCCCAGGCAGTGGTCACCCCCGCTCTCTGTTTTATGCATGGGTAATAAACCTCCCCCCATCTGCGCTGTTCTTCCCTGAGATTCACACCCTGTGCCCGCCCGACACCTCCCTTTCGCCCTATTCACTACCGCACCCTCTGACACTCCTTTTCCTCTGTGTCCGATTGTCCAGGCCGGTCCTAGGCTATCAGCTAGCCCTGCAGATGTAGTTTATAGCCACAGCTGTAAAGAATCACCCGTCTTCAAAGGAGTTATAGTAGATCAAGGCCCACACTCGATGAGATCCGTCACAGCAGAAGCGTTGCTATTATCTGAAAACCATCCTGTATTGTGATTGGGGAGGGGACCGAGCGTGAAGCGGAAGATTCCAGGGATGACTCTTTGTACATCAAAGTTTTTACAATTATGTGTCACATTAAAAATATATAGCACTCCGACAAAGTAGTAAGATTATAAAACTTTAATAATTTATAAATATATACAAGAAAACAAAAATAGTAATAACATATAAACATTTTTAGAGAAAAACAACGAAGTAGCGGTCGGCTGTGCGAATAGTCCCAACGCAGCACAACGTCCAGATTTCCGGCGTGGGGCGTCGCGGGGGGTGGGTGATCAGTAGCAAACTGTTGTGCGAATAGTTCCAAGGCAGCAGAACGCGCCGAAATCTAGATGACACAAAAGTGATGTCTAGTAAGTTGCCACCCAGCAAATAACGGCGTGGGGCGTCGCGGGGGGTGGGTCATCAGTAGCAAACTGTTGTGCGAATAGTTCCAAGGCAGCAGAACGATGGCACCAAGGTGATGTCCAGTAAGTTGCCGCACTGGTTTTGGTATCCTACAATGCTGCTCCGAATAACGGCGTGGAGCGCCCCGGGGGAGGCGGCGTGAACGGGCCTCTCCAGGTGGAGTCTCGTCTGTTGTAGTGGGGCGCCCCTTTACCGTTTCAGTTGCCATTCCGTCCGCTTTTGGTCCACTGTGTCAAAATCCGCCATTCAGCTGAGTTGCGCCCACTCTTGCGGTGCAGCGATAGGCAGCTGTCACAGGACTCTCAAAATGGCGGCAGGCTGTTTCCTTTTTGGGCCTGGTCCACTGAAATGGCCCTGGGACACCTTGGAAATCGGACGCTTGTCTGCTAGGTCTTGGACCCCATTCTCGAAAGCGTCCCCTCCGCCTTGAGAATTCATCAAAAGTTTTGGGGGCCCCGACTCCTGCAGGCTTCTGGTGGGGAGCGGCTGCCATGATTGCTCGCGGAATGACCACGACGGAGCTACGAGATGGTGGTGCTCTCATGGTGACGCCAGCTTCAGTCTGAAACATCCAGAAACAAGGTGGGGCTTTCATCGTTTGGGGAAAAAAAAAAGTTTTCATCCAATGAAAAGTGTTGTTTTTAGGTCATATGATCAAGCCTTCCATCATTAGGAAACCAAAAGTAAAATGAACCAATGAAAAGTTTTATAAACAAGTCACATGACCTGTTATGCGGCATAGGGTATAAAATGCGGAGAAAATACGTTGGCACGTGAGGCGGCGTCAGTAGCGGACCGATGTGCGAATAGGCCGAAGGCAACACAACGCGCCAAGATCCGGATGGCATCGAGGTGGTGTCATAGTTGAGAGTTCTGAGCAGCGGTTGTAACACTGTCTGAAGCTTATTTGCAGCTGCTGCAGCTTCACTACGCGGCAAGATCCGGATGGCACCGAGGTGGTGTGTAGGAAGTTGCCGCACTGGTGTGACCATCCTACAATGCTGAAAGTCGGCGTGGGGCGCCCCGTTGGCCTGTGAGTTTGCGTCAGTAGCGGACCGATGTGCGAATAGGCCGAAGGCAGCACAACGCGCCAAGATCCGGATGGCACCGAGGTGGTGTCTAGTAAGTTGTCGCACTTCTGTGGCCATCCTACAATGTTGAAAGTCGGCGTGGGGCGCCCCGTTGGCCTGTGAGATGGTGTCAGTAGCGGACTGATGTGTGAATGGGGCCAAAGGCAGCGCAACAATATTTTCTACTATATTTCCGGTGTAGAAGAGACCACAAGGCGCTGAGATGCCAAGATCCGGATGGCACCGAGGTGGTGTGTAGCAAGTTGCCGCACTGGTGTGGCCATCCTACAATGCTGAAAGTCGGCGTGGGGCGCCCCGTTGGCCTGTGAGATGGCGTCAGTAGCGGACCGATGTGCGAATAGGCCGAAGGCAGCACAACAATATTTTCTGACTGACACCACAAGGCGCTGAGATGCCAAGATCCGGATGGCACCGAGGTGATGTCTAAGTTGCGGACTGATGTGCGAATGGGGCCAAAGGCAGCGTAACAATATTTTTTGTATGGAAGATACCACTAGGCGTTGAGATGCCAAGATTCGGATGGCACTGAGGTGATGTCTAGCAAGTTGGTGTGGTCATCCTACAATGCTGAAACTCGGCGTGGGTCACCCCATTAGCCTGTGAGATGGCGTCAGTAGCGGACCGATGTGCGAATAGGCCGAAGGCAGCACAACGCGCCAAGATCCGGATGTCACCGTGGTGGTTTCATAGTTGAGAGGCACTTCATCTGCAGTGGGGCGCCGAGATCCGGATGGCACCGAGGTGATGTCTAGCAAGTTGCTGTACTGGTGTGGTCATCCTACAATGCTGAAACTCGGCGTGGGTCGCCCCATTAGCCTGTGAGATGGCGTCAGTAGCGGACCGATGTGCGAATAGGCCGAAGGCAGCACAACGCGCCAAGATCCGGATGTCACCGTGGTGGTTTCATAGTTGAGAGGCACTTCATCTGCAGTGGGGCGCCGAGATCCGGATGGCACCGAGGTGATGTCTAGCAAGTTGCTGTACTGGTGTGGTCATCCTACAATGCTGAAACTCGGCGTGGGTCGCCCCATTAGCCTGTGAGATGGCGTCAGTAGCGGACCGATGTGCGAATAGGCCGAAGGCAGCACAACGCGCCAAGATCCGGATGTCACCGTGGTGGTTTCATAGTTGAGAGGCACTTCATCTGCAGTGGGGCGCCGAGATCCGGATGGCACCGAGGTGATGTCTAGCAAGTTGCTGTACTTGTGTGGTCATCCTACAATGCTGAAACTCGGCGTGGGTCGCCCCATTAGCCTGTGAGATAGCTGTTCTTTGGATTTGGGCCTGGCTCGTCTGCTGTAGTGGGGCGCCCCTTTACCGTTTCAGTTGCCATTCAGCTGAGTTTCGGCTGCTCTTGATGCTACAGCGACAGGCGGCTGCAACAGGACTCTCAAAATGGCGGCCTGTTCTTTGGATTTGGGCCTGGTCCACTAAAATGGCCCTGGGACACCTTAGAACTCGGACGCTCGATTTTTTTTTCCTTTCCTGTACATGCAAAAAAAGGTAAATGCCCGGTACGTTACACGCTTCATCTGCCACGATGAACTCTCCAGAGGAACCGAAAAAAAATATAGTTGTGGTAACTATACCATGCATCGTCATATGGAGAGGTGGCACCAATTAATTATAGTGCTGCATAAAAGAGAGATTTGGAGGAGAACCCCTGACCTGCTAGTACATTCATCAAAGAAGTGGCACTGAGAGCTTCAGAGGCAAGGGAAACGGTCCCAAATTTTTAGAAGAACTTTGGAAAGATTAAAATGACATGTTTAGATTGTGGCAAATTAATTTCATGTGGACAGATGAGTGTTACTCTAATAAATACAGCATATGAACATCATCATAGTCGATGGTTGGTAGAGACATTTTGACTATATCCTGGACCTGCCCGTCCTCGCCCAAAATGGCGCCGGAATAAATGGGACTCGTAACTCCTTGTTGTGTACTGGTTGCAGAACCTTGAAATCACGAGATACGTATGCAGTTTTGAAGCACATGGCGGGCGGGGACGAGAATTGATTGAATATTTCGACATCCCTATTGATATTAAGTTCTGATGTGTTATTGATTACTGTACTGTTGAAAGTTCGAATTAACGTCACCCATGGTACTTGCCCGCAAATGTATATCTAGATAATTTTATTGTAACTGGCCCTGTCGTATTTTAATTATAAAATGTACGTCCACCGATTCCGTAACTGTTAGACACCTTAGTTCTTGCAACCTAATGGCCCGCCCGTTACGTTCCTCTACAGTGTAAATGTCTACTCATCACATACGATTACAGTTTGCTCCGTGGCCGGCCCACGTGGTTATAGGCTCGTATTTGTATAATGAAATTTTCACAATAAAGGTTTTTAAAAGAAAACATGGTAGTAGTATATACATTGGTAAAGTTTGTAATAATAGTCACTGTTTTAGAATCATTAAAAGGCAAGTGAAATAAAGCAGACCAATTACATGAAGGGTAAAAGGTATAATACGAAGGAACGCAGTAAAGATAAATGGTCAAGGGCTGTTGTGTTTTCTATTCCTGCAACATAAAGTGATCGATAAGAATCTCATATTCAGGCGTATCGGCGACTAAGACAGCAGGTCGACCCTCTTTTGCTCAACGGCTCCATCATGGGACGAAGAAACGCTCTTTTTCTCGAAAAAAGAATATATTTTACTTGCAGGACAGTTGTAAAATTTCCGGGAAAGTACATTAGTCTGGAACATTATAACATATATTTAAGAAAAAATAATGTTCGGAAGTAATGAAAAGCGTAATTTTTAGGTCATATGACCAAGCCTTTCATCATTACAATAAGAAAAGTAAAATGAACCAATGAAAAGTTTTATTAACAAGTCACATGACTTGTTATGCTTACGTTACGCGCTGCGCGCCCCGGATGACTTCCGGATGCGCTAACGCGGCGCGTCATATGACGCATTACGCGACAACGCAGGTCCAGAATATAGTCAAAATGTCTCCACCAACCAGCGGTCGGAACACAACCCCTTTCAGCAGGCTAAATAGTTCTGTTAAATGACAACAGAAGGGACAGGCAACAAGAACCATCAGTCAAAGAGGGGAGGGCTAGTTCTTCTCTACCGGGTTACATTGGGGCGCTACCGGAACTGATCGAATTGGTAGTCTACAGTGTTTCTGGATGTTTCAGACTGAAGCTGGGGTTAGCATGAGAGCAGCATCATTTCGTAGCTCCGTCGTGGCCATTCCGCAACCAATCATGGCAGCCGCTCTTTATCGTTATTTTGGGCGGGGTGGGTGGCGGAGCCGAGCTGTTTTGCAGCCATCATTGTGTGGAGTTCAGTTCATCTCACTAGTTTTGTATTTGTCATGAGGGGTTGTTCCTAATGTTTCTATTTTAGCGAGGTCAAAAAGAGATCCCATTAGTGGCCTACTGATTTTGCTCGATTCCTTTTCTTTTTTTTACACGATTTTTCGTTATCTGCAAAGACTAAACAGAGTATTGCGACTCTGTGTTTGTTTGTAAATAGAGAATGAACCAAAGAGAACTAATTCTAAAACAGTAAATACTTGGATAACAATCAATCAAATGGAGAGAGAAGCAGGCACGACGGATTACAACGGGGGCAAAGGCCTGCGTTAACTACCTTTCACTATCTGCAAAGAGAGAGTACTCCTAATAGAAATGAGGGGGGGGGGCACCATTCAAAGCAGATCAGTGTGCATAAACACGAAAATGTTTTCACTTACCACGTACTTGACATTCGACAGCTTATGATATTTGCTATTAAAAAACCATTGAAATTCACTGAAAAAACCATAGGTTATAGACCATATATAGTTAGGAATTAGCATTTACAAAACCTTGAAAATTCACTGAAAAAACCATAGGTTATAGACCATATATAGTTAGGAATTAGCATTTAAAAAACCTTATTTTACTCACACAAAACCATTGAAATTCCATATATAGTTAGTTGCACTAACTATATATTGCGCACCCGCAATCCACTGCTGATCATGTCACATATTACATCATTCATGACATGGTCAGTGACATCACTGATGACATCACTGATGACATCTCAAATGACATCACTGATGACATCACTGATGACATCTCATTTGACATCAATGACCACATCACTGATGATATTATTCATGTGACAATACAATGCATCTCTTCACATTTTAATATAACCTCTGTTTCACCCAGTGTTAAAAACAGAGTATAATTTTTGAAACCATTGACACACCAATACTAGTTACTACATACGTACTCACTGATTCCTACGTCTACACACACATTCACTCATTCACCCATACAATCATTCATACATACAATCACTCATGTTTACAACACAATCATATGCACTCATACACCTATACAGACACTCACACTCTGCCACTCATCCATGGAGTTACTCACACACCTAGTCAGTCCTGTAAAGAATCAATCACACTTCCATTTTCTACTCTATACAGTTAAACATAGAGCACCTTACGTTTTCAACCATATACTAACACATACTTACTCTCTTATACAATCATTGATACAAGTACACATTGATCTGTACAGAGTCACACACCTCCCATCCAGCCACACACACACTCAGTCTCCCATGCAAATACTTGGGCAATCAATCAATAACCCATATAGTTACTCATATAGCTACTGATCAACACATGCAGCAGTTTACAGAACAACAGACATAATGATGCACAAATTAAGACAGTTTAGTCACTAACCCATGCACTCAGTGAGACACATTTAATCACTCACTCATACATTCAGTCATGCACCTACTAAATGCTTCGTCCAGACACTTATACATCCACTCATTCTTCAATATGTAAGACATATTTTAACTTTACAGAAACATAGTCACTGGATGTTGTCATCAGTGATGTCATCAGTGATGTCATTTGAGATGTCATCAGTGATGTCATCAGTGATGTCACTGACCATGTCATGAATGATGTAATATGTGACATGATCAGCAGTGGATTGCGGGTGCGCAATATATAGTTAATGCAACTAACTATATATGGAATTTCAATGGTTTTGTGTGAGTAAAATAAGGTTTTTTAAATGCTAATTCCTAACTATATATGGTCTATAACCTATGGTTTTTTCAGTGAATTTTCAAGGTTTTGTAAATGCTAATTCCTAACTATATATGGTCTATAACCTATGTTTTTTTCAGTGAATATATATATATATATATATATATATATATATATATATATATATATATATATATATGTCTATCATGGTCAGCTCCTATCCCTAAAGTTTGGGGGTGATTCGTCAAGCGGGGACTGAGAAAAAAAGGGGGGGTCCCAAAACACGTTTTCCCCATGTTAAGTTCCATAGGAAATTTTGCGACAGGCTACAGCCCAAACTAATGAACGGAATTACCCCAAATGTCGGAAAAAGGCAGAGCTTGGTTCAGAAAGCGACCTTTTTGTAAAATGGTTTAAATCCGTTCAGTAGTTTTTGAGAAAATCAAAAAATAAGAGTCAAATATTCCCATAGAAATCTTTGGGCAAGGCTACAGCCAAAATTACTGAACAGAATTACCCCAAATTTGGCAAAAAAGTAGTGCCTGGTCAGAAAGCAAACTTTTGTTTAAATGGTATAATTCTGGTCTGTAGTTGCTGAGAAAATAGAAAAATAAAAGTTCCGATATCTGTGTGGAACCAAAGTCCTGAGCATGAGCTTCACTGTGATCGGCTGCCAACACTCCAAACCAGGAAGTGTTGGCAGCCGTCTTGTGACTCGGTAGAAGCGAGTCACCAGAAAACAGAGAAACAAAGATATAAAACAAGAGAAGGGGGCAGGGTAGAAACACCCTGATCCCCTAGGCCTGCTCAGGGGGTCTCAGAAGGATCCCCAGGGCCCTAAAAAAGCATTTTTTGTTAAAAAACAAAAAGTGGTGCAATTCGTGCTAGGGTCGTGGTTTCCCACGTTTTATTTTAATGAGACCCCTGGGTGGGCTAGGTCCCTGGGGCATTTCTTAAAAAATAATAGCCGGGTCCCGCTGGGGCCCCCGCAGTCCCGGGGCTTCACTCATGTTGGGAGGGGGGTTCAGTAGGCTGTGGAAATTATTTTGTGATCACAACAATGCACCGTATTGCGGCCTTCCTTTAATATAATGTGGAATAATTTTTACTTATATTGCAGTGTTCACTTTTATCGCGGATAGTGTCACTTTATTACAGAAAATGTAATAATATGTGGGAGGGCATGTTCTCTATCAGTGCACGGAACAAAATTAACATTTAATTGTCTGAGGTGTTCCAACAACAAGCTAAATGTTCATTGGCTGCGAACCATTGAAAGTAGAAGTGTTTCCAACCATTCACTTCCCCTCCGCACAGTAGCAAGGACATCTCATTGGCTCACATGTTCTAAGTGATTCCTCTCCCTCCGCTGAGTATTAGGGACATCGCATTGGGCAACGTGTTCCAAGCGGGACCTTCCCAAGCTTAATGTTCATTGGCTGTGAAGCATTAAAAGTAGAAGTGTTGGCAGCCATTCCCTCCTCCTCTATGGAACAACATGGACATTTTATTGGCTAATGTGTTCCGAGTACAAGTTTGCTCCTTATTGGGTGGGAACGGTTCACTGTTGTCAGCCATTTTGTGACACACTTCAAAGGAGTCCGGGGAAACAAAGTAGTAGAGGGGAGGGTAGGAACACTATTAACTCTGTACAGTGGTCACAAGGTGGTTGACAAGGATTGTGAAGGTAGAAATTGTTTTTAATATATTTTAAGGACCATTTATATAATTGCCGTGGGGTGTACAAATCACGGCGGAAAAATAACAGAGTGTCTTGCGGTCTTCTTTTTATCAAGTTTGCGGTTGAGATACTTACCAGTAGCACTATTTACTTATAATGTGGTGTTTACTTTTCTGACGGGGAGAAGTGGTTGCGCAGCAAACATTTGAGTCTAGGTGTCAAACAGTTTTTATTAAGCAATTGCAAATAAACTTTCTTTGGAAACTGACGCTGTATATATCAAAGGGGTGACAAATAAAAATGAAACTTCATAAAATATCATTTAAGCGTGGCCACACCCTCCTTTTTTTGCTATAGTTTGTAAAAGTGTTGCTCCATATTCTTGATAATATAAGAGGGCAAGTGTTACATTTAGATAAAGTAGAAAAGAAGTGCTACAAGAAACACTCCCGCACTACATCATCTGAGGGCAGAAGAACAAGTAAAAAACAGTTAAACACAAATGACTTCCTATTACATAGAAATGTACACATTATTATTTTTTTAGATTTGTATTCTGTAGAATTCGGGAACGTTCTGTCGTAGTGCTTAGAGGTCGCACACTGTTCCGCTAACAAATCACATACTCTTTAAAGAATATATAGGACAGTACTATTATAATATACAGTACTGGTAATATTTATTCTATAGGGAGAAGGCATATAGGAACCGCAACTAAAAAAATAGAAATGTGAAAATAACATTTAGAAATGTAGGGTTTTATCAAATGTTTAAAGTAAGAAAGTATGTATGAAAGCTATATTTTTTAGACTGCAATTTCGTAAAATATGCTCACTAAAAAATATCTGATCAAGTAAGTTATAAATGTTAGTAGGCTGTATTTAGATGGCACCTACAAATCTCCAATTCCTCTTCTGTAACAATATGACACTCTATTCCAATATAAAGAGTGACACCATTGTTACAGTAAAAAGAAAAGGAAAGAAAAGTTATGAATACAAGAAAAGATCAATAACAAAATACTTTAGAGCTGTGAATATTTTACAGGTTGTTTTCTCCGGGACTTCGGAATTAATAATTTTCGTGGCAACTGGTCATAAACTCATCTGAGATCATAATGACTGTGAAAATTATAATATACATATTCATAGTATATGATCCCAAGGGGGTAACAGACTAACAACCAGAAGCTGGTGATGTTGCTTATATATCTTTACCCTTTGCGCCGACGGGTCATGAACTCCTCTGAGAATACAATGACTGACAATATTATAATATACATATTGACAGTATATGATCCCCATGGGGAAAACAGACTAACAATTGGAAGCTGGTGACGTTAATTATAAATCTTTAGGGTGTGCTCCGACGGGTCACCAACACCTCCGAAGTGAAGTACAGTGTAAATATTATAATATACAAAGTCACAATATATAAGCTCAAAGGAGCCAGAAAAAGAGCAATGTTTGCTGTAATCTGTCTTTTTCTGAAAACAAGCTGCTGACATTACAGAAAAAAAGGCAAAAACAAGCAATAACTCTTTTTACTAAAAATACATTTTTAAATATTGAAAAATAGCTACATAAAATTAATAAGTACTATGGCATAATCAAACAACTTACAACTCCGGAATATGTTTTGTTGCGGCAAAACAAGAATCCGACGCAAGAAAAGGGAACCTGCATCACAGAATGAACACGGGTAAATAAATTGCAAAAATGAAACTAATCGACCAACTTGTGTGGTTTATATACTTTTTGGTTATTGAATAGTCTATGGAAGGAAGATGCGGCTCCGCCCATTTAGAGGTCACGTTTTACAGTTTACACGTGCTCATGTTTTAACTGTTCAACTTGTGCATGTGTTGGGAAAAGTTAAAAAATGTGAAGCTGTAAAGTTTTTGATCGCAACACGTAAAAGGTGCTAAATATGTGCATACTTTGGAGAGCTTAAAAACTGTTAACCGGCAAACCGTGTCATTTCCATTCTCATGACTAAAAACATCTAAATAGAAGACATGAAAAAAATATTGTTCACAATAGAAGAAAAAAAAATACGTGCTAATATTTGTCATTACTATGCTGTTAAATTTAAAAAATGCCAGCATTTGTAAAGCGTACAGCTATCCCCGGAAAGGTGTGTCAGCGCGAGGGGGCGTCGGGAAGTTTAAGCAAGGTGTTGCCCACAGTGACATAGTGGTGGGCTCACATGCCGCTGGTGCCGGGAGTCGCACTGTGAACGCTGTTGTTCGAAGTCAGGTATGATAGGTGCTGTGTCACACTTTTTCTACACTTATATGTAAGTTACTGCTAATTCAGTTATAAACATTGTTAAATTATAAGTAGGGCTCCCTGCTTTCCGTTTTTACTGATTTTTACAGATAAATACAGACAGAAAACAATTTATTATCCTGTCTGTATTTATTTTAAAATGTGGATAAAAACGGAAATTTGTTTAATTTTTGAGAAATTCTAAATGCTGTCAATCGTGACTACCAGGCCAATAGCTCTGTCGTACTAAAAGTAAGACAGTTAAAACAATAAAATAATTTTAGTAAAGAGCCTTAAACAGCAATATATATGCTCGTATAAGAAAATATGCACATTTTAATATCAAGGTTGTGCATATTTTATCATCTGAGTGTGTTTATATGACGGAAAACGGTCATTCCTTCAGACATGAGTGCATATTTATCAGACAAATAAATGTGGAAATATACTCAGTTCAGATTTATTTTTTCACAAAACCCAAAATATATATTGGTAAATACAGATACAATACGAAAAAAAAATATGGATAAATACAAATGGAAATGCCCAGAAAATAAATACAATAAAACCGTGAGCCATAATTATAAGTTATAAAAGACTACTGTTACAGTTAGTTTTTCACTACAAAAACTATAGACGTCTTTTTTAAATTTGTTTAAAAAACATTATAGGTTTTAGGGACATTGTAGTTACAAATTAGCATTTAAAAAACCTTTGAAATTCACTGAAAAACATAGGTTTTATAGAAGTTATAGTTAGAAATTTGCATTTAAAAAACCTTAGAAATTCACTGAACATCAGTGATGTCATTTGAGAAGTCATCAGTGATGCTACTGACCATGCCATGAATGATGTAATATGTGACATCATGAGCAATGCATTGCGGGGGCGTGAGTTATAGTTAGCTGAACTAAATATAACGGTGGGATTTCTATGTTTTTGTACGAGTGAAATGTCCAGCTAACAATAACGCCCCTGAAACCTATGTTTTTTCAGTGTATATATATATATATATATATATATATATATATATATATATATATATATATATATATAGATAGATAGATATATATATATGTATATATTTCCTACTGGCGGTCGCCAGTAGGTAGTTATAGTTAGGACCTAGTTTCCATAGGAAATCCACAACATTCTATTTTTCTATTTGGAATAACTTTGGTGTCGGTGGACGAATCTATGTGAATGTCTCCAAGAAAATGGCCTGCTCAGTTCCGCTACTTCCCTGAAAGTTTGGGGGTGATTCGTCAAGTGGGGGCTGAGAAAAGAGGAGGGTCCCAAAACATGTTTTCCCAATGCAATTTTCGATAGGGACCTTTAGCCAGGGTTACAGCCCGAATGGCTGAACGGAATTACAGAAAATTTGGCAGAGAGGTAGAGTTTGGTTCGCAGATTGTGCTTTTTGTTAAATGGTGTAATTCCTTTCAGTAGTTTTTGAGAAAATTAGAAGTAAAATCATAGCAATATCTAGAGACGCGTACGGAAATTCTGACAATAACGAGCACGAGCTGCATGCTGATTGACTATCAACTGTCTGTCAACACTCCAAACCAGGAAGTGTTGGCAGCCATCTTGTTCGTCGCTAGAACCGAGTCACAAGAAAACAGTAAAACAAAGTTGAGGAATAAGGAAAGGGGGCAGGGTGGAAACATTCTGACCCTGTCGGCTTGCTCAGGGGGTCGTACATGGATTTTTAGTCAAATTTGTTTTTAAAAAAATTTAAAATCACGGCGTACGCATATGGTACTCGTATGCGGTGGAAAAGGGGGAAAAAAGTTGAAGTCCGTTTTATTCATTAGGTGTCGGGGCAATTTTTAGAGCTATATTTCTATGATAATATGTAAAACTTTCCTTTTTTTTGTGCACCAGTTGTACTGTGTACGTATGTGCAGCCTTGTTTGCAAGCGCACTTTTTTTTTGTTTTTCTCTAAGTTCGCCAAGCAAACCTCTACTCATTTCAGGTATTACATTTGCCGCTTTTTTTTCACAGGTCGTGTTTGTCATCCGCTGGTATACTTTTGTAATATATTAATAAACATATTGTATGTATGTTTATTTGAAATGTAGTTTCGAGGCGCCAAACGTTGATTACATACTCCATCCAACTGCCATTTTAGTAGCTTTCCTCCGTTATTTTATTATACGTGTGACTTTCATTTTACCCTTCGCATATGTTGTCGGTGATCGATGAGATTTTCTGCCACAGACACCACGGTGTTTGTTCTTGGCCTCCTATCTTATCAGTCTTGGTCACACGTATACCTAGAAACAAATTTGAAGGACATAAGCCACAGCCATTACAACGCGTGTTCGTCAACACAAAGAGAATATTAAGATTATGCTTTTATCATGCGTGGTAAATGCATAGTAGTTGGAAAAGCATGTGTGGTAAAGCCATATGCGTGGTAATGGCTTCTTGGTGACGATCAGGCGTTGTAATGACTGTTTCCCCCCAGGACACTGCAGAAACCCGGTCTGGGCGTGGTGGACTCCAGGGAACCAGATGAGGGCCACGCAGACCCTCTCATAGAATATAGAAGTCTTTTGGGGGTTATTGTTTCCGTGGTTTGAGGGGCGTCATTGAGGCCGACACACTTAATTTTGTAGGTGGGTAGGTATTGCATGGGGAAATGTCGCAAGAGGTTTGTTAATGTGGTACACATTGTTTGGTATTAGTTTGATCTCTTTACCATGTTGTAGTGTATCCAGAGAAAATATCTCAGTAGTTTTCAATGCTAGTCTTTAACATTTTACTATAGTACTTCAAGATTATAAATATTTGTATTGTGGATCGCCACTCGTCACACAAAGAAAAAGTAGTATGTAGTTTTTTTATTACGTTTTATTAAAAGAATAACTGTAAACGAAACTTAAAGATAACTATATAATAAACAACTAGAAAAATTACTTTAGAAAAACAATAGCATAAACAAATTGGGAAGTTGACTCCAAAAGACGTATAATTGATAATCTGCAAAAGTCTAGGTAACACTACGGTTTTACGAGTGCAGTGTGCCTGGTACATTTTACTTGTTATAGTGCCGCGTTCAAGTGGTGTCTATAAGGAAGTGCCTACTGCGTTACTGACGGATAAGTGGCACAACGGGATTGTAAATATGCCGACTTATTTCTAATGCATGGCAATGAAGGCTTTGTATATCTAGGCCTCTGTGCTTACTGTTGTATAAACACTGTGAACAAACACTTCAGCCAGTGGAATTTACAACTTCAGTTGGGCTGATCTTCTACACGTACAAGCAGACAGAAGTGTCTATAAGTTTAAAAGAGAAAGAGAAATGATGTCACAGAGAGTGAGAGAGAGAAAACAACATTAAAACTGTCTCGCAGAGTCTGGAGTTGAGATGTTTTCTTGAAAAGTCAGAGGTAGATTTACAAGCTCCTTGCGTCACTTTCCCCATGTTAAAAGTGACAGAAAAGTGGCGTAATAAGTTTGTAGATCTGTTTGTCAGACTGTTGTAACCTATCTGTTGTCACTGCTCAGAGGTAATTATACATTGTACACAGAGAAGTTGTTGTACACTGCGTACTCTCTTCTTTGAGAAATAAAGGTAACACTACGGTTTTACGAGTGCAGTGTGCCTGGTACATTTCACTTGTTATAGTGCCGCATTCAAGTGGTGTCTATATAGAATTCACAATTTGAACTTAAATTTTCTTCTACATGTCGAAGGAGACAGCATTTTCTAGAACTTTAAAAGAGAAATAGAAATGATGTCACAGAGAGTGATTGAAAGATGGTGCTCTACGTGTGGAAGAAGCCTTCACTGTAATCAAGAGAGTTAATCATTTCAATTTAGATAATAATATATAGAGCAGAGTGGAGATAGCAAAGTCGAAAAGTTTAAGAAAAAAAGAGAAACGATGTGAGAGAGTAAGAAAGAGAAAGGGAAAAAAGGATATTAAAACGTGGCAGAGACACACAATAGGGGAGGGGTACATGATGCCAGAGGCGCAACCACAGTGAAAAATATCGGGGTGGGGAGCTAGAAAAAATTTGGTGTAGGGGTCAAGTTCAAGGAAGAGTGGAGCTACAGGGGCTGTAAGCGGGGGTGGATATCAAAGCGTTATTAACAAGCAAAATGTGTTTGAAAGACTTGTGACGTACTCGGGTGCGACTGTGTTTGGGTCCAGGAAGCTATGTCATCGTAGCTGAAGCCCCGTTAGCCCAATGCTTTTTTTGCACTTGGTGCATACTACAGATTTTTTCCTTTGACAGATAAGTTGTCTTTGTTTCAGAAATAAGCTTCTTTGCTCACCTTGTGCTATTGTCGTCGTCAGTGGTACATAATCCATCGTGAAGCTGGACATCTAAAAGATATTAAAAGAAAGATGTTATGATTGATAAATATTACAATTCCACGTATGCCGATAATTCTGTGCAGCCACACTATGGTCCTTGTCTTAGATGCATGTAGTTTTAAGTGCACCACTCATACAAGTGGAGTTCATTAAGACTGTGGTCGGTTGCGATTTAAGTTCAAATACGTTACAGTAACAGAGAGCCAGAGATGGGACCGAAAGCTATTTCGCAATACAGATTATAAATTGTTTCTCCCTGGAACCTTTTTATGTTGGTTACAATTATACAATATTTCTTTGTAGTTTCCGAGGGTATGCCATGGCACCATCCATGCTACAGCTCAAAATGGCGGCCCTGCGTATATAAAACTGAATTGAAAAGTCCTTTCTTTCTATATTTTAAGCAGGTCTCTCTAGGGCACGGACTTAACGCTGAATATTCCATCATTGTTAAGGATATTTTGATCATGGAAGGACAGCATTATGGATTCTCTACGCGTAGGGTGTGCACAGCCAGACGGGGAAGCAGGAATCGACAGGGAGAACCTGCATGTATCGGCACCCCTCTGACGTAGGTGGTGTACAAAACGACGGGGGTGAATATATAATTAGAACACCGGACTGGCTACCGGGCATTTTGACATTCTGCAGAGCTGAGGGCTGATTTTGTTGATGGGGACTTGCGTGTGCAAAACAAAATTCGTTTTGCATTGTTTATTTTCGAAGCAGACGCAGATCTCCATCTATGAAATTAGCCCCTACCGCAGTGACATGAGCCCCCAGCTCTGCAGAATGTCAAAATGGCTGTTAGCCAGTCCGGCTCTGAGACGTTGATTGTCACATTTCTACAAACAGTTTGTATTGTGAATATATTCCGGACATTTCAGCGATTATAAAAGTGATACTGCTATTGGGAAAACATTTTTTTAACATGTAAATTAATAGATTATGGAGGAGTACGTACGTCTAAAACACTAAGTTGCATTTTTGTATGTAGTCAGCTACAACCCTTTGCCTCCCTCCAAAGCATACTAAAGCCTCACTGCTCACCTTTGTGTGGAAAAGAGACCTTCTTCATGATGTAGTCCCGATCTCCAACAAAGAAGTCTCATATATGGTGCTGAGTCTTGATATCTGTATGGGTAACAACATACCCGTGCTCCCATCATCATCATCATTATAGCAGGTTCTTCAGTGCTTCGTGTACCACTAACTCAGTGACCAAAGACGCCACGCATGTAGTAGTGGGCCCCTTGTTCTGTGGTTTGGGAACAACTCTAAAATGGCGTACAACACGTGCGCTCCGTCTTTTTTATAGATAGGGTGACGTGTGTAGGGACGAATACGCTGAATGGGTGTGGTGTGGGTGTATACCAGGCATGAGGGAGTGTGTGTGCCGATCTGACAACTAGACCTGTAACTAAGAAATCACTACAATGGAAATTTGGGCCTCATAGTGTTGTTGTGTTTTCCTGGTAGCGTAAGAGTGGCTTTCTATTTTCTATGTGACATTACGATACAGTCAATATGTATGTGGCCTATTTTGTGACGCATTTTATTTTGTAATGCGTTTCAAAAACTACTTGTGGTAGGGTGGCTTTAAATTTAACTGTGAAGTGTGCTTATGAGTTAGTTGAGTGTAGAAGTATTTTTTTTTCTATTTTCTATTCTAATATAATTGTGCTGACTTTTGTCCTTTAGCGTGCAGCACTATATTATTTTATAAAATGTATAATTGTTGACATCATGTTTGAAAGTAGAATGGAAGCATGTAAACTGCTCTCTGTGACGAAAAACAATGCCGGCAGGAAGTGCGGAGCCGGCTGGGACCGTGGAGACTTTGGGGCTCTTCCCACGGTCCGCAACGTTAGATTTGAGGTCAGGGGGATGGGGGGGCATATTATCAAGGACCGTTGTTAAAATTATCGCCATTTTATCAGCAGGAAACTGCCGATAAAACGGCGATAATAGGCTTGATAATACGCCCTTGTTAATTCCCATAGAAGCCCATTCTATTGTGATAACATGGGCTTCTATGGGAATTAACAAGGGCGTATTATCAAGCTTATTATCGCTGTTTTATCTGCAGTTTCCTGCCAATAAAACGGCGATAATTTTAACACCGCCGGTCCTTGATAATATGCACCGGGGTTCTTCGGGGATTAGTAATAAAGGCTATTTTTTTTATGTTACATTTATTGTACGGGTCAAGTCAAGTCAAGTCCCAAAAATTTGTATAGAGCGCTACTCAGCCAGAGGGTCTCAAGGCGCTTAAGGGAGAGGAGTTCGCTACTGATCGAACAGCCAGGTTTTGAGTTGCTTTCTGAAGGAGAGGTGGTTCTGTGTAAGATGGAGGTGGGTGGGGAGGGAGTTCCAGGTCTTGGCCTCCAAGTAGGATCTTCCTCCCATGGTGGCTCTTCGGATGCGAGGAATCGCGGCGAGGACTTGGTTGGACGATCGTAATTGGCGAGTGGGGGTGTAAAAGGTCAGGCGAGTGTTGAGGTATCTGGGTCCTAGTTTGTGGAGTGCCTTGTGTGCGTGGGTGAGGAGACGGAACGTGATTCTCTTGTTGACGGGGAGCCAGTGCAGGTCTCTCAGGTAACCGGATATGTGGTTGTGGCGAGGTAAGTCTAGGATGAGTTGAGCGGAGGCGTTCTGAATGTGTTGAAGTCTTTTCTGCAATTTGGTTGTGGTTCCGGCATAGAGGGTGTTTCCGTAGTCCAGTCGGCTGGCGACAAGTGCTTGGGTGACCGTCTTCCTTATTTCGGTGGGGATCCATCGGAAGATCTTTCGGAGCATGCGTAGGATGTTAAAACATGAGGATGAGACGGCATTGACTTGTCTGGTCATCGAGAGGGAGGAGTCTAGGATGAATCCCAAGTTGCGAGCATGGTCCGTTGGTTTGGGTGCGCTGCCTGGGGCCGGGGGCCACCATGAGTCGTCCCAGGCAGAGGGGGAGGATCCTAGGATGAGGACTTCCGTCTTGTCTGAGTTCAGTTTAAGGCGGCTGTTCTTCATCCACTCGGCTACGTCTTTCATCCCTTCGTGTAGGTTGGTTTTGGCGGTGGTTGGGTCTTTAGTGAGGGAGAGGATCAGCTGGGTGTCGTCTGCGTAGGAGATGATGTTGAGGTTGTGTTGGCGTGCGATGGATGCGACGGGGCTCGGGTAACAAGCACGTATGGACGACGTAGCGTGCTAAGATTGGAAGTCGTCCCATATGTGTACTGAAGGAAGAAAAAGAAGAATATTTGTAAGTTATTCATGAAGTGTATGTGTTTAGATTTTGGATGGCTCTAAAAAGAGCCCTTGTGTTTATTGGTAGTTTTTAATACATATAAGTAAGTATCAATGCAGAGTCTAAAGTTCAAGAGGAAGACTCTGTTTCCCTCATCTGTAAAATGTACACCATCTCTCCTATAGATGTCACGCATACTGAAACATAGATTGTTGTGGTAGATGAACCCCATTCTATAGTCTCGGAGAAAGGCAGAAACAGATGTATTCACATGTTTCCTAGCTTTTTCAATCTGTGGACAATAGTGGTTGGACCGCTTCCATTTCTGCCTTTGGCATATATTAGAAAATACAAAGGCAGTTTTGGGGAACAGTGTCATCAATTATGCAAAGGTATCCTTAATAAGCATTTCAATACCTACCCCTGTTAAAGTGCCTAGGTCATTGCCACCACAGTGCACAATTATGAGGTCAGGGTGATGGAGATGCAAAAAGGATTTCACCAATGGTATCAATTGGTGCCACTTTAACACTCTCTGTCCAATCCATTTAATGTCTACATTTGGTAAACATAGGTCTTTGTGAATTCCTTTCTGTTCTGCATACCTTTGACTCCAGACAATATAGCTGTGTCCCACAATCCACACTGTATGCATCTTGAAGAGAGGTCTGGATGCACTCTGAACGTCTCTGTAAATAAAGTGGCAGTTTGAAAAGTGAGTTTTTTTCTAAAATGGTGGACAACATGCAGTTTTGAAAAAAGAAAAGGAT
Organism: Lissotriton helveticus; assembly: GCF_964261635.1. NCBI lineage: Eukaryota > Metazoa > Chordata > Amphibia > Caudata > Salamandridae > Lissotriton > Lissotriton helveticus. Next base: position 757,583,422 of record NC_136059.1, on the reverse strand, counting down.
TGATTAGTTGTTCGAGAACATTCTGCACTAAGCTAGGATGAATGTTTCTGTGTTTTAAAAGGCTGATTTTTATTGGTTAAGAAAAAGTGATAGAAAAGAACGTTACATAAGAAAAGCTGGTATATTCTGGAGTCAAGCACACTTACTGTTTTAATTTGCAACAATGTATGATGAAATTTTCACCTGTGTGCTGAGTTAGGTGTTCCGTGAAGTGTTTCTATAGTAAGTGGCAGATTGTGGAATGGGGGAAGGGTTGAAAGTTTTGTCAGTGGAAAGGGTGCAAAAGTTCAAGCAATTTAAAAGTGTGTTTCGTTTTGATGTAATGTGGGAATAAATGTAATTTTTTATTTGTTTGTATGTGTGTAGATTGACAGGAAAAGTTTGCTATTTGCCTATTGGCCTAGTACTGCGTAGGGGGGTGACAATGATCCGAGGGTCAAAATGTTTGATGGCGTTTGTTGAGCCTTTGATGGCCCTGGGGACCACCACCTCCCAGGGCTGGCTCCTGTAGTGTTACGGGGTGGCTATCCTTGGGACAATGCTGTTTGCTATGGTAGGGCGAGAGTTCTGTTTGAAGTAGGAAAGCAGATTGCTTTTGGTCTGAGAAATCAGCATGTAAGCTGGTCTCTCTGACAAAAAGCAATGCCGGCTCTCATAGGACGCAGGGAGCCGGCTGGGACCGTGGGGGTTTTGTGGTTTTCCCCACGGTCCTGAACGTTATATTTGAGCCCCGGGGGATGGGGTCCCCGGGGATTGAATAAAATTAGTGATAGATGCTATTTTATTGTTTGGGTATATTTAGTGTACGCGTACTGTGCGAATTTTGAAAGTCGCTACTTAAGCGTACGTAAGCAAGAAAAAATCTATAAAAAATCTATATTTTACAGATATGTATCAAGTTTATGTGTTTATATGTTGGTTGCTTGTAATGAGAACTTTTCTTTTTATTGGTACTTATAAGTAAGTGATTATGCATAGTCTAAAATTGTTGAGGAGCAGTGTTTTATACAGTGGTGAACTTTTGACCTCTGTTGACAGGTGACTTTTGCATGATTTGTTGGGGGTAGGGTGGAAAGTTATGTCAGTTGGATATATTTGAAATGTTAAAGCAGTGGAAATGTGTGTTTCGTTTCGAATTAATGTGTGAAGGATTTTAATTGGTTGTTTATATGTATATATGTGTAAAGTGAGAGGGAAGATGTTCCATTATGTTGTTCTGGTGCAAACAGTGAACTAGAGAGATTCTGTATAAGAATATCTACTGTGTGAGTGGCATTTTTCTTAATGTACAAATCAATTTGAAAGGTGAGTTGATAAATTCTATGGGAATGTATGTGGTGCATGTTTGTACATTAAGGAATTATGGGGCATATTATCAAGACAGGCGATACAATTATTGATGCTTAATCGGCAGAAAACTGCCGATAAAGCAGGAAGAATGGGCTTGATAAATGCTGTATGGAATTGCAATCGAAGTCTATGTTAGATATGAGGGACATCTAGCATGGGTTTCGATTGGAATTGCATAGAGCATATTATCAAGTCCATTATCGCTGATTTATCTGCAGTTTTCTGCCGATTAAGCGGCAATATTTTCCGGTAAAGTGGCGATAATGGGCTTGATAATATGTCGTTGTGAATTGCCAAAGAAGCCCAGGTTATGGTGTTAACCTGGGCTTGTATGGGAATTCACAAGGCCATATTATCAAGCCCATTATCGCTGCTTTACCGACAGTTTCCTGTTGATAAAAGCGGCGACAATGTGTCGCCCTTTGTTCATAATATGGGCCTGTATTTGTCACTTTTCCATAATTTCTAGCCTCTTTTTTTATTCTTCCCTCTGTCTCCTCTTACTCCTTTCTCTCTCTTGGTAGTTCTGTCTTTTTCTTATATTGTCCTCTGTGGTGATATTATATAATTCAATTAAGGACAGGGTTTTTAGAGTGAGGAAAATACTGGGCGCACTGCTATTGGTTGAAGAGCAGCAGGTATTGGTGCTAGTATATTGACAAATAGGTGCAAACAGGTGGGGGGAGAAGCCCTATAACCCCTCCAAGCGTGTGTGTCGTGAAACACACACTGTACCAAAGTAAACAAAAACTGTTGCACACTAAATCATAAAAGTACAGAAATACGGTGTCTCAATGGACACTTTAATCACGGGGAGTGTGGAGGCTCCCGAACATTAGATGCCCCGTTGTGTGGGGAGAGCCAACAGGACGAGTAGTCCTGTAGAATGGTTCCGGGTGTGCATACTTCAGCCCTGAGGAGTTGCGGAATAACTGTATTCCCTTGCGACGAAACACGTGTTGGCTGGCCATTCATACATAATAAAAGATGAGCCGAATCACTGGTGTTTTTTTCTCTGACGGCGAAAACTTGAACTTTAAAGTGTCCATTGAGACACCGAATTTCTGTACTTTTATGATTTAGTGTGCAACAGGTTTTTGTTTACTCTGTGGTGATATTGCCCGTTTTTGTCTTTATATTTTAATATTTCGTCTCTTATTCCTTCTGTCTCCTTGTTTTGGGGCATATTATCAACAAAAAGCGAAACATTATCGCCGCTTTTATCTGCAGAAAACTGGTAATAAAACGGCGATAATGGGCTTGATAATATGCCCTTGAGAATTCCCATAGAAGCCCATGTTCTGTTGTGAACATGGGTTTCTATGGGAATTCTCAAGGGCATATTATCAAGCGCATTATCGCCATTTTATCGGCTGTTTTCTGCCGATAAAAGCGGTGATAATGATAATGTATCGCTTTTTGTTGATAATATGCCGCTTTGTTCCTATTCTCTTCACATTTAATTTTTTTCTTGATACTCCTTGTTATCTCCTCTTTTTTGTTTGTTTCCCTCTGTATATAGACTGGGGCGATTTACAAGCCCCTTGTGCGTCTTTGTTGTTTTATTTTGTTAGTTTTGTTTGATGTAATAGTGGCGGAAATAATGTAGTAAATTGCTGATGTATTTGGAAAATGAGTCAGTGTTGTTCACTGAAATCTAGTAATTATACACAAGGAATATGTATAGTCACTTAAACGTTTTTCAGTAGTAAAATGCATGGTCTCATATTTTTTTGTATAATATCACATTGTGCATGTGTGTACATTAAGGAATTAGCGGCATATTATGAAGGAGTGGTGTTATTATCGCCGTTTTGTCGGCCGGAAAGTGCCGATAAAACAGCGATAAATGGCTTGATAATACGCCTTTGTTATTTCGTATAGAAGCCCATGTTAACACCAGAATATGGGTTTCTATGGGAATTAACAAGGGTGTATTATCAAGCTCATTGTCGTCCGTTTTATCGGTAGTTTCCGGCCGATGAAATGGGGATAATTTTAACAGCGGTCCTTGATAATATGCCCCTATATTCGCTGCTTTTAAAAGTTTTACAGTAGTAAATGTGTTTTGGTAAAATGCATGGTCTTATAATTTTTTGGGTAATATGACACTGTGTATATGTGTATATTAAGGAATTATGGGGCATATTATCAAGGAGCGGTGTTAAAATTATCGCCGTTTTATTGGCAGGAAACTGCCGATAAAATGGCGATAATGGGCTTGATAATACGATCTTGTTAATTTCTATAGAAGCCCATGTTAACATCAGAAGATGGGTTCCTATGGGAATTAACAAGGGCGTATTATTGCTGTTTTATCGGCAGTTTCTTGTCGATAAAAAGGCGATAATTTTAAGACTGGTCCTTGATAATATGCCGCCATATTCGCACTTTTTTGTATATTTTCTACTGTCTCTTATCATACTCCCGCCTGTCTTGTCTTACTCCTTCCTCTCTGATTATACTATCTTCTTTTTCATATACTCTGCTCTGTGTGTATACTTTTTTTCATACTTGCTCCTCTTTTTGCATATTTGTCCTATTCTTTATATTCTCTTTTGTCTTTATATTCACCACTGTTGTCATAGTTCTTACTGTGTTCCCCTGTGTTCCCCTAGTTTACCCCACATTTTTGTCTCTGTGTCTTTTTACATTCTTTCCTCTTTCTTCATATATACTCTTCTGTTCTTATATTCTGTGTTTCTTCTTAGTCTTGGTGTTCTTTGCAGGTACTCCCTATTCTTTTCTCATACTCTACTCTCTGTAGTCACATTTCTCCTCTCTTTTCTTATACTTTGCACTCTTTACTAATATTGCCGTCTTTTATTATTGTCATATTCCTCTCATTATTTTCCCCCTGTTTTTATACTCCCCCCTGTTTTCATATTCTGCTGTCTGTTGTCTTACGTTTGCATGTCTCCTCATACTACTGAGTTTTTCCTATATTTTCTTTTGTCCTATACTCCTACTCTCTGTGTTCATATTTTCCTCTTTTTCTTCATATTTCTTTTCTGTTTTCATTTTCTGTCGTTTCTGTTTATACTTCTTAAAAGTGTTCATATTGTTTGCTCTATTCTCTTATTCCTCCTTGACCCTGCATACACTCTGCAACAGTTTATTCATATTGTCCATCTTTTTCATAGTGTTCTGTCTCTTTATATTTGTTTCTCTTATCATACTTCTGCATGTTTTGTCATACATTTTTTACTGTTTATAATCCTCCATCTGCTTATACTCCTTCTTTTCTCCTCAATCTGTATCTTCTGTTCTTGTACACCCCTTTTTTCTTTATGTTCCACTTTTCCCCACATTCTTTGTGCGCTCTTCTGGTACTGTTCTATGTGTCCTTATACACACTGTCCTTTGCTAGTATTCATTTTTTGTTCTTATAGTTGCGTGTCTTTTCACATATTCCTTCTTTTTCTTTAGAGTCTTTCTCTCTCTTTTTACAGTGCCCCCTCTGTCCTGTTACTCTATTTTTTCTTCTTATACTCTTTCTTCTCTCCTCATATTTCCATGTTTCTCTTTATACTCTCCTTTACCTATTGATACTTTTCAGTTTATTCATACTTCCTTCATCCGTTTATATTACAGTGTCTTTTTATACTCCCCTTTTTGGTTATATTTGTCCTTGTTTCATACTTTCTCCTCTCTTGTTGTAAGTACTTTTATTTTTATTGTCTCAAGTTTCTCGTCATAATTCTGCCTCTGATCTTATAAGTATTATTATAGAATATTTCATATATTTATTTTTGTAATGGTATATATATATTTTTTTAATAGATTCTGTCTATTAATACTGAAGAAACGGTGTAATGCCTACCCGAACTCAGAAGAGGAAACAACGAAAGAAAGGTGTTTATTTGAAGAGTAGTCATCCACAAGATTTACATGAAGAACCGTGTGTTAAGAAAAAGAAAAAAAGTCCTGGTAAGAGAAGGAACACTTTTCTGAGGAAAATATTAAAGACTGAGGGGCATATTATCAAGGGGGTTTATCTCCGCTTTTTTGGCTTTAAAAGCCAAGAAAGCGGAGATAAAATTATCTCCCTATTACCAAGCTGTCGCTAACACCAGTTAGTGACAGCTAATAGGAGATAGCGACCATCTTGGGCCCCGCTTTGCATGTCAGTGATATTTATCACTAATGACATGCAAAGTGGGCGTGCCAAGATGTTAGCGACTGGAAACAGTCGCTAACATCGCTATCTCCTATTACCAACTTTTGGAGATATTCGCGCTAAGCGCGAATATCTCCAAAAGCTAACACCTGCCCTGAGCAGTTCTTCACCATGTTATCCAATGGGAGGTGGATAACATGGCTAAGAGCATTTGCTCGATAATGCATGAATATCGCTGACTTTTCAGCGATATTCATGCATTGCGGCCGTTTTTTATCGCATTTGCGATAAACCTTGCTAATAGCAAGGTTTATCTGCGATAAAAATCGCCGATGTGCGGGGATAATTTTTGTCTCTAAACAAGTTAGAGACAAAAAATTTCGCTAGTTGTTGGTAATATACCCCTAAGAGTAGTGTGGGAAAAATAGTGTCAGTGTGTCTGCAACGAAAAAGAAGAATAAACAGAAGAATCATGGAAAGTCAACTACAGAAAAAATAGTGTATAGTAAAAGGAGGGAAAATCAATTTATGGAAATTAGGAAAAAAATGTTTTATTATAGAGCTGTTTCAAATTTACTTAAAGAAAATAGGGGGTGTAAAAAAACCAGCATTTTATAAGAAAAAGGTATAGAAAATGTAGTTGAGAAAGCTTTGGAATTGAAAACAAAATAGTTCATTTTAGTAATCAATAGAATTCGATCACTAGATAAGCCAATCCATTTAATGAAGGCTAAAAGTAAGTGGAGAAGAGTAATTAACAGAAGTAATTTTTGTGAATTATTTTGGGTGAATGGAAATATAGTTCAAGTTCTGAGCCTTTTTTTAATGAAGAAAGTTATTTTCAGAGTAATGATTTGTTGCATACAGTTGACAGTAGTGGTCGTGCTTATGAGGTTAGACATGGTTGTCCTATTGAGAAAGAGAAAATTGTTCCTAGAAATGCAGGAGAGGTGTTAGCTGATGAAGTTTTAGGGAGACGTTCTAAAGCTCCAGTGTACACTTGGAATTGTAGTAGTATTTGCAGTGTATGGCAAGAATCTACTGATTTTTTATGCAATTTCTTACGTAACTATACTAAGAAAAGTGTTAAACAAAAGATTAAGATGTTGCAAGGTCCAGACCCTTGTAAAGTGAGAGAAAATACTGGTTTGCAAGGTCATTCTTTGGCTTGTCTTTCTAAAAAAGTATGTCAAAGTGTTTTTCATCATTTCAGGATGTTAGCAGTACATCATTCTGGAATGAGGAAATTAGTCAGAAGATTGTATTATGCAAAAAGTCCAGCTCTAATGTTAAAGAAGTTGAACAGTGCTCTTTTGCATGGATCTGTATCAAGTGTAAAGAAGGTTTGTGATGAAATAGAGGTTAGTTATTTTGGTCCTGGGGAAGACAGTGCAGAAATTGAGATATTAATAGAAGGAAATGTAGAAGAGAATGTACAACATTGTTGTACAGAAAATTTTGAGCAAGAAATTACAAAGTTTAATGTGATTTCAGGTGAAAAGCCAAATTATTGTTGTGTGTGTTGTTGACAAACTCATTATAAAAATCAGACCAGGACTGTTGATCTGTATTTAGAAAGTGAAAAGGAAAATAATAATGAGTGGAAGGATTTTGTGACTTATTTGTTGGAAGAGAATTGTTTTAATTTGGGTTCTGATCAGCGTATTTGTAAATATTGTTATAACAAATTAGACGAGAACAAAATGCCTGCTAGAGCTGTGCATAATAATCTTGAGTTGGTAAATATTCCTTCTGAACTGATGGATTTAAATACCTATGAGTCTATTCTTATTCAATGTGTGCATCCATTTCAGGCTATTGTTCGTATGGAGCCTAAGACAGGAAAATTGCCCCCTTCTGATTTACAGAGAGGATTAAAGGGGGGTGTTGTATATTTGCCTCTAGATTTAAAGAAAAATATTGAAACAATTGGTGTAGAAAAGTTAGAGGATGAACCTTTATTTATTCTTGTTAATGGCGTTCCTACTAAGAGTAAGAAAATCTGGCAAGAATTAGTGGATGTTAGGAAAGTGAATCTGGTAAAAAATAATCAATATTACAGAAATGTGTATGTGAGAGAAGAAGAAATAACTGTAGAAGAAGATAGTGACTTGCCATCTGGACAAATTGAAAAAGTGGATGTGTCCAGAACTGAAGAAATCTACGAACATTACAATGTTCATCCACTGCATTCTAAAGAAGTGATGGGGAATACTATAGAGTTATTCCAAATGAAAGAAGCAAAAGGAAGTCCCATTAGTGTATGGGAAAAAAGCTTGGAAGCTCGTTGTTTCCCTCAATTGTTTCCCACAGGAAAAGGAGGACGATATGATGACCGACCTGTGCAGATTCCTGCATCTGAATACCGGACATCAAGATTATATGCAGCAGATCCAAGATTTCGACAATGTATTCCGTATTTGTTTCATCTTTTGTTTGAGAGTGATTTGTCTGGACTTTCTTATGCAGTAAACCATATATTGAAAACAGGTCTACATCTGCAAAATGTTTCGGTAAAGGAATTTATGGATAAAGTAATGCAGAAAGATAATGTTTTGGAATCTCAGCTAATTAATCTCTTGGCGTGTCAGCGTGGTTCTAATGAGTACTGGTACCGTCGTCAGGGAGAACTGAAATGTATGCTAAGGAACTTAGGAACTCCTACATGGTTCCTTACTCTAAGCTGTGCTGAATATGCTTGGGATGATTTACTTCAATTTCTTCGAGAAGAAAATCCAAATATACTAAATATTGAATACAAGACACCTGGAGAATTGTGCTCTTTGGATCCAGTTAATGTATGCAGGTATTTCAATCATAGATTTGAAGCTATGATGTCTTTTATCACAAATAAGATAAATCCTCCTCTTGGAGAGGTTCTGGACTTCTTTTGGGGAAAGGAGTATCAAGCAAGAGGTGCTCCTCACATACACATGCTAATATGGATCAAAGATGCTCCCAAATTTGCAACAGACTCAGATGATACTGTGTTGTCTTTTATTGAAGAATATGCTACATGTGATATACCCAAAAGTACACAAGATAAAGACTTAAGACAATAAGTCTTACGATTCCAAAACCATCGTTGTGGGAAATACTGTCGTTGAAAGTACAAATCTAAGGACAAATTCTACACCAAATGCCGTTTTGCATTTCCACGACCTGTAATATCAAAAGGAAGAGTGAGCAGTTTTATGTCATCTTTGCAAGATACTATCACAAGAAAGTCTCTAAAAAATACCTACAACTTAAGAAGAACTGAATAGTCAAAATATATAAATGACTATAACCCAGTCTTTTTGCCCATGTGGAATGCTAATATGGATATTCAATATGTTGCGGACAATTCCATTGCTGTTGCTCGATATGTAACATCCTACATAACATAATCAGAAACAACGGAATTGAAGGAAATGTGGGAAGAGATTTCCCACAATAAGAGTCTAAGTAAGAAGTTATATACTTACAGTTTGAAGATGTTATCTCATCGAGAAATTGGAGCGTATGAATGTTCGGATCGGTTATCATCTGTGAGTCTTTATTCCAAATCTAGAAGAATCATTTGGGTGAGTCTAGGTCTTGCTGCAACACGAAACTGAGTTCTTAAATCTGTACAAGAAATTGAGTATTTAGCTGAAAAAGAGCCAGAAAGTACAGATATTGTGAAAACAAATATGTTGGATACATATTATCCAAATAGAAGTCATCATCTTGAGAACATTTGTCTCTATGAAGTGCTGCAAAACTATATTTTTAAATGGAATATTACCGAAAACATTAATAATGGTATATATGCCATTATTCGTTCTGAAGGATGTTTGGTGAAACAAAGAAAAGGACATTTGATTAATCACCGTAAAATGAGTTGCGAAACACCTGACAAAAGGGAATTTTATTATTTAGCTCTTTTGCAACTTTTCAAGCCATGGCGTTCAGAATTGGAATTACTTGGAGATTTCGAGAGCTATGAAGATTCCTTCAATGCAAGTAAAGATACTATAGATTGTCCTGTTTTTGCTAATTATTTGAAAATGTTAAATGACGAACATACAGCTTGTTTCTAAGGTGTAGCCTTGGAGAGTGTCTTGTCACATAAAGAGCTCTTCACAAGCTTTCCCATCTCCTTTCTTTTGCCTGTAGAAGATGGTGGAAAGCTTCCATGCAATTTATTGCCACTTTACTGGGGGTTGCTCCTCCAAAGAACTGTGTTAAACAGGGTGTGACAATTAATGTTCACTGTCACTAGATGTAATTTTTTGACAAATAATGGAAAAGCCAGCAAAATGTAATTTTGAAAAGAAAAAGAGCAGGTGCTCAAATGCAAAAAGGTTCTTTTTTTTACAATCTTTATGATTGTTTTTTCTCCACTGTTCAAGGATGAAACTTTATATACTACATTGATTATGGTGTACCAGTAAAAAAGATGAGAACAGTAAAGAAGGGAAAAGGAAATGTTTTACTATCATGTGAAATACTTTTACAGCATAAGAAATGTCTAGTGAGGAAACTAAAAGTTTGTCATAGAATTTTGCAAAAAGTAATACTAACTTGTATTTATGTTCTTTATGTTTTTAAACAGGTGAATGACACCATCTATTGGAGTAAAATGATTTCCTAATTACCTCGTTCTGTATAGTTCTATAAACTCACATTGTCAAGGTATACACTGAGTTACAGTGTTATAGAGCCTCTGAGACCTCCCGACACACACTGATAGAGTCACTAATAAACCCAGTCACCCACCCATTCAGCCATTCATCACCGACACACTCAATAACACACCAAGTCAGTTTGCAGCACATATACTACCACATGTACTCACTTACCAATACAGATACTCACACATCCATTCACTCACATATACAGATAGTAACTCATGCACTTACTCATCTCATACAGGCACTCATACCCAGTTATAGACCTATAAAGCCACTGACACACCCAGCTACTCACCCATACAGTTAATGACAGACCCACTCACTCACCCATATAGCTAGTAACACATGTACTCACTCAACCATACACTTACTCACACACACAGTCACTCAGACACAGCTACTAATATACCCACTTTCATGTATGGCTACTCAAACCCACTTATGTACTCATACAGATACTAACTTATCCATAGTCACTGACACACCCACTAACTTACCCATACAGGCACACAGATACTAACTCACAAACCCATACAGTCATTGACACACCTACGCACTCACTTATATAGTAAATGACAGACCCACCCACTTAGCCATATAGATACTAACCAAGCCACTCACTCACCCATACCGCTAGTAATGCAACCACTCAATAACATGTACGGCCACTTACTCGCACATCTATACAGTCTCTGACACACCAAGTGACCCACCTATAGAGCTTTTAACACACGCACTTAACCATACAACATGTCACAAACCCACTCACAGGGCCTTATAGCCAATCACACATCCATTCGCTCATTTGTGCACCCACTCACATACCCACTGACTCACTCATAACTAATGCATCCACAGTAGGGGCCTGTGTTCGATGTCATGGTCCCAAAATGGCAACTGGAAAACATATAAACAAAAAAACTGGGTCACAAGTGCAATTTAACAGGCTAAAATAACACTTCTGGTTCTTAACTACCTCTAGAACTGCAGCAACTGATTGTTCCCCCACCCCACCGTATTTTATTGGTGTACCCCTGGACAGGGTCTTCTCAAATAATGGGGAGGTAAGGATTTGATCAAGTGCATTTACTCACACTACTACTGATACACCCATACAGTCATCAAATAGGTTTTATTTGATTTACCAAGAACCATCAAAGTATACAAATACAAAACATGTATATCATTAAAAGTCTAAAATATAATTCATACAGTATAAAAAGTAAGAAGAGTAAAGGAGACCATTTACATTTTCTCACAAGTTCAAAAAATCTGATAAAAAGAAAGAAAACAGTTATAACTTTGAACTTTGAACATAACCCTCTACTACAATGTTAATTAAGTAGTAGTTTAAACCTTTCAGCTCTAGAAAACACTAAATCTTCTTCTAGCCAATCAGAGGTCCACCGGTACAGAGGACACTGTGTATTACACAAAGAATTAGCAACACTTCAAAGCAATGTCAAGATCACCTCATCATCAATATAAAATATTCCACTCCAGAACCCACTGCGCCAGAAAGATTATTTACTTCAGCCAACTCTTTTAAAATAATTCCACATCACTTAATCTGCTGCTGTAGAGCACTAAACTTCCATTTCACTGTCGGTACCAGGACCAGAAGGAAATGAATATCCATTCTCCGTGACATATGCTGACAACCTCTACAACTATTTACTGTTAACCAGGTAACCTTTTTTTCCCAGATGTTCACCTCTCATCTTACTGGGATGGTCCACCCACTTGTGAAACCTCCAGCCAAAGTCAAAATACAAATGTTATAGGAAGTAATGCAACTCATTCTCTGTATTAATGCCAAATAGCAACTTCCTCAGTCAGCTTATCCACCTAGCCTCCTCGTGTCTTAGAATTAGTACCATGTTACCACCCCTCCTATCCTTAGTCAATTTTTTCAATCCCATGGAATTTGAAACTTAGGTTATGTTCCTGAATCCTCATTTGCAAAATTTTTAGTGCTCACAATGCACAATTGTCCACAGTTGCATACAATGGCATATATCACGAAACAACTGTTACAGTTGATAAATTAATTTATGCCATAGGCTTTGCCCGTATTATACTAAAACTCCTTTAATCTATTGAGCCTGAGTTCACAGACACAACATGAGCCACATGTGCGGAAGTTATTCAGTTGAGTGGGCAACCAGTTAGAAACTGAATCTCTTTCTGGTTCCAGATAATTCCTGGTGATTTTGCTGCCAATCATAGGGCATTTCCTATACGTTTGTTGAAAATGGAGTCAGGAAATCTAGGAACACCTATAGGAAGATCCCAATTTTTGCTTAAATCCTTCAAAACCTTACTGTGTTCAGTGCTATAAGTAGACACAAAGGCTAGCCTCTCTTAAAATGGTTTCTTTAGTTTTGGCACCAACGTGTCCTGGCTTTTTATCGCATTATTTCTATTCTCTGCTTGGTTAAATATATGTTCAGGATAACCACAATCTGATTGTCAGGTCTCGTAAATAGGTAGTATAATCCTCATCTGTGCTGCAATACCTGTGAATTCTTACCATTTCCCCATATGGATACCTTTAATCACTGCTGAGGGGTGGGCACTATATTCTCTTAAAATGATATTCGTGGCAGTTTCCTCACAAAATAGCCTGCTCTGAATCCCATTGCTGACTGCATATAACTGTACATCCCAAAAAACGCTCTTCACCATTATGACAGTTGCTATTTAAATAACTCACATATTCTCCAAAATCTCCTGGGTTACCTTCCAGATTACCAAGATGTCATCTATAAAACATCCCCAGAAAAGGATGAAATCCATCCATTTTCCTGAATTCAAGGACCAAACATGCTCCCTCCTAAACCACCCCATGAATATGTTGGAGTAAGAGGGAGCAAACTGTGCCCCATGACAGTTCCCCTTATCTGGTGGTACCAGTCCCCCGCAAAGAGAAAAAATTATTCGTAAGAATCAAGTCATAAATTTCCAGAATCACTTGGGAGTGTTAAAAAGACTAGCAATCCTATGCCTTAAAAAATGTTGCAAAGCTAGTTGTCCTCGATCATTCTCTATGCAAGTGTATAGTCCTACTATATCAAATATAACAGAACTTATGCTCTCATTCCATACCACATCCTGCAGTTTGTTCAACACCTCAATGGTGTCTCAGATATAAAAAGGCAAGTTCAGCACCAGTGGTTTAAAAAATATGTCTACAAACTCTGAAAGATTTTCAGTCAGACCGTCAATGTTGGAGACTATAGGTCTACCAAGGGGATTTTCTCGGGATTTATGTTTTTTCCGAAGCGTATAGATGAAGGGAAATTTTTTAATCATACTATGAAAATATTTAAATTCCATAGAGTTGCCTGCCAATTTCCTGTAGCAGTTTGTGTCACTCAGTTGCCTTTTGATCTTGTTACTATAATCAGACCTTCGCATCAAAACAATATTGCCTCCTTAATCCGCTTCCCTTATTACTATTGTTCAATTTCTTCCAAGATCTCTAAGGGCTTTTCTTTCCTCAGAATAAATATTAGCATGCCTGTTGCAATGTGTATTACGAACACATTTTTCATCCTTAGTCTTATGCATGTCCTCTATTGTCTTTTTAACAAACAAATCAATTGCTGCAAATTGGTTCCCTTGGGTTACAAATGTAGAAGGCAACGATAAACCACTAGCACAATTATAATCCATTCCAATATCCAGCATTTTGGACAATTCTTCTACTTCAAGATTATCATCATGCGATAGGGATAAGAGCATATCTACATCATGCATGTGACCAATTGTCAAGTCTGATCTTTTTATTACACTTTTGTGAGAAACATCACATTTATCCAAACTTTTCAATTTCAATATGTGAGGTCATGAGAAGTGCATTGTGGGTACATAAGGTATAGTTTGCTCAATTAACTATGACTGCTGAATTTCACCAGTTTTATGCAAGTGAAATATGAGCCTAAATATAACTTATCTGTAACCTTTGTTTTTTCAGTGAATTTTCCATGATTATTTAATTTATATTTCCTAACTTTAATGTCCCTGTAACCTTAGCTTTTTTTAGTGAATTCGCATAGTTTTATCATTTCTGTTTCCTAACTAAAACATCCTTGTAACCTTTTTTTTTTCAGTGAATTTCTAAGGTTGTTTTAAATTCTATTTCCTAACTGTGAGCTTTAACCTTAGAAAATGACTGTGTGAGTGCAAGAGTGTCTTAGTGAGTGTGTGACTAAGAGTGTGAGTATCTTAATAGGTGTGTGACTGGGTGTGTGAGTGTCTAACTGGGCCTGGGTGTACCTTCATAAGTGTCTCACTGGTTCTGTCAGTGTATGCATGAGTATCTTAGTAGGTCTGTGAGTACATGGATGAGTCTCTGAGTGTGTCTGTGAGTGTGTGCATTAGCTGTTAGCCTGAAAAGTTTCAGCCCTCCATCCATCATCTTCTTGTGTTTGCACGGTGTGCATTAGTACCTGAGTCGGTCTATGAGTGAGTGAGTCTGTGTCGAATGGGCCTGTGTGTGGGTGCGTGACTGTTGGAGTAGGTCGGTGAGTCAGTGAAGGAGTGCACGTATACAACATATTAATTTTTTCCATTTATTACCGACCTTCCCAAATTTGTCTCAACGTTACATGGGGGGAGCGCGCTACCTGTCACAACATATTTGCGAATATTGCCCGTCATTTTATAAATCAATTTTTTATATTTTATTTTTATCAGCGGTTTTTCAAAGACCATTATGTATCAGACATAGGTCAGGGTACCTCCACCCTGACCCTTTATAGACCATTTGTTTTCAAATTCAGCCATGGGAAATGTGTGTGATTCATAAAATGGCAGCCACAACTTTATGCTCAGGTTGCTCCAGCCAATCACAATATTTCTGTTGGAGCATGATTTCACAATAAATTTTGAACTTGTCGTGAAATAATCGCAGTCACAGATATCACTATATTTATTCATTAAAATTTCTCAACAATTTCTAACTATAACATCCCAGAAACCTATATTTTTTTCAGTGAATTTCAAAACAGAGGTGTTGAAAGAAGCAAGACAAGTACAGAAAGAGGCACATGAGGTGCAGAAAGAGGCACTTGAGGTACATAAAAAGGCAAGAGAGGTACACAAAGAGGCTTGAGAAGTGCAGAAAGAGTATTAGTATTAAACCATTTTATAGCGCGCTCCGTTACTGGGGAGTATCCTGGCGCGAAAGAGGGAAAAGCAGACAGCAGAACACAAAGGAAAAAAAACACATTAGATTGTACTCTTGAAAAGGTGAGTTTTCAGGTGTTTTTTGAATGCAGCCACTGTTGGCATGGAGCGCAGATGGAGAGGGAGAGCGTTCCAGGCCCGGGCCACAATCACAGAAATCGACTGGCCACCAAGTCTAGCACGTTTGAAGCGTGGAAGGGACAGTTTAAACAGAGTGGAAGATCTCAGGGTACGTGCAGGGACATAACTAGTAAATCTCTTTCTCAGATACAGGGGGCCTTGATCATGAGTTGCACGAAACGCAAGCACCAGAGATTTAAACAAAATGCGCTGTACAACAGGAAGCCAGTGGAGCGTGCGCATCTCCGCGCGAACGCTCTTCCATCTAGGGATGTTAAATAATAGACGGACAGCCGCATTCTGAATAATTTGCAGGCGTCTCACCAGATAAGCCGGAATGCCACTGAACAGTGCATTCGCATAGTCCAACCTAGCCAGTATGAGCGCCCGAGCAACCGACTCCCTAGCATCCCTAGGGAGCAAGGGGAAGAATTTACGGAGCATTCTCAGAGTGGCAAAGCAGGTGCCTGTAAGCTTTTTAATATGGTACTCGAATCTAAGGTCCTCTGTGAACCAGATGCCAAGATTTTTGGCAGGTCTCCCCATCTCTTTCGGGCTAGGAATGTTAGAAGGCCACAATGAGCTCCTAAACGAGGGGGGAAAAGAACCATAAAAAAGCACTTCCGATTTGTCCTCGTTGCATTTCAACTGGGCCTGCGTTAACCAGCGAAATACAGAGGACAGACACAGGTGGACTGTAGACGTATCCAGATCGTCACCTGGCCAAGTGAACAGCAGTTTGGTATCATCTGCATACCCTATGATCTTAGCCCCAAACTGTTCCGCTAGATAAACCAGGGGGTGATGTAAACATTGAACAGTAAGGGGCTGAGAGTTGACCCCTGCGGGACCCCTGTGAGCAGAGGTTTGGGCTCAGAGGCGTGGGGAGGCATCCAGACCTGCTGGGTCCTATCAGATAGAAAAGAGGACAGCCAGTCTAGAACAACCCCCCCAATGCCTATGGCAGACAGCCGGCCGAGGAGGAGCTCATGAGGGACGGTATCGAACGTGGCAGAGAGGTCCAATAAAATTAGGACCGCTCTGCCACCTCCGTCTAAACAGTCCCGAATTGCCTCGGTCATCTCCAACAGGGCCGTCTCGGTGCTGTAAGCAGCCCTGAAGCCCGATTGGGCAGGGTGGAGGGCGTTGGAGGTTTCAACAAAGCTCTCCAATTGTTGAAATACTACCTTCTCACAAATTTTCGTAAGTGCCGGTAGAAGGGAAATAGGACGATAATTCCCAGGAGCCGTCGCATCCAGTCCTGGTTTTTTCAAGAGCGGTAGAAGTTTGGCCTGTTTCCAGACAGAAGGAACCTCGCCCGCAGCCAGGGAGAGGTTCACTATCTGCGTGATCTCAGCGCAGACTATATCCGCCACTTCCGAAAGCACCCGGGCTGGACACGGATCGGTTGGAGAGCCGGATTTCAGGGACTGGAGAAGGGGGAGAACAGCACCCTCCGCAGTCTGCGCAAAGTTCGTAAGTTGCTGTCCAGAGCATGGGCAGAAAGAGGGACGCAGGCCAGCTGCAGAGCTGTCGTTGGGGAGAGCCGCTAGAAGGTCCTGCTGAATCCTTGCTATTTTAGTAATAAAAAAGGTGGACAGCTCTTCGCACCATTGCGCCGAGGGCAGGAGGGAAACAGCCTCAGCGACAGGTGCCACAAAGCTTTTAACAATAGCAAAGATCTCCCTGCTGTTGTTATCTGCCTTGGCAATGCGCCCTGCATAATAGTTCCCCTTAGCTACCTTGATGGCTGCATAATAGTCTTTTTGGGCGAGCCGTAGGGCGGATTTAGCCTCAGAGCTATATACACGTCTCCACGCTCGTTCAAGTTTTTTGCACCCCAGTTTCATTTCCCTCAATTCAGGGGAGAACCAGGGTTGAGAAGGAGAGCGTCTGGCTCTGGTCAGCGTGGTTTGCTTAGTGGAGGCAGCAGCCGCCTGCCGTACCCACTCGTTAAACTCACAGACCGCATCGTCCAAAATCGTCTTAGATTTTGGGCGAGTTCTAGACAGAGCTTGTCTAAGCCCAGGCAGGTTGATCTTTTGGGAATGACATATAGAAGGTGGAGGACTAGGCTCTTCCATCTCCCACATAAACCTGACCAGATCATGGTCGGACCAGGTTGTTTTTTCAATGACCACGGACTGAATGGGGAAATTGGAGCACACCAGGTCAAGCAGATGACCACCCGTATGCGTCGGAGCGGTCACCCATTGTTTAAGCTGAGCGAGCTCGAGAATTTCACCAAGCCTGCGGGCATCAGGCGAGTCAGGAACATCCATATGAATATTTAGGTCGCCGACCAGAAGAAACTTAGGAAAACCTAAGGCCCGCGGCACTATATATTCTTCTAGGGAGTCCAGAAAGTGAGTGGCCTGGCCCGGGGGCCTGTAGATCAGAGATCCACCTAAGGTGAAATGGGGGGAAGTTATGATGGAGAAGTGAAAAACCTCGCCCCCTACACCCACAGTCGGAGGCTCAGAAGCAAAGCTCCACCCCTCTCTAAAAACAACTGCTAGTCCACCCCCTCTACCCGAGGGTCGATCTACCCTAACGATCTTAAACCCCCTGGGGACATCCAGTTCCACACTGGGAGCGGAAGTACTAGTCATCCATGTCTCCGTGAGGAATAG
Source organism: Lissotriton helveticus (assembly GCF_964261635.1). Classification (NCBI taxonomy): domain Eukaryota; kingdom Metazoa; phylum Chordata; class Amphibia; order Caudata; family Salamandridae; genus Lissotriton; species Lissotriton helveticus. Next base: position 757,565,348 of record NC_136059.1, on the reverse strand, counting down.
CACCTCCAACTGGCCGTCCACCAGAAGTTCAAAGATCTCGGCGGCATGCCTAACCGCAGATCTAGCATTAATCAGTCCCGCCCTAATGTTGGTAAAGAGGCTCAAGAAGTGCAAAAAAAGCCTAGAGAGGCACAGAAGAAGGAGAGTGAGCCGAAGAAATATGCAAGTGAGGTGCCAACATTTTCAAGAGAGGTGCAGAAAGAAGCAAGAGCTATGCAGTAAGAAAATCAGAGGTACAGAAGGCAAGAGAAGTGCAGAAAGAACCAAGAGATGTGCAGAAAAAGGGAAGAAGGGTGCAGAAAGAGGCACGAAGGGTACAGAAAAAAGGAAGAGAAGTGTAGAAAGAAGCTACAGAGGTGCTGAAAGCGGCACAAAGGGTGCAGAAAGAGGAAAGAAAAGTGCAGAAAGTAGCAACAGAGGTACAGAAAGAGGCAAGAGTGCAGCAGAAAGATGGAAGAGAAGTATAGAAAGAGGTAAGAGAGTTGCACCAAGAGGGAAGGGGTGTGCAGAAAGAGGCAAGAGGAGTGCTGAAAGAAGCAAGTGAGGTGCCGAAAGCAGCAGGAGAGGTACAGAAAGAGGCAAGAGAACTGCTGAAGGAAGCAACAGAGATGTAAAAAGAACAAGAGAAGTGCAGAAATAGGCAAGCGAGATGCAGAAAGATGCAAGAAAGGTACAGAAAGAGGAAATACAAGTGCAGAAAGAGACAACAAGGGTGCAGAAAGAAGTAAGACGTGCAGAAAGAAGCATGGGAAGTGCAGAATGAAGCAACAGAGGTGCAGAAGAACGCAAGAGAACTACAGAAAGAGGCAAGAGAGTTGCAGAAACAGGCAGAAGAGGTACAGAAAGAGGGAACAGGGGTGTAGAAAAAGGCAAAAGGGGTGCAGAAAGAGGCAAGAGAAATACAGAAACAGGCAAGATAAGTGTTGAAAGAGGCAACAGAGGTGCAGAAGGAGGCAAGAGAAATGCAGGATGACGCGAGAGTTGCAGAAAGAGGCAAGTGAGGTGTAGAAGGAAGCAAAGGAACTGCAGAAAGAGGCAAGATAAGTTTAGAAACAAGCAACAGAAGTGCAGAAAGAGGGAAGAGGGATAGAGAAAGAAGCAAGAGAAGTGCAGAAAGAAGCAACAGACATGCAGAAAGAGGGCAGAGGGGTGGTGAAAGAGGCAAGAGGGATACAGAAAGAAGCAAGAGAGTACAGAAAGAAACAAAAGAAATGCAGAAAGAAGGAACAGAGGTGCAGAAAGAGGCCAAGTGGGTGCAAAAAGAGGTAAGAGGGTGCAGAAAGAGGCAAGAGAGGAACATAAAGAGGGAAGAAGGGTGCAGAAAGAGGAAGGAGACGTGCAGAAAGTAGAATAGATGTGCAGAAAGAGGCAAGGGAAGTGCAGAAAAAGAAAAAGAAATGTGCGGAAATAAGCAACATAAATGAGTGGCTTGTACACCATTAGAACCAATTTAAATCCCACCTTTAGCAAGAAGTTACAGGTGACCATTCTAGGTTTGCAAAGGGCCTTCCACCACACTGTAACACTTGTTGCATTATTTTTGGTAAAGTTTGAGCCGTTTGAGCTAGAAACAAGGCTCTTTTTGTTCAAATCTGCAGATTAGGAAGCAGATGATAGATTATAGGTCTAATGCGGAAAATGTATGATTGTGCGAACGTCAGTACAGCAAACAATCACATAATTCCAGTGGTCCTGCTCATACCTCTGACTAGGTCCATAAGTGCGCCTCAGTGATTCCTTCTTTTTTTGTTTCACTGAGTTCATAGTTTAGCTTCTATGGAAACGAGGAAGACTAAACCTGAGGTTACCACTCCACAACACAGACTACCATACCACATATTTACTCTCCATAACACATAATCCCACTCTACATAATTCCTATACAATAAATACCACGGGGCAGATTTACGTTAACTGGCGCATCCCCAGGGATGCGCCAGTTAATGTGCGCCACAGTGCGCCACAGCTCCACCACCCATGGTGCGCCGCATTTACAATGCGGCGCACCATGGTGCAAGGCAGGGAAGATGCGTGACGCATCTTTTGGCGTACGGGCGGTGCATTGCTGGAGTCATGTCGCAAGTGCGACATGACTCCTGCAATGCACAGGGGCCACTCCTACATTGCATGGTGCATCACCCTTACGCCTGCTTCAAGCAGGCGTAAGGAATTGACGTAGAAAGTGACTCAGTGAAATCTTGTAGATTTCACTGAGTCACTTTCCAGGGGCGTTCCTGCGATGGAACGCCCACCCCTGCACCGTAACGCCTACATGAAACCTGATGCAGGTTTCATGTGGCGCAGGGCCTTACACCGTGATGCATCTCCATAGATGCGTCACGTTGTAAATGCCTCGTAGGGATGCGTCACGTTTACGCCGCCTTGCGTGACGCAACAGCGGTGTAAACGTGGTGCAAGGGCCTCATAAATCTGCCCCCACATGCTTTCTATCCACATAATTTGACTGCACAACATACCACATAATTCCACTACACACAACATACATCCACTCCACTCCAAAAACATTAGTAAAAAGCTTTTACATTTACAATGCCAATAGCTCTAACTCTTGCAAATGCGAAACCTATTACGTTGCAAATGCTTCTTTAACTAGTAGACGTGCTTGAAGAGTGGTGGAGAAAGGGTGCTGGGCCTCCGACCAGCGCTAAGGAATTCTGCTGTGTAGGACTTACAGGAGGTACCAGGAGGGCTACTTGGCCCCCAAAGTCCATCAGGAGTAAAGTGGACTTCATCCCCCATCCTGTATTCTGCCAAGTGGGGGCCGTGGCCTACAAAGACGCTTTAGCAATCCCACTATGTGGGACTTACTGGAGGGATGGGTAGTTAGCCCCCAAAGGACATCTTTGGGGGCCAATTACCCCTCCTATTACCTCCAGTAAGTCCCACACAGAAGGAATGCTTAAGTTCTCATAGCAGGCCACGCCCCCTTTGCCCACCACTCTGCAAACGCACTCCCTGGTGTGCTCTTGGATGGGGACTGAAGTCCCCTTCACTGCTGGGGGCCATTAGGGGCCAACTAGCCTACCTCTTACCTCCAGCAAGCCACATACAGTAAGGGCTCCAGGAGACAGCCTGCGTGGCCCCCCTAACATAGCCAAGGGGAGATGGTGGTCCCTGGGACTTGGGAGGCCCACGAGGCCCCCCTCGATAATGAAGGAAGCCCCAGGGAGGTGGTGGTCCCCAGGGCTTGGGGGGCCTGCAGTGCTTGTCACCTATAATAAATATAAGCCCCAGGGAGGTGGCAGTCCCCGGGGTTGGGCTGTCTCAACTATTTTAAAGCCCTGGGGAGGTGGCAGTCCCTGGGGCAGCATGAGGGGGGTTGGAGCCCTCCATGCATTTATTTTTCAAGCCCCGGGGAGGTGGTGGTCCCCAGGGCTGCGGGCGGCATGTTTCCCTGCACATACTAAACTAAGCCCCAGGGAGGTGGGGGTCATTGGGGCTGTGGAGGCCCCCACAAGCCCCCACATATAATTTCCCCATTGCCCCCAGGACCTGGCCCACTCAGACGTTCAAAGAAACGAAGCCCAGGAGACCGCGCTTCATAAAAAAAAAAGTTTGACAGGATTTTCACACACGCCGTACTGCATTCTGGGAACAAGAGTCGGCGGCAAGGAAATCACTCTCCATCATCTTGAAATAGGTAAGTATAGTGCTTAATCAATAGGCACCATCGCAGAATGTAACGAATACATGAGGCAGTGAATGGAGCCTCTGAACGTAACCGTCGGCGATTTTTTGTCAGCGCAGAGACAGTCACAGTAAAGTTTGCCTATTGATTAAGCACTATACTTACCTATTTCAGGATGATGGAGAGTGATTTACTAGCCGCAGACTCATGGTCCAGAATGCAGTCTGACGCTCACATGAGCATGATTGAAGATTTGCAAATGTGGGACTATAAAGCGCTGCATGACCGCAGTGTCTGAAATGGCCCATGATCAAGGACTGTGTCAGTTTGAAATGTGTTGAGTCTGCATTGAATATTTTGTCCCTGGATAGCTGCTTAATTGGATTAAAATATGCTTTGAAGGATAGGGCGTCTCTGTTCTCTGTGATCGAGATGTGTGTTCTTATATAATATGGCTGGCAGCCTGCAGACAGCACCATCGCAGAATGTAGCAAGTACATGAGGCATTGAATGGAGCCTCTGAACATAATGTTCGGCCTTTTTTGTCAGTCTGGGTAAATATGCCTATTGATTAAGCACTATACATACCTATTTCAGGATGATGGAGAGTGATTTCCTTGCTGCATACTCATGGTCCCAGAATGCAGTACGACGCTCACATGAGCATGATTGAAGATATGCAAATGAGGGACTATAAAGCGCGGCATGTCCGCAGTGTCTTAAATTGCCCGTGATCAAGGACTGTGTTAGTTTGAAACGCGTTGGGCCTGCATGAATTATTTTGTACCTAGATTGCTGTTCAATTGGATTAACATACGCTTTGGAGGAGAGTGTGTCTCTGTTCTCTGTGGTAGAGATATGAGTCCTAATATTAAACGGTTGCTGCCAGGATACAGCACCATCGCAGAATGTAGCGAGTACATGTGGCATTGCATGGAGCCTGTGAATGTAACCTTAAGCGATTTTTGTCAGTGCAGAGACAGTCTGGGTAAATATGCCTATTGATTAAGGTCTATACTTAGCTATTTCAGGATGATGGAGAGTGTTTTCCTTGCCGCAAACTCATGGTCCCAGAATGCAGTACAACGCTCACATGAGCATAATTGAAGATATGCAAATGAGGGACTATAAAGTGCGGCATGTCCGCAGTGTCTTAAATGGCCCGTGATCAAGGACTGTTTTAGTTTGAAACGCTTTGGGTCTGCATTGATTATATTGTACCTGGATTGCTGCTCAATTGGATTAAAATACGCTTTGAAGGAAAGTGCGTCTCTGTTTTCTATGGTAGGGATGTGAGTCCTAATATATATCTTTGGGGTAGTGCAGGGTAGTGCAGGGAAGTACAGTAAGTACAAGTTAAGTTATAACGTCATTTTTTAGCTATATTTGTGGCTGCTGTAGTACTGCTGTTACATCCTTGGTACATAGCAATGACAAGGGATTATCCGATTCGCTAATATGTACTTTTCCAAAACCTGATGACAGCCATTTTGTTTTGTACAACACTTTCACTGTGTCGTGGAATAAATCTTAAATCTTAAACATGAGCTAAAAACAAAGTTTAGACTTGTGATTCGGTGGTATTGTCGTGATATGTAGGCAATAAAGTTTGAAAATGGGCTAATATTTTTTTTAATTTAACGGAGTACAGAAGTATTGCTGCATAGGTCTCTAGAGAGTACCCTGGTACAGTGAAACATTTTTCAAAACAGCAACCCATATATTTTGCTATTTACTGATGCTCTCAAAAGATTGACTCTTAAAAGAACCTTTTATTATAAGTGTGTATTTTGAATTGAGACATACTGCAGTAGCAGGTGGCAGATGTTATTAATGAAAATGTTTTTGCTAGTTGAGTTCAAATGGGCACCATCTGCATGATAAAGGGAAGTATTTGAAAACATAATTTTGAGATGATAGATGGAATGCATATTGTGATCTCTCAGGAAGGCAGACACTGTTTAGTCAATATATCTGTATGTTTGTTCATACTTTTCTGCATTTTGAGCTGAGTACCTCCATGTTATCCTTTGGCAAATATTATAATAGACAAAATGGGTGTGAGGAAATAAACTTATTACATATTTAAAAGGAGCTTTCATCTCAATTTTAACTTTTTAACCAGTCAGGTGGCCAACATCATTTCCTTCACAGTTAATAAAATAAAATTATGATGCTAACAACTAGAAAGTGATGAAATGAGAGGTAGGATGTTATTCCACCTTACACCTCTATCAGCCACCCATGTGATCTCAACATTTGACATACATAAATGATGCTCAATTCCACTTTTCCTAGCTTGCTCTCTTGTACAAAATATATAACTCTGCTCAATTATCCATACATGAACCATCTTCTTTGAAAACAACCAAATACCTTTAACAAGAAGTCAGTGATTGTAGAAAAATACAACATGCTTGTACTGCTCTACAACATTGACCAATCACATTCTATGTATCATTTTATAGTTATGTAATAAACAGCCTGAATGGCTCAATGTGACATTGGACTGCTGGCATAGCCCAAAGAGGAATAGAGTAGCACATTGATTCCTAAAAGCACAAGACTGTAAAGTGTAATCATAGTACAAAGCAGCTACAGCTATTTCACTCTGATTGAAGGGCATATGACTGATCACATCAGAAAAAATGCCCAATAATATGATGTGTTTTAAATAACATTCGGATGTAACACAAATAACTATTGGATTACATGTACCAGTAAGCTACAAAGATAGCACAATACTAAGAGAGCTGTGCAAACAGTATTATCATTACTTGTATTGCTGTATTTATTTATTTATGTACTACAACTGTAGATGTAGTAAAGTTTGGAGGAATATTTATGTGTTTGAAACTCTTCCATTGTTAAGAAAAAAAAGCAGTTTTTGCTTACATCACTGGTAAATGTTAATAAATTGCAGTGTATTCACTAGCATGTCTGGAGTTAATGTTTGATTTATACTTCACTGTAATTATTGGTAATGGTACTCTCTTTCTCGTTGATATTTGTATATACAGATACATCCGTTAACGCAATACCTTCCAAATAATACTTGACACAAATTAAAATTAAAATGTACTCCAAATGTATTAGAGAACTACTACCAGCACCTCCAAAAGGACAAAGTAGACTATCCAAAAAGGCATATGTTAAGAGTAGTATTGGATGTTTGGAAAGTAAGCAACAAGTTTGCACAGATAATATATTTATGCTTGCAAAAAATAAACTCAAAAATGTAAATATGTATAAAGAACATACCTATAAAAAGAAACAGTTGAATTGGTCTGTCTTGTATAGTCGTATAAGGAGGGAGACTATTAGAAATACTGTAACATTTTAAGAACAGAGTGCTTGAAAATGTACTAAAAAATATTTTGTTTTCCATAAACCATAGTACACACCTTAAACATAAACAGTATGTACAATTGATTGTGGAAAAAGCCTTTGCAGTGAATAGTCAAATATTTATTTCAACAATAGATTGAATGAAATCACTCACACGGTTAAAATTGACTTTCTAAATTATATAAATTAGTAAAAAATATCTGAATCGCTTACATTTCTCTAATATATTCGGAGGCTGGTGGACAAACTTCCAGTGTGAACCACACTTTCATCAAGAAGATTACTATACATATAGTAATTGGTTCATTTCTGTAAATAATAAGGGACATTGCTATGAAATCATGCATTAATCTGCAGTTGGGTTCGAAACAAAAGTGGACAATGTAATGGCACTCACAACTGAATTTAGAGGAATAAAGTGTAAACATTCTGTTTTCAATTGAATTTTCACCCAAATATGCAATATAAAGACAACATCTATGGAAAAATTACAAAACTTTATTATTTCTTTAAAAAAACATTTGCAAGGTAAAATACATGTTTAGTAGACAATGGACAACTGTCCATTTTGCAATATATTACACAGCTGCAAGGCCATAGTTTAAAAATGATATGTGTAATTCCACTTTTCCTTATATTAAAATGCTTTCAATTAATCATTCCTCTATATGAAACCTTTCAAGAACTTTGGGCCCGATTCACAGAACTAACTTAAGACAAAATCCTAAACTTACTACTTTTGGTATTCACAGAATGCACTTACTAATTTTGGTATTCACAGAATGGATTTATGACTACTAACTTTACGTCCGCACTCTGACCGGAGATTCCGGCTCGGAGGCGGAACTTCCGGGCCAGAGGTGGCGATTTCAGCCATGGCTAAATCTCCACCACTGGCCAGAATCCCCACCTCCGAGCCGGGTGCCAACGTAAAGTTAGTTGTCGTAAATCCATTCTGTGAATACCAAAAGTATTAAGTGTATTTTGTGAATACCAAAAGTAGTAAGTGCATTCTGTGAATACTAAAAGAAGTTAGTTTAGAATTTTGTCTTAAGTTAAATCTGTGAATCGGGCCCTTTATACTTTGTTAAAGGGTATGCAATAAAATAGGAGCAAGCTAATGATGCTTTATTACACTCTAATCCTGCAAGGTACTTTCATTTACAAAGTATATAGAATAAAAATACTCTGGGGGCGAGTTTGAAGATGATGTCTCCTCACAGATTTTATACCCAGAAACTACTATAGATAATTCAATCATGGAATTAAAACAGTTTCATTTGGAGATTTTGCAATTCCACAAAACCATTTCAGAAATTCCCAAAGAAAAGTCACACACCTTTTGGAAAACAAATAAAATATATTGATTTATTGGAAACAATAGAAAAAGAAGACAGAGTAACTTTGAGAGAACTTGCTTTGTATCTTATTGTGAGAAACAGATATGATGTGTGCTGTGATCAAATTCAAAGTTATTATTGTCTTGGGAAACTTGACCATAACTTCATGCCTACACATGCAATTTGGAATAATTTGGACATCTACCCTATACCTGCAGAATTACAAAATTTGAATGTATATGATATTATCTTAATTCAAACTTTACAACCTTTTCCAACTAATGTTAGAATGCAACCTAAATCTGGAAATTTCAAACTCAAGAATTAGTCTGTGCACTAAAAGGAAAGGGAGTTTTTATACCATTAGATTTTTTTAAATATTGACACCGGGACTTCAGCATTAATTAGAAGAACCTTTAGTCATATTAGATAGTGGAGCTCCAACAAAAGCAAAACAATTGCAAGAATTAATAAGCATTTCAAATATATAAGATGAGATTCCATAGTTGTTAAAAAATTACATATACTGCCATAATTTTCATTTGAATGGTTCATTAGCCATGAATGACCTACTACTTCCCGACAAAATTAATCTAGGCTTGTTAGACCTGACAGCCTTACATTGATCTTCCCCAAACATTTTGCCTGTTTGCCTCATATTTATGCTGATTCTGTTTGTTGGTAATAGGACTCTAAGCACTTTATCACTGCCTACCAGAGCTAAAGTGCATGTGCTTGTCTCATAAAACATGCTTTGATTGATGGCACACTTATTTACTTATAAGTCCTTTGTAAAGCACACTAGCTGTACCCAGGGCATGTAAATTAAATGCTACTAGTGGGCCTGCAGCACTAATTGTGCCACCAACATAAGTAGCACTTTGAACATGTTTCAGGCCTGGTACTGAAGAGCCTGTGAGTGCAGTTTACACTGGCATGTTAACTTGGAATTTAAAAAACCCTTCCCAAGCTTTACACTTCTCTTCTATTACATAAAAATCATCCCTAATGTAGGCCCTAGCTAGCCCTTAGCGCAGAGTGTTATGTAACTGAAAGGAAGGACATGTACTTTTAAGTTTTACATCTCCTAGCAGTAAAAAAAACGCATTTATTTTTCACTATTGTGAGGTCTAGCCCACTCTTAGGTGAACATTGTGGATTTCTTATTACATTTAATAAACTGTAATTCCCTTTTTGAGAGAAGGTCATGTTTAGTACCTCTAGAATGGTGATTTCATATCCTCTCTAATGGTAAAGTTGCATTTGTAGTTACCATTATGAAAATGACACTTTTAGAAAGTTGAAACATTTACTGCTCTTAGCGTTTGGTGTCTGCTGCCTGTCTCTGTTCACTGGCTGGGCTGGGAGAAAGTTTACTTTGTGTATTCCCTCTAGACAGCCACACTCAAAGGAAGGTTGGGTGTGACTTCATGTATCTTCTTTGGAAGAGCTGGGCATTGGCTGACACTTACTACTGAATAGGCTGGGCATTGTCCACACACAAAGGGCTACATACTCCGCTGTAGTGAGTCTAGGAGCCAGGGCAGGGAGAAAGGTACTCTGTGCACTTCAAAGACCCTTCTTTGAAGTCATCCCCTCTTCAAAGGCACAACTGAGTATACGTACTGTACCTCTGACCCTACCAACACAGTACGCTTCTGGACCTGAAACCAACTTGCCAAGAAGAAGAGCTGCTGAGTTGAGAGCTTCCACTCTGCTGGGCCCTTGGAAGTGAGTTGCTGTGCTAAACAAGAAGAAACCAGTGCATCAACTTTGAGTGTGAATTTAGAGCTGGAGCCGCTGTTTGACACCACGCTGCTGCCTGCACTGGGACCATGGTTCCCCACTCAACACAACAACTGGAACTTGCATCACAGACACTGATGCAGGGCCTCCGAAGGTGGGCCACAGCATAAACATTGAGCACTGCCTCACCAAAGTCTGTAATGCCCTACTAGTCCGCAGCACCCGTGGCCAGTTGTGGGACTTCAACACCATGAAGTCAACGCCTCATGGCTTGACCCTTGATACTTCATCAACCCCACACCAGCAGTGGAACCTCTGCCTTGCCGCCAATGCAGCATCACCTCCCCTGTGCCTTGCAACAACCCGGGCATCATTGGTTCAATGACTTTGCACTACCTCCAGGAACTGATGCCTCACTTGCTTCAATGATGCATCACCTTCGGTGTGCATTGCACCGTCCAGAGCACCAATATGCCAATGACCGGCACCGACAGTAAGGAACCGGCTTGAAACATCTTTGTTTTGCCATTGTTTCCAAGGTACTGTAACAGTGGTCTGTACGACTCTGTGGGCAGCCCGCGCTCCATTGCGGTAGGCTCCGAACTTTGAGATTCAACTTCGTCAAGCACGTCGTTATAGCCTCAGCTAGATCTCATGTGTTTCTAAGTCCTAGAATTGCATTTTATATTGATGAAATCATATTTTGAATTGTGTATATTGGATTTTATCTTTTTGGCCTTGGTTTAGTCAGATAAAACTTGGGTTTTTGTCTAAATTGGTGTGGAGTACTTTTGTGGTGTGTTCACTGTGTTACTGTGTGTGTGCACAAATACTTTACATATTGCCTCTTTATCTTAGCCTGACTGCTCTGAGCCAGGCAACCTGAGGGTGAGCACAGGTAAACTTAGTGTGTAGTACTTACCCTGACTAGGGTAGTGGGTCCCTATTTCAACTTGGTGCAGGCCTCTGTCAACTAGAGATACCATTTCTAATATCTTCACTTTATATATGAAAGTGAATTATTGGTTACCTCTTATGCTGTTGCGAATGTGATGAGAACCGGAACATGATTTAATAACATAACAGCTAAAGATTTACTGAATAAAGTAGAAAATAATGATGGACACGTGAAATAACTTAATAAATAGTATGACATGTCAATGAAGCAGAAATGAACAGTGGTTCAGAAGACATAGAGAACTAAAATGTATGTTGAGTAATTTGGGACCACCAGCTTGGTTTTTCCCTTTAAACTGCGTGGAATACCTATGGGATCATGTATACACTATCCTAGTTGAGGCTAACAATAATTTGCCAGATGCGGCTTTGAAAAAAACAGGTGTTAAAGGCAGTCCCCAAAAAATACATACAATTCAAAAAGAGGACACAAATCACAGCAGATCAAAGACTACAATCCTTTAATACTGCATATGTGGAATGCCAATCTTGATATCCAGTTTGTGGCTGATAATTCAAATGCTGTTGCTTGGTATGTGACTTCATATATTATTAAAGCTGAGAAAACTGATATGAACGAAGTATGGGAAGACATTTCCACTGTGCCATCCTTAACAAAAAGGCTGTATTTATTTAGCCTTCAAATGATTTATATGATTACGCTCTTCCATTTTCTATGCTAAATCTCATGCTATTACATGGATTAGTTTAGGATTAGTGTCCTCACGAAGAAGAGTTTAAATAAGTTTGCCAAGAATGGGATATCTTGCTCACTTTGATACTGAAAACAAGGACATTGGAAAGCAAACTTAATAGACACAAGCTATCCTAACAGAAGCCCTTTATTGGAAAACGTGTCACTATATGAAGCAGCTCAATTTTATACTTGCAGAAATATGTTGTTGAGGATGTTCATAATAGAATATTTTATGTGCAGGAAACAGACGGGGCTTAATACGTCCTTCCAAACCCACACTAATTAATCACTGCAAATCTACATATGATAGTGTTTTAGCACTGTTACAGTTTTTAAACCATGCCAAGAAGAGGACGAATTGGCTACAACATTTACATCTTATAAGTGCTCTTTTTATGACAACAAATCCAATACAAGAGTTCAATAATGATGTTGATATGTTGAACCAAGACATATCAAATGGAAAAAAAATCCAATTGGAAATATTATGTGATGCTGCAAGTACAAATTAACGTTCTAATACAAGCCCTGCAGACCCACTTGGGGTACCAAATATATTGTAAATGAAGGAATAATTGCAATAGGTGAGGTAGAACTTGTGATGGGAGAAATGCGTATGAAGGGAGAAAACTTTGCGTACTTGTTATCACAATTAAATTGTGATCAACGTGCAATATTTGAGGAAATTAACAAGTGTAGATCATTGACTACAGCATGAACTGGGATTATATATATTTTCTGGATCTAACTCTATATTAAAATATGTATCAGGCCAAGCTGGTAACTGGAAAAGTTTCCTTATAAAAGTTATAGCTGCTTACCATCTAAGCTTTCCAATTCAACCTTATCTTGTGTACCACAATAATAAACTGGAATATTTACATCTAAATAATGATACTTTGTAGAGTTCTCATAAAAACTACACATTTTGATTATAGATGAGGTTAGTATGGTATTTAACTTGATGATGGATTCTGTGCATTTACCGGTGACAGAAATACTGAAGACTGCACATGATAATCTCTTTGGTGGTAACATGTCATTGGGCTTGGTGATCTACTTCAAATTACTCCAGTAAAAGGGGACCTACATTTGAAAACTGCAGGCGAAGCTAAACATTTCCTTCTGTTATAAGCACTACCTGTTGCTTGTTTCATCCCGAACCTGAAAGAATGCACTGATTTAAATAAGGAAATCTTATCAATGGAAAGGGAAGTAATTAAACATTTACCTTGAAAAGATTCACTTGAAGTTCAGAGAGCAAATATTCCTATAACAAAAACCTTATCTACTAAATATTTAAAAATGGAAAAATCTGTGCCATGGACAGCCGGGTTAGAAAAAGAAATAGGGCCTAATTTTGATATCGGTCAGAGGCAACTCTTTGTGGTTTAGGAACCGACCAACCTCAGGTTGGTGATCCAAAACAGAAATTACGATGTGGCAGCACATGGTGCAGTCGCAGACTCCTATTTCCCTTGGGAGCATGTGTGACGGTTGGAAACCAGCCGCAGCACAAGTTCCCATAAAGAAATGGGAGTTACTGTAAACCCCTGCACCGTGTGGCAGGCACCTCACGGCACCTGCTGCATGGCGCAGGGATTTACAGGGGGAGCCACATGGGGCCCCCAACCGGAGTCCGCAGAGGAAAGGGGGCCCTACTAGGTACCCACAAAGTCGATTTCCGACAGGCTTTCCATGTCGGAAAGCTCAACTTGGAAAGCCTGTCGGGAACTGATATCATAATCCCAATGGTGCAAACACGTCCGTAAGGGATTATATGGTAGTTCTGACTGGCCAACTGGCTCCTTGAGCCTGTCAGAAGCCAGTCCGATTGACCAACCAGTTTCAAATCTGACCTCCATTACTGTAATACAGAGTTCAAACCTTGGATTCGGTCGGACATTCAAATTAGGCCGTTAGTAATGAGCAATAATAGTCCTGTTCTTTTATGACGCAATTTGGATGTAGAACAAGGACTTGTAATTGGAGCTATGCGATATATAGTTACATTTATTCAATACAAACATAATGATGAAATTGAATTTGTTACTGTCAAGTTTGACAATGTTAAGGACGCTTAACACATAGCAAGAGCAACGGCAAGACTTTATATTAATCAAAGACTTTTAAATCCGGAAATAAAAATGTCCATTATATTTAGCTTATGCTATCACATTACATACATTTCAAGGTTTAAGCTTGGATTTCACACTAATTTACACTGGCTCCACTGTTTTTAAAGAGGATTTGGCATATGCTGCTATATCCCATGTGAAAACCTTACAAGAACTATATATTATAGATGTTGATGACACTAAAATTAATGCAGACCCTTCTTGTGTATGCAAATATAACAATTTAAGAAACATGTATACTCCTTCACTTGATAAATATGCAGTGGTGGGTAAAACTGACATACATATTAAAAGAAATGGAAGCTTCAGAACTGCTGACCCTTTTGTAGGCCTTGGCGTAGTTTGTGTAGCAGCTCTACATGGAACTCCATTAAACGGTAAATAAATGCTGCCGCGCTACGCATTTTTGTGTGTATTTTTTAGTGAGTTTTGTACTGTTTTTCTCTATTACTTGCTTCCTCATTTTCTTCCTTTTTTCTTCTCCCTTAATTTGTTTTATACATTCTGCATTTTCTTTTCTGCCCCCCCAGCATCATGGCATAGGCCCTTACCACTTTCATGCTCCCCCAGCATCATGGCAGAGAAACGTGCCACTTTTTTCAGTCAGCTTTCCCTCTCCCCATAAATATTTTTGGGAGTGCTTAGTGGTAGTACAGTAAGACTCAGAGAACCCATTGGTCCTTACTACTCTTCTCATACTACTACTACTACTCTGCCATGCAGAATGCATGCCCAAGTAGGTATTATACGCATGTTTGTTGAGATAAGTTTGTTCTTATGCTCAATCAGTAAAACGAGGGCGAGGCCATGGTCGCTTTGGACACCCCGAAGTCGTGTCTTCGGCTTATCTAGACCTGATAATATTAGCAACATTTGATGATGAACTGATTACAGTCACCATGGGTGGAAGGAAGTAAGAGGAGGAGGAGGAGGACAGTACCATAAATTTGATAACTATGAAGACTTTATGTCCATTTATCCAGCGGGTTAGCCAATCTTATTTCTTTTCAAAAACTCTGATTCACTATTAGCTCTAGCCACTCAGTTCAGTCCTTTACAGGTTGTCTTCTTGAGAGGCTTTTCAGAAATTGTCACCAACAAAAACACACTGTGACTGTACCCGAATTGCTAGTGATGTGTGTGGTGTATGTGTTTTAATTTTGCTGCAGAAAAAAATAAATAGGTGGCGGCGCAAATGACATCTAAAAAATGTTTCATGTTTTTTCTAGTCGCACCTACCACCAGTGCCGGGGCCAGCGGGGACGGCGGCGCCATCCAAGGAGCAGTAGATACAGCAGCGGCAAGGGGTGAACCAGCGGCAGTGGCGGGTGGTGGTAAGTCATATTGCTTACTTATTGACAATTTATATACTCGCTGAAGCAGGTTGTACATTGTACTGTTGAGAGTGAGAATAAGTTGTGAATAGTCGAAGACATCCCTCTTTACTTTACATTAGCATATACAGCAGGAGTTGAGTAACTAATGCCTGCTTCTATCTTCAACTCAGAGGAGAAAGGAGGAAGGGCGGGTGAAATGCATGGGTGGGTGGGTAAAGGATGGGTAAAAGGTAAAAGAAATGACGCCTGCCTGTGTGGGTGAAAGTGTATCAGTGAAAGGAATCCTCTGGGCACTTTGATGGGTCAAAGCAAGGATGCGTAGGTGGTTAAAATTACAAATGTATGTTGGTTAAAGTTTTGTTGGGAATGATAGGCGTGTTTCGATGGATAGATGGTTCTAGTATTCGTAGTGAAGACTGGAAGAAGAGAATGTAAAACTAAAATGGTGACTGAGTAGCACAGTCAAGGGTGAAGAAGAAAAATAATGCTAGAAGAAAAATGCAGTGCAAAAATTGAAAAATCCCTGGGATGAAGAATAAACAAAGAATATTTGTTGTTGGTTGTATTTCAGACTACTTCCTTGACTCACAGTAGCTTTTACTCACAACATATATTATGTATCCTACCCACCCATCATCATAAATGTCCTCCCTCCGAGGCCTACCCATGCTATTTCGCCAGTGTCAGCCATGGGTGGCTTATCGGCTGAATGGTTACAATAGTAGTATCCATGTCATGCCGTATATCATTCATATATTAGTAACTATTCATCTGCTTTGAGATAACTATGTGGTACAGCTGACCCAAATGCAGACAGTAGCAAAGTATAATGCAACATGAGTATGTCGGTCTAGGGCACACGCTGAGATGGTATGCCTATATTAAGTTAGCTCAACAAGAGAGAAGAAGAATACTTGCATACTCCATAGTGCTTAATGCCTGGAACTGTAATCACATCAAAATCTTAGGGGATGAGGAACTGGGGATACCAGCAAATGTTATGTACTGAGATTGTTTCTGTGTCACTATTTCATTTTATGTGTTACTGTTTTGCTAAGATTATCGATTACAATTTATCTTTTTTCTGTCTTGTTATAGCTACTCTTGTCAATCCACTATCATCCTCAGGCTCCCAACCCAACCGGCAGGAGATAGCAGCTAGAGTCTGGCAAAGGAAGCTGAAGGCCATCAAGGCCAAATACCAGTGACTGGTGGCTAAGGAAGAGGAGGCAGCGGCAGCAGCTGTAGCCGCCAATGCCCCAGGTCCAGCCAGGCCCCAGTGCCTCTGTTTGTACGGCATCGTGGCCAGCCACCCACTGCCATTCATCAACCACTGCTGCTTCCCCCTGTAGGTTCTATAGAGCCTTTGAGCACCAGATGCCCCTGAGGATGGGGCTCTTGGAAGCCAGAATAGAGTCCAGTTTGACTGAATGGAGAGGAAGGTCCTAGCCCGCTGCTAGGTCTCCCTTCCCCTTTTTTTAATCTTTTGTTTGATGGGTGGGACTTGAGGGAATGTGGGAGTTGGAGAAATCTTGGGTTTTTTGATATACTTATTTATGGACATTTGTTTGGGCAATTATTTGATCTTTCTTTACTTTGGACATTGGTTGGGGTTAGGGAGAGGGGTAGGCTGGGTATTGTGGAGTTTCTAGTTTATTTGTTAGGGAAATAAAAGTGTTATAGTTGTACATATGAGTTAAATCTTTTTTGGGGGCTACTCTTTTACTTCACACTATTTCTGTTGCAGCAGGCCCACAGCCAATTTTTAAAATGTGCTTGTCCTAGTCTCTGCTGTCTGCAACTATATTAGCCCCTAAGGACTCGGAGTTGGTAGTGGGTGTGTGAATTTCCATAGTATATAGATTCTTGTAGCTCAACAATGAATTCCCCACAGCTCTTCTCATTACCTGTGATTAGGTGAAGCGATGGCTTCATGGTTTCCCAAGGTACCATGGTGGTGGTAGTAGACAGTAGCAGCATGCTGGCAGACTAGTCAAATACTAGTGAAAGCACCAGATCCTAGCCAAACTCAAACAGTAGGATTGAGGAATATTCATTGCAGGGAACAAATTAAATTGCAATAAAAACTACTGAGTTAATGCCGTTTTATATGCAAGGTATGCAAAACAAATGAGACAGTCACCAGAGGGAGACTAGAGTATGACTAGTAGTAAACAAGAAAAAGAGTGCCAAATGAGAAACCATGAAAAGCAATTCTAAAGTAAAATAAATAATCAGAATGGTGGGCTAATATAAGTTACAAACCAAAGTCAGCTCGAGCTATGAAGTGCTGGAAGGATGATAATGCAGGCAATTATTTTGATGGATTACGTTCCTCTCTAAAACATTTGAATATTGAATACTGTGCATGGGTGGGCAATCTAATATACATAATATTGGCAGTGTGGGCTATACTTAAAGCAGAAGATCCTCACCGTACCTTGAGTTGGTGTTGCTTTCACCACATCTGCCCACAAAGTGTGTGATCAATTAATGGTGTAAATTTAATTTAAAACTAATTACAAGGGGGGTCTAAGGGAATATTTATCGACCTAGCATTGTTATCATCCCTTAACAATATGAATATCAACAAATCAGATAACAATGGGTCAAACAAAAAAGGACTATCTAAGAACTGACTGTGTGGCTAAAGGATACAACTGCAAAATCCACTCCAAGTGCAACGTAGTGAAATAATTGTTCCCATCAGATCACCGACCTGTACCGCCCAACATCATTTGGGATCCTTCAACCAGAAGGGTAGTGGTTTCACCCACAGTGGATTAGGCAGGTGGTAGCCTAATCTAGTCACAGTGTCTCAAATGTGATTTCGGTGTATTCTGGCATCAGGGGGTGAAATGACTAGCGGTGCAAAAAGTGTACAAATAAATCAAAATGTGCTAAATGTCAAAAGTGTTTTAAAATTGAGTAATGGGAGAGGAAACCTACTTTTATTATATCCTATCCATTCTCAGATATTAAAAAACAGTGCTAAGTAGTGCAAACAAATAACTACTTCAATTAATATACGGTCGACATGTTTCTGCAGTAAATTCTGCTTCCTCAGGACCTTAATTGTTGCTACTGCTAAGTGCAATCTGTGATATGAAAGAAATTATAAACAATATCACCTAAGCTTCGCCTGTTGTGATGAAGCATGGTCATCCCGTATCGGACGAAAATAAAAAAAGAAGAGAGAAGACGCACAGAATTTATAGATAGTCACCATACATTGATAACATATGTATCTATTTCTATTTTTGCCAACAAAATTTTGGAGGTCAAATAGGTCCTTTTAAAGTAACTCATTGTTAGCCATAAACCTGTTCAAGGCACATTGAAGTAATTTGTGTTTTTCACTCACCTAATAGTTAGGGAATGTACTCTCCACCTCACCTGGCTGCAGCTCAGGTAAAATGGAGCACCGCTCTATTGGAATGAAAAAGTAAAAAGAAAAATAAGGGAAGGACTAGCGCTATAAACCAATCGTAAGCATCAGGGGCTTATAGTCATGCTATGTACTTAGGTTATGGCATGTCTATTAGGAGTGTAGATCATACTGCACTAATACTCGCTGCACCCCATGTTTAACGAAAATATCAATCTCCGACAGGGTTCAAATGGTGCAGGTCTAAAGGTGGTGCGTGTTACGTTCTATCAAACACCCTATTGCTAGCAAGTCAGAACAAATCACCGATCTCAAAGTGCTTCTGGTGAACTTTTACTTGCATACATATTCGTAGAAGGATCATGAATATGCCCTTAAGTTTTCATCGACTCAAATATAGTCCGCCACTCGATCTGTGTGGAAAACAGCGTGGGACGGAAAAGTGACTCATTCATTCCCTATAGCCACAGCCCGCGTTGTCAGAACCAGCCACGCTGTTTCCGTCGCGTGTATTGCCGGTCGCTAGCAAATCAATTCTCGTGGTGCGCGGCTGCATGGAATGCCTGTAAAAGCGCATTCCCGTTGCGGCTACAGTCTTACCGAATCACGCCCAAGCTTACCTGTCCGTCGGTACTCCAGACATCCGTCTAGGCTGTCTTGGGGAGGTACCCGAGTGGACAGGAAGCCGTAACTAATGTCCTGGACGCGATTACGCATCATGTCACATGACCGAGCGTGCAAGCGCGATGTATTGCTGGGAATTGTAGTTTATGTTATCATCTGATCTAAAAGTGCTCTAGACCGATCACAATCTTTCGAACAGTCTGGTAGTTATCATCTGATCTTAATGCGCTCGAATGCTTAATCCTGTGACTGTCGTCGCATTTTGGTAAATAAAATTGTACGTGCTAAGGGGTTGTCTGCTATTTATCGTGTCCGATTTTCAGCTCGTATAGTGCTGCTTTGATGGCCACTGGTCTTATTCCTAATGACTAGATGTTATAATGAGGTATATGTTCGACTCTCTGAGCAATTCTACATCTAATTTCATTTATCATACAGGGGAAAATGTACATCTAACCCTCCGTAGGTCATCTCTCATTGATTTTACAAAAGACGGTATAAGAGTCTAAGTGTACTAGTAACAGCTGTAAATTGACCATCCCCACGTTCAAGTTGTTGGAAAATGGTAGTTATTTGATGCTCAATAATGAAGATTGTTCTGGGTTAATTAAAAGTATTCCTTTTATCGTAACAGTAAGTGAACGGGTTATTTGCTGCAGAAATGTTCTATTTCCTCCCACACATGAACATAGGGAGTTTTCAATCTGGCCACAAATACCAACCTTGGGAGCACATTTCAACGGCATGGCAAGAATAAGAGCTCTTTTGTCTCAGAGAGAGGTGGCCTTGAGTTCGGCCCGTGAAACTTTCGTGCTTCACATAGCGAACACCCGTACAGAGGTGCAGACCCTTTTAAATACTGGTTCGCCTTTGCATTTCAGCGACATGGTTCGGACTATCTTTAACGCGTCCTCCACAAAGGCCCTGGCGCACTTTTTTAAAGTTGTTACCAGTGGTCTCGTGACTTCATTTGAGAAAATCTTTGGAGTCATCCCTGCTTTCTTTCATTCTATTTTTTCCACTCTGCTTCGTGGATTCCCATTTTTACTTGCATTACCAGCGGACGCTCTTGTGCTTTTTTACATTTTTAAATATGGATGTCCCTCCTGTGCAAGCTCCCGCCCTGCAGCTTCTGACACTGTTCCGCAATCGCATGCTAGAATATTATGGCACAATGCCGTTGGCGATATTAAGCACGGCATATGGATTATCTTTTCGATTCTCCTACTTCACCTGTGTCCAGCCTGTATTTCACTGCCTGACCTGTGATTTCGATTGGGCCATTGATTTGTGTCTCTGCGGACCGGTTTCTCCTGACGTCGACTTTAATCAGCTGATGACTCCTATCATTACTCACGAGTTGGTTTGTCCTGGCGAAAGGATTATGGCTGTGGCATTGATGCATGGACTAATTGGTCCCTGGAATTTACTGGCGGCAACACAGTCTTTCTTGGAACAGAGCTTTCTTGAAAACCCACCGAGCTGTCCTCTGATGGTGATAGAGGATCCGGTGCTGGGAGAGCACGTATGTTCTTTTCCGCTTTTAAATTGGATGGCTGAACTCTTTTCGGATGAAGACGGTGACTTCCTATTGGAGGCTGTTGCAGCTTATTTTGCATACACAGTTATGTCATAGACCTTTTTCATGTTTGATATGCTGAGTACTAGCATTTCATTGACAATTCATTGACTTATTTGTCAAGTTTTTATTATTTAGCTTGCCTATTGGCTTAAGACTCGATAAAGTACTTGGCTGTTTTATTTTTCTTTAGCATGAAATTTTCCTAGTTTTTAATGTTTTACCTTGCGGACAGTCCACATATAAAGTTGCAATCTGCTCTCATGAGATGGCACTTCTATTATCTTATTCAGTTCGTTTCCGGATCATGGGGAGGTGTCATCTAGGTCCTGGATATCTTTACACCGTGTTAAGTTAGCATGGGCTCATTACCGGTTTAAACGCCATTTTTTCTTTTTTGCAACTTCTGCACACGACACTTAGTTGTTGCTTTAGCTTTCAACCTAGTAGTTCATCGTGGTTTACATGAGAATAATATGTTATTGCTCTACTATCTGCTTTGCTTGTTAAACTATATCTGTACAGCGAGTGCTGAAGTTTCAAGAACAACACGATACAGAATTGTTATGAGGTCTGATCTCCACGACTTCATACTCATAACATAAGTGCAGCTTCTGCCAATTCTGGGCATGAGGCGGGTTTTATATTGCTTTGCCGAACACACATACACAACACTTGATGCGGTTCACATGAAGAGAGAGCTGGTGTATGCTGATGTGATTCCTTCAAATCTAAGACACTAAAGTATGGGCACGCCCTAAACCAACACAAACAGACCTTCTTAGCAAATAATATAATATGTGTATTAGGGAGGGTGAGATATAAGCAGCCGCGGGCCGTGGAGGGAGTTACGGTGGGGCAGGGAGGTGGGGAGGGGGAGGGGCAGGGTGGAGCCCTCTCCACCCTGCCCCTCCCCCTCCCCGCCTCCCTGCCCCACCGTAACTCCCTCCACGGCCCGTGGCTGCTTATAAGTGTTGCTAACTCTTATTCATTTACAGCATGTTAACATACTGTCACCATTCGCTTTTTATGTACTAGTAACTATGCTGGTAATTTTGCTACTGATAATATGTGTACTTGTATTATCTAAGATACTACGCCTGAGAAGACGGCATTAGTAAATAAACATTTCAAATACACATGGGTTCTTCTTAACTCCATGTTCTGGTTTCTGAGAAATATATAACGACCGACTGTTCATGAGTTCCACCTATCCTGAGGTACTATAAGTTCATATTCTGGTTTGTCTAAACATTGAGAGTTTGTTATATCCAATGTGACACTGTACCTAGCTTGCTAAGGGGTTTTTGATTACTAAGGTGAGTTTTGGGACACCCTAATTCGCCGAGGTTCCAATCCTCTGTCCACAGTTCTGTGTGAGAACAGAAACCCTGCGACAGGGGCACCCCCGACCCTTGCTGGAGCTTCATCACACTTGCGATACAACTCCAGCAATGCGCCACCTTTACGGCACAGATACATCACGCATCTGTGCTGTTTTTGCCCCATGATGCGCCGCATTGTAAATGCAGCACACCATAGGTGACGGAACAGCGGCACAGAATGACTAACACATCCCTGGTGATGCGCCAGTCATCATAAATCTATCCCTATGCTTCTTATCTTGTTAGAGATGAACCGCCATATGTATCATCAAAGTTTTTTGCATTTCCTAAATAGCGAACTTTAAGGAATAAATAGCGATTCTTTACCATTCCTAGTTTGCGATGAGCTATTTGCTAATTACAAATTACCCATTCATTTCCTTCATTTCCATAGGGCGGTTGGACTCACTTTTAGCTCGAACGGCTGAATGGATTTCCACGAAACTTGGCAAAATTGTAGGGACTGGTAGCCCGATGTGCCTTTGCTATGTCTCAAGATATATGCTCCAGTGGTTTTTACGAAAATTAACTTTGAAAAATATATATTGGGCTACATTGGCCTATATATATGTTGGAGCCCAAATGTAGCCCAATGTAGCCCAATGAAGCCCAATGAAGCCCAATGTAGCCCAATGTAGCCCAAAGATGGCCACCAGAGACAAAAAAAACAAATGTAGCCCAAATATCAGCCAGATGTAGCCCAACTATAGCCCAGTGACAGAATGACCAATCAGCTTCGCAAACCTCCGTTACGCGAAGCGGAGCGCTGTTACAGATATATATCTTTTTTTGAACGTTAATTTCTCAAAATCCACTGGAGCACATATATTGAGACCTAGCAAAGGCACATCGGGCTACCAGTCCCTAATATTTTACCAAGTTTCGTGCAAATCCATTCAGCCGTTCGATTATTATTATTATTTTTTTTTTTGCCCCGCGGGGCCCTTTTAAAACCTCCACATCAAACCTAGGGGGTCAGCGAGGATCTACTATGCCCCCTTATGGTCATTTGCCCCTTCGCTTTGGCCTCCTCTTGTCTCTCGATCCTACCGAGAGACAAGATGGCGGCCGCTACGGACTGTTTGGAATGTTTACAGACGCCGGAGAACCAATCAGCTTCGCTTCACAAAGCTCCGTTGCGCGAAATGTACGCGTACTGGAGCGCTGCCTGGTCCGCTGTTACAGATATATATCTTTTTTTAAACGTTAATTTCTCAAAATCCACTGTAGCACATATATTGAGACCTACAAAAGGCACATCGGGCTACCAGTCCCTACAATTTTGCCAAGTTTCGTGCAAATCCATTCAGCCGTTCGGGCTAAAAGTGAGGCCAACCGCCCTATGGAAAACTCAATGTTAAAAACACGTTTTGGGACCCCCCTTTTTTCTCGACCCCCCCTGGACGAACCCCCCCCCCCAATTTTCAGGGGCTGCTCAGAATCAAATTGTGCCATTTTCCTGAAAATTTCAGCCAATTCCGTCCACAAACGCCAAAGTTATTTGACATAGAATTTTCAAAAATCCCATAGAGAAAAAATCCTAACTATATATACCTACTGGCGACCGCCAGTAGGTAATATATATATATATATATATATATATATATATATATATATATATATATATATATATATATATATATATATATATATGTATATATATATCTCACACAGAGCCTCTCCTCACGGAAAGAAATTGAGCCGCACACACCGCAGGTAAGGTTACAACATTTATTAAACGATTCGTGAGGCCGCGTTATCCTTATGCATTTCAGCCTGCCTCGGCCTTCTTCAGAGGAGGGACTTTATACATCACATGGCCTCCTAGACACACCTAGACCCCTTTGCTCCAATAATCATTACCCTCAGGTTGGTGCCCGAATGAGCATCAGTGTCGAGCATGCAGGTCTTCGTAGTGCGTCTTGGGCCTTTTAATTACTTCCCTTCGGTGGGTGATATTACTGTCTTTTATGTAATAATCAAGTTGTCCTGCGGTCCTCTAGCGCACCATTTTCAAATGCGCCGAGATCCAATCCAAGGTCCCGTCCCTGGTGGCTACCACTGCCCGTTTTAGCTTTCGCCAGCAACAAAAGTGGTCCAGTTGTGGGCAGTCATTGGCGCGCTTTCTCTGGTGGTGCGTTGCTCCCGGCCCGGACCCGGCCGTCTTGTATCACACAGAGCCTCTCCTCATGGAAAGAATTTGAGCCGTACACACCGCAGGTAAGGTTCCACCATTTATTAAACCATTCGTGAGGCCCTGTTATCCTTATGCATTTCAGCCTGCCTCGGCCTTCTTCAGAGGAGGGGCTTTAGACATCACATGGCCTCCTAGACACACCTAGACCCCTTTGCTCCAATAATCATTACCCTCAGGTGGGTGCCCGAATGAGCATCAGTGTCGATCATGCTGGTCTTCGTAGTGCGTCTTGGGCCTTTTAATTACTTCCCTTCGGTGGGCGATGTTACTGTCTTTTATATATTAATCAAGTTGTCCTGCGGTCCTCTAGCGCACCATTTTCAAATGCGCCGAGATCCAACCCAACCAGTTCCTGGTGGCTAACACTGCCCATTTTAGCTTTTGCCAGCAACTAAAGTGTTCCAGTTGTGGGCAGTCATTGGCGCGCTTTCTCTCTCTATATATATATAATATTTTTTTTTTAGGGGTGTCAAAGAAATAAAGCCTAGTAGTCATGGAAGTAGAGGTTGTCCTCAAACTCTGGCGGTTTGCCCAGAAGTAGGTCATCTAACATACTACTTCCATGACCTGAGTCCCCGTCATCTTCCTCCTGTGGTACTTCAGGTATGGTCTAATCTGGTGGTATAAAGTGCTGATTAATTTTGATCATGGTTAATCTCACCACGTTTTGGGCCAAGAGACTGGTCTTTCTCACTGTGGCAATGGCATCAGCAGCACTGAAAACATGCTCAGCTAGGACACTGGCTACAGGGCAAGCCAGATAAATTATGGTCAGACTGCTGAGCACTGGCCATTGGCAACTCTTACCAATACACACATGGGTTTTGAACAAGGCAGACTTCTGTTGCATCATCCAGATAGGCCTAGACCATTCGCTAAATGTTCATTGCTGGTGCTCCACTTTGCTCAACCTCTTCTGCCTTTACCCCGCACTGGACTTAAGCCCTGCCAGTAGAAACCAGCAGATTTGGGGGCTGATGCTCCAGGTCTTAGCGTTGTTGATGGTGTTCTTGTCATTGGTTTTGGCTGCTGTGAGCCAACAGCACTACCCTCCGGCTCTGTACTTGAGGGCCGCCCCACAAGACTTGTGCCCTTGACAGTGGGCCTCAGCTCACCATGTTATGTATTTTCTAACATCCCCATCTGAAAAAGGAATGAAAGTGGACAGTAACGGTTTGTACCGTGTATCAAGAATTGTGGCATAAATGTAATGTTTGGAGGACACAATGTCTCTTTGTACCTATGCATTAGTAGACAAGCGAAGGATTAAGCCCTCCACTAGGTCTAGGCATATTTTTTTCCTCCACCCTGTGTACATTGCAGACACTTTCTTTATCTGTTCCTGTAGCATGTGCAAAAATGGGATAGCTCGGCCCATGATACTATACTCTTTGCTAGATTCCCATGTGAGCACTTCAAAAGGAAGCAGCATCCATGTCAGGCATTTGACTAGGCCTCATTGGTCCATCTCAATGATCATGTCTTTTACAGTTGCATCTCCTCTTAGTATAACATATTCTTTGATAGGTCTGTACTGCTCAAACTGGCATTCAAGCATGTAATAAGTGGAGTTCCAGAGTGTTGGCTCCTCCTATATGAGTGCTTTAACAGGCATTCTAATATCACGCTGAATGACCCTAAGCTGTTTCTGGGCTTTAAATGAATGACTCCAATGAGTGCAAATTCTTCGGCAGGTGGACAGTAAGTTGCTTACTTGGTCTTATTTTTTGAGAAAGTCATGTACAATGATTTTGATGCAGTGCACCAAACACAGGACCCAGAAATAACCACAATCAGCCATGGCCTTAACTTTATTACTTCCATTGTCTGCAAAAACAAATGCAATCTTAAGCCCTATTGGTTGCAGACATTTAAAGACCTTGTTGTTAAAGTCTTCCAAAATGTTTGCAGCTGTATGGGATTTCGCCATTGTGAACATCGCTACTGTCACATGCTTCTGAGCAGCATTAAAAATCTCAGCAGTGTCAACACCTACAGATATTTACTCTCGAGCCCCCAAAAAAGAGATCCAGTGAACAGTGATGCACATGTAATCAGTCGCTTGGCAACTGGTCCACATGTATGTTGTAAGGGGCATACCATGGACAACATTCTGCTGCAAAGATTGTTCAAGTAGTTTAAGCACATTGTGATGTAGCATTAGAACAGCAACTCTGGCAAAATTGGCCCGGCTGGGAACCTTTCATTTTGGCAGATGGCTGTCACAAATTCAAGACATTCAACCCCTTCAACAAAAGAAAATGGAAGGAGACCCAGCGCTAACATTTTAGCCAGCTTCACGTTGTACAAAAGTGCTGTTGGTTGGTTGCTTTCAAACTGCCCCTCGGGCCTGAACATGGCAGGAATAGTAGCCTGATTTTTTTTCTTTCCTGATGCCACTAATGCAGGTGACTTCTTGAGAGCAGGTGGTGGTAGGCTCAATGTACTTTTCAGCGGGGCAGTCACTGTCCTCTGTTGCATTGGTGTCTCAGTCTGAGTCTTTAGCCACTGTGATGCTGCTGATGTGGGCAATACTACTGAACTGCTGCGGAGAGGGCAGCTTTTCTTAATGATGATGTCTTCCTCATCTTCTCTTTCCACAATGATCCGATCGGATTCTGATTCCCTGCTTAGCCGGCTTTCACTCCGTTCTCCAACAGCACTTGCAGTTTTTTGGCTGCTAAGGTGTGCCTCCAAATGGATTGTATTGTGCTTTCTCAAACGGGTTGTTTAGCCCCCAGTTCCATGGATTGTACCAAGTTTACCCCAACGAACACTAGCTCTGCAAAGGGTGCATATGGCAATGTTCACCTCCCTTTGGCCAACCGAAAAGCAATCCCAAACTGGGGAGCTCAACTTTCTGATGCTGGTGCCACTGCCAGTGTCAGATGAACTGGTGGTATTAGGGTGGTTTGATGTTTGACTCTCTGCAGTGCCTACTTCTACTGGGATGGTTGTGGATGTAGGTCGCTGCCGGGACTTTGCAAATATGGCAGGTGGTGGTATTTGGATCTGTAGTGCCACTACCACATCCACGCAGGAAAGTTGGGAAGGGGTAAAGTCGGTCTCCACTGGGGCCGGGCTAATATCCATGAAGACTGGCTCATTGTCATCCTCCTCTTCTAGATCTGCCCTCATTACTCTAAGGCTTTTTGGAATATTCCTTTTGCCTAGCCTCATCTTGTGGCATGTCTCACTCTCAGACTGAAGTGGGATACAAGAGGTGTCTAGTTCATCTGAAGAGGGGCTTGAAAAAGAAGATGATGCACGCTAACCCTCCTTTTTCTAGCTGGAGATCTGGAAGACATCTTTTGGAGCAGATTGCTCTACTTCCTCAGCATGAAGCTCAATATCTTCAACTGTTCCTACTTTGGGAAGAACTACTATTGGTGGTTTTGACTGTTGTTCTTGTTTTTTTCCACTTCTCTGAGTTTCCTAAAATGATTGTGTACTTCTTTAGGTTAGAGATAAGTCAATGTCAACATCTCTGCACACTGTACCATGTTCATGTTTTCACATGTCTGAAGGAGGTTATTGTATCCAGAGTCTTGACTCCCATTGAGCCATAAAATGAAATCTCCTAAGAAAAGGAGTCTTGAGTGAGTTAGTGCCATATTGCTTAGGACATCTGCCAACATACCCTGCTGTTGAGGACTGGCTACTCCAGGTGGTCTATAGCAGACTATGCCTATCACTACATGTCCCTTAGGATCCTGTACTGCAAATCCCAGAAATTCGGAGCCACTCACCTCATCTATATCTACTGAGATGAAGACCCATTTATCTTTAAAAATAATTCCAACCCCTCTGCCTTTCCCAGTCTGCCTAGGTTTGTGTATTGCCTTGTAGCCCGGAGGGCAACTTAACCCCAACTCCAAATCTGACCCGGGTTGTATCCACGTTTCGGTCATGAAAAGGACATCCAAATTGTGAGTGTCTAAAAGTAATTGGACCTCCCCCTCTTGTTTGTGCAATGATCTGACATTGAGCATGCCACACGCAAACCTGACCTCTTCAGTCAGCTTTACTTGTCTCCTGGGAGAAGCAGCCTCCTTCGTCACTATTTCTGATTCACCTATTTCTCGCCACTCCCTGCTTGTGTAGTAAGAACCCCTTTCTCCTTTGCATAGGAGATCAAAATTGGCAGAGTGGCTGGCACTGTGCGTGCTCGGTGTGCAGAGAGTTGCAGATGGGCTTGCCTTTGGCACGACGTCAGCGCACCTGCTGTGCACGTCCACTAGGCACGGTCGAACCAGTGGGAGTTTAAATGCCCGTGAGAAGGAAAAGACTAGGGGCCAGATGTAGGTAGGCTTTTACCAGTCGGGAACGGCCGAAAATACCGATTTTCGGCCGTTACCGACCGGTATTGAGCGATCGGTATGTAGGTGATTGAAAATATGCCAAAACGGTAAATTTACCGAATCGGTAAAATTACCGATCGGTAAAATACCGAATTGGAGAAATTACCGATCGTAAAGTTACCGATCGGTAAACTTACCGATCGGTAAACCTACCGATCGGTAAACTTACCGATCGGTAAAATACCGAATCGGTAATTAAGAATAGTTAAAATTGAAGTTTGAGATGTAGGGAGGCTCTGAAATACCGAATTTGCACCAAAATCGGTATTTAAGAGTCTGTATTTACCATGGATTCAAATCAGGTGGTAACCAGGTGCAGCCTATAAAAATGGACCCAAAATGCAATTCTGTTTGCAAAATGGCGGCATTTTATGTCATTGCAAGACGGCTACGGCTACAGGAGGAAGGAGAGAGGGAATGGCTGAGACAGGAGCAGGTTTACAGGCAGAGGGTGACCCTGTTCATGCTCACAGAGGAAGAGATACTGCAAAGGTACAGGTTGGCTCCAGACACCATCATGGAGCTCATCAGGGACCTAAAACCACTGTTGGAGCACCCCACCCCAAGGGCACATGCAATTCCACCACATGTACAGGTGCTGTGCAGCATCCACCTGCTGGCGTCAGGGAGCTACCAGAGCGTGGTTGCTGCGGTGGGAGGGGTGAGCCAGAGCAGCCTCTCAAGGTTTTTTCACAATTTCCTAGACGCCATGTTGCATAGGATGGACCATTACATTTCTTTTCCATCCACCCATGCTGAACTGGTTCAAACCAAATCGGACTTCTACCAGATGGCAAGATTTCCCCATATCATCGGATGCATTGATGGCACGCACATCCCCATTTGTTCCCCTGCTGCCACAGAATACATTTACCGCAATAGGAAGTCAAGCCACACCATCAACGTGCAGGTGATTTGCAATGCAAAGAACTTCATCACAGACCTTGTTGCAAAATTCCCGGGAAGTACCCACGACTCATATATATTTCAGAACAGTGGCATCTATGCACGCCTGACTGCAGGGGAATTTGGTGAAGGCTACCTCCTAGATAAGAGACAGTGTGCAACACCTATTACACCTATTGCAATAAGCAGTACATGTATGCATGTGAGTAAATAATTCCCTTTTCATTTTAGGAGACAGTGCATATGCCCTCCGCTCATTCATACTCACCCCCTACCTCAACCCCTCAACACCCAGCCAAAGGAGATACAACCGGGCACACAAGCGCACACGCAATGCTGTTGAGAGAACATTTGGTATCTGGAAAAGCAGGTTTAGATGCCTGCACAAGAGCGGAGGTGCAAGGCAGTATACCCCCATCACCTGCTGTAAGATCATTGCTGCCTGTGCTATGTTGCACAATCTGGCTGTTAAGAAGGGGACTGAGGTGGAGTTAACTGACTATGAGGATCATGACGACGACATTGCTGTGCCTGAAAGACAACCTGCTGGAGTGTCAACATCAAGTGATGGCAGATACAGACGTGATGACATAACACGCATCTATTTCTGAGTAAGTGAAGACACTGAGCTATATTGAAAGCACAAGCTTCTGTTTAATTAGATTTTTTAAAGATATGTTAAAGGACAAAAGTGCAACAGTAAGCATTTGACAGCAATGCTCACAGTGAGCAAACACACTCAGACAGGTCTTGAATCCACCCACCGTAGTTGTACATTGTCACTAGGCAGGTTTAAATGGCACAAATGTGCAAATAAAACTTTATCAACTATGAATCAAATGTCCAATGGCAGTAGGCCATAGTTACAACTGTTCATTTTCGGCCATGCTTTGCACTGGCAGGTGTCTGTGGCTCAGCCTGTTCACTGGGCGTTTGGCCTGTAGCCTCACCCTGTCGCCTGCTGCTCCTCCTTGGCTCTATGCCATGGGGGCTACCTGTGCTGCTCCTACTGGTGCTAGCTTCACTCTCCGGCACGTCAAGAGCAGAACTTTGTGCATTGAGTAGGGCCTCCAGCGCACCAGTCATTCCAGCTATGCCCCTTGTCAACTGGTTGCTATTATGAGTCAGGACTTCCTGACTATTGATGCTACGCCTGCATAGCAGGGTTGTGGCTGTTGCCAGGCAGTGTATGGATTTCTCTGCTCTCTCTGCGCGCTGCTTGTCCCTGCGCCTTGCAGTAATTTCAGAGTCAAGTTTAGTGCACAGTTGCTGTATGCCTGTTGCCATGCTCTTGTTCACTTCCACCAGCTCTTTTATGCCCTTGCCAATTTCCTGCATGTTAATGTTCAGGTTTCTCATTTGTCTTTGACAGGCCATGATGCCCTTGCCCTGCATCCTCTGAATCCTGACTATGGATCCCTCCAGGCCTTGGAAGACACTGGACCCCTCCCCACGTGCACCTACACCCCTTCCTTGCACTGTGTGCCTTCTAGTGGTACTCGGTACAGGCTCTGTGCTGGGCTGCAGTGTGGCAGTGATGTCAGCTTGAGACAAGTTCTGTGAGTCTTCACCCACCATTTCCTCAGCACCTATCTCCATTTCCAGCAGTGGGGAAACGACATGCCTCCTGCTAGGGTGTGCAACAGGTGTTACTACTACAAGGGATGCAGGCTTTTCTGGTGATGAGATCAATAGTGGTGACTGTGAAGGAATTGGGGAGCCCTGCATTTCTTCACTGATGTCTGTTTCTTGGGAGGGTGGCTGCCCACTCGGAACACCTGTGTCCTGGGATGCACTGGACCCTGGCTCCTGACTGTCATCCCTCTGGGGTGCCGTGCCTTCTGCCTCCTCGGACTGCCTTCTGGATGTGTGACCTGTGGACATATGTGCACATATCAGCTAGGTGCAAATGTGTCACAGCCACTACAATTAAACATATAACATTGCACTTTGTACATGCTGCCTGCCCTTCATTTTGTCTGCAATCATTTAAATAACTTGTTGGTTACAGTGCTGTGTGACATGGTCTTTCAATTACTGACTACGTGTACCATGATGCATTGCTACAGTTTTGCACAGACACCATGGGACTGGGGTAACTTAGCAGCAAGGGGTGAGGGATGGATGGGGGTGGGAGGGGGATTTCTGTGCATGCATCTTACCTTTTTTTTTTGCAGATTGCGCCGAGCTGTCCACTTCTCCCAGTCCATGGACACTTTCAGCCTCCAGGGTTGTGGCTACCAGCTCCTCCAGGTCGGTGAGGGGGGGGTGCAGTGTTCTTTCCTCCACCTGTTTTCTGTGACTGTTTGTGGCGGTCAGCCAATTTTTTCTTTGTGAGGCTCCTTAGGTCATAGAACCTCTTCTTTAAATCTTCAGTGACTCTGGTGGTCACTCCCACTGCATTAACAATATCTAAGATGTCCAGCCATATTTTCCTTTTTGTTGATTCTGGCACAGTGAGGGACTGCTTTCCAAAAAGTCTGTGGTGTACCTTTACCACCTCCTCAACAAGGACCTGTAGCTCAGTACTACTGAATTTAAGCTTTCTTTTCCTTTCAGCCTGCTCAGTGTCCCTGCTGCTTTCCATGTTGAAGTTTTCAATATTCACAAGCTCTGTCTGCTGCTGCAGCTGCCTGTGTAGACACTTCCTGGCAGGAAGGGGGAGGGTGGTTGCACCTGATTGGCTGTTGTGTTAAGTTTCACTTTTGTTTGCTGTCCGAATCGGAAAATACCGACCGGTATTTACCGATCGGTATTTACCGATCGGTATTTAACGATCGGTATTTCCAATGCATTCCTATGGGCCTTTTGGCCCATAGGAATGCATTGGACATACCGATCGGTAAATACCGATTCGGTAAATACCGATTCGGTATTTTCCGAAAATCAGATACCAATTTTTACCGATTCGGTAAAAAATAACGATTTTTCATCTACATCTCAATTACTGATTCTTAAATACCGATTCGGTAAAATTCGGTATTTAAGAATCGGTAAAATCTGATTACCTACATCTAGCCCTTGAACACTGACCAAGGTCACCGAGGGCTCGCTCTAACAGACGAACACCACAGGGTCAAAAAGCGCTGACAAGGTATGTGCACAAATAGAATAATAACAGAATGCACAGAATGAGCAATTAAAAAATATATTAAAAGTTTCAAGGTGTGAATGTGAATTAGAAGCAGTAGTCACCTTCCGTCCCCCCACACTCGCGGTAACCAAACCACGTGTCATACGCTGCGCCGTCGTGCCAGCATGAGTTTAAATGCCCATGAGTAGGAAAAGATTAAAGTGCTGACCCAGTTCACAGCGGGCTCGCTCTAACAGGCGAACACTGCAGGGTCAAAAAGCGCTGGCAAGGTGTGTGCATAAATAGAAGAAAAACAAAATGCACAGAATGAGCAATTTAAAAATATATTAAAAGTTCCAAGGTGCAAATGTGAATTAGCAGCAGTAGTCACCTTCCGCATAGGCCATAGTAGTAGTAAACCGTAGTGTAGGCCGGAGGCAGTGGTGAAGTACATCTACAAGAAAGGAGTACTGCGGGCCTGTGTCGCGCAGAACATGATGGTTGGAGGAGCTTGCCAAGGTCACGGGCCTCGGGCTTGGAGCTTGCACTGGCATGTGGTGGGCCCTCTTTGACACACGCCAGTATCAGCAGGTGAGCAGTGAGGCCTTGGTGCGCAGGGGGGGCAAGATGGGTTTGGGGACCAGTGGCCCAGGGTGCAGCAGGTGCATAGGATCACAGGCAACACTGCTCATGGCGACGGCGTTGGCATTGTGGCGGGGTGAGAGGTGCTGCCCTGGCAGACACATTGGACATTCTGGAAGAGAACCACACCCAGATCAACATGCTTTGTAATCACACCCCTACGCAGGCCTGGCGTGCGCCGGGCCAGCCCACACCGCTCATGCTTACAGGGGGGCGTAACAAGCTACATTTCCGCGATCTTCCCCACTGGATGGGGTGACATGGTTGCGTCCACTACACTCCAAACATCAGCAGTATGTAGACATGGATATGTCTGTGGTCTGCATACTGCAGTCTGACCAGCACTTCCACCCCACAATTGCCATTGTGTGCATTATCATTCATGGGTCACTTGCCTCCTTTGCACATGCCTGGTTCCCACCTCTCCCCACATTCTGCTATTGTGTGGCTGAGGTGCCATGCCATTGATGACTCATGTACATGGCTAGCCCAGGTGCCACAGTAAGTTGTGCTGTTGTGTCTGGTGGGTCGGCATGTAGTTTGGCATGTTGTATGTGAGTTTGTAACATGTGTATTACCAGAGCTGTGAGTTGCATGATTGTGGAGTTGGGGTGTGTGGTGTGTTTATTTGGTACTTACCAACAAGCAGAGCATTTCCGTAGGTGCCATCCTGGAAGCGCCGGTTGATGATGGTCTGTCGGGAAGATGTAGGAATCATGCACACTGCCTGGGTAGTTAGCGATGACATTGGTGAAGTTGGCAGTTGTTGGTTGGAAGGTACCAGAGGCCAACAGATGCAGCACAGCCAGCAGCTCTGTCTGCGGAGTGATGTTGGTTGTCCGCTGTGTGGGTACCGTCCTGTGGGCAATGATGTTCAGAATGCGGAGGATGGTTGTCCTTTAAAGCCTGTAGTAGTCAATGACATATTCTAGTGTTTGGTCTGTGAGGCTGGTGCGTTTTCTGGAGGTCCGCTGTCTTGGTCTGTGCTGCCTCTGTGGTAGTCCACGGGGGTGTGGGGTGGGGCGGGTTCGGGAGGGTGGGCTTGGGGGTGGTGACGGTGGGTGTTGTTACCCTCTTGGGGCTCTGGGCTGCATGATCATTAGCTCCATGGCATCTGTTGTTCTTCAGGTGTGGCTCTGGCCTGGGCTCCCTTTTCTGGTTCAGGTTGTCTTCCGACTTTACACCGGGTCAGAGTAGGATTTAAATTCCTGCTGCTAACGCGCCTTATCATCTGTTTGGATCTTATCGCTGATCTGACTGGTCAATGAGAATGTTGTGGAGTGGTCTTGTTGCGGCTTTTTGCACTGGAACGCCTACTCTGCATCTCATTAGCGATAGTTGCCGGGGTCATCTGTGGTGATGTTTTTGGAGGCTGCTATCACAGGTAAACTGGTGATTTGGCTGAGATCAATGCCAATATGTCCTTGAGAATATGCCCCCATGTGTGCTGCAGAATACAGCACACATAGAAAGAGGGAAAAAAGAGGAGAAATACAAATATTTCTCCTCATTAGCTCTGCTCTTAAAAGGTGTAAGGTTTTGGAGCTTGCCTAAGTTTATGTGAATAAAAGAATCTGGAGCAGCGTCAACATTTATTGGTGTTGCATGGGAAAATCCACAGCAATGCTGGATACAATGCCTCCCTGATGCACCTTAAAGCAAGGCAGCAACTTGATCTGGTTTGTCTTGCTCCATATCTATGAGGTCATGTAAACCCACACAGAGTGGCTTTGCATCGCCTCATAGATAGGATTGAGAGGCTTGTGCCACCGGAGCATCAAATAAAGGTATGCTCTGGTGCCTTATGCCTCTCATAAATGGTTGATGACTTCTGAAGAAATCTACTGCTTTTGGTAAAAAATGTAGTTACCTATTAGGAACATGTTTTACTATTTATTTATTTATTTTATTTATTTAATTTATATAGCGCGTTATAACCACCGGGGTCTCTACTTACAGCCCAAATGATAGTTGAACAAGCACAGTTTTATATTGACTTTTTTCACAATCCATTAGATTTGTGTTTCCCCCTGTGTTGCATGGTGAACAAAAGATAATGCTATTCTACACCCTGGTGTGCGATAAATAATAGCATACATTATTAAAATTCATTTTACTAACATCAGAACAGCAGGAAAAAAACAAGTGTGTTCTCCACTCTTGTGTTGTTATTTAAATAAAAGCAAAACATTTGGTAATTACAAACAAACCAATACCTGTACCTATTAAAAGAAACTTACCATTCACTTACCTTCTCCTTTACTCTTAAATTGCATATCATTTCTACCAGCACTTGTAACTGATAATACCCAGCTCTTTATTAAATAATGTAGAAAATAGTTGTAAAAGTAACTTTTTTCTGTTTGTTATGGTTTTTTTGTAACTATACGTCAACAGGAACAAATATAACCATATAACTAGTATAATTTTAAAAATTATAATGCGGTCCATAATTAAACTTTACAGATAAACGTAACTGATATACTCAAACAACTATAACTCGCTTTATAGTAACCCAAATAAGAAAAAATGCTTGCATTTCCATTTCGCTCTATATTAATAGTTTGTGCCTTAATATATTTATTAAGAAGCCGTTGTTTACTGTTGAAAAAAATAAATGTAACATTGGCGAGGTATAGTTCTACGACTTTATCAGTGATATTTATCTGTAAAGTTCAATTATGGAACATCTTATAATGAAAAAAGTATTAAATGAGAGTCTGAAATGAAAAACGATAACTATGCTATTTCAAATGTTTGTGTAGTTTAAAAGTTTTCCTGTTGTAATGTAATAACCCCTAACCATAGGGGCGAAGCCACCCCGGATACATTAAATATAAGTAGAACTACAACCGGCATCAGACAGAAAGGTAACTAGCTAGAGAAACTACGCCACAGGGAAGTCAGTCATGGGTGGGAGGCTACCCCATTACAAAATTAGATTGAGGTGGAGCGCATCCCACTTGGCATAAGGATAATTATCATACCTGCTTTGTCCAAACCCAACTACTGAAAGACTGGGCGGAGAATACTAACATATGCTCTAAGGTGATGCTTCAAATTTTAGTCTGGCAAGTTTGAGAGGAACATAAAGATTTTATGGTCCAGATACAAGCTCTCATTGAAGTCTCAAAGTGAAACAAGACCAAGAGTTAGTAATTAGCACCTTAAAATTGGTGGATGATAGGATCAAATTATATGAAAAAGAAGTGACACAAAGGAAGCAACACACTGTTCAATGGGATGAACTTGACTAAGCTACAGGACGCATACTAACTTTGTGAGGAAATTTGACAAGGCCAGGTTGGAGCTGGCAACAGACAAAACATTGGGTGCTATGAACAAAGGAAGAGGGGAGTCCAGCACTGATTTGAGCTCTAATTCGGTCTCAATTGAGGATCAAACCACTATCAAACCAAAAAATATGTATTTTTCCGAGGAATAGCGTCTATTACAAGAGGACAGCAAAAGTTACTCAAGTGTAACAAAGAGGCAGGAAAATAGGCGGCACATCCAAAACCAAAAGCAACGAAAACACAAGGAAAGAGAAGAGTACGGGCATGGGACCATGAGGCCAGGGACAAAGGAAGCAATAATGGCAGACCAATCATTGCAGATCATGGTAATCAACCTGTCATAAAGGGAACTTTCAGAGCTATAGGGGCCAAACTTTAAAATTGGGACTTTCCTTTTGGCCAGATGTCTGTACACTATGCACAATTGAGGGTCGATATTTAAATATTTGCTTGCAAACTTAAGTTGTAGAAGGTGGATAGTTTGAAAATATCCACCACACTAATACATTTACACCAACCGCCTGGTGGATCTAACCTCCTTATCAGTGATATCGAAATATTACATGTAATGTATGATTTAAACATGACCGGGGAAGGAGTGACACACAGGGGATTGCAGGATCCTTTTGACACCCTACATTTGAAAGAATTAACATCTGTTAATGCAGAAGACAAACAATTGATGGACAGAATGCAGAAGAGATCAGCACATTCACCCCAAGTGATCTGGGTTAAATCCATCATTCTTTTGCTCACCATGCCACCCAAGTTTAGACCTGGCCACTTGCAAATCAGTCTTGACTCTGTGCCTCGTGGGAACAGTCCAGTCCGAACTGCCAAGCCAGGTCCTCCGTGGACCGGACACAAGCCAGTCAAGAGATTTGGGTTAAATCCATCATACTTTTGCTCACCATGCCACCCCAGTGGCTTAGCAGATCCGACTGGACTGTTCCCACAAGGAACAGGGTCAAGTTCCCAACAAATGTCACACCCAGCATTCCCACATTATATCTTTGCCCGAAAGTACATCAGTACAAAAAGAACAATTGATGGACAGAATCCTGAACAATGTCATACATTCACCCCAGTACAGAGATCTGGGCCTAAATCTATCGTTCTTTTGCTCCTCATACCATTCCAGTTTATACCCAGCCATATTCAAATCAGTCATGACTCTGTCCCCCATGGGAACAGTCCATCCCAAACTGCCAAGTCAGGTCCTCCCTGGGCTGGAAACAAGCATCCTGTGACCGGTTTCGGGGTTTCGCCCCTCATCAGCCAGGTTAGCTTGACTCCAGTGGCATGGAGAGCATGGGACCCACTTCTGGGCATTACATGTCCCACTTGGGGTGACAAATGCAAA
Source organism: Lissotriton helveticus (assembly GCF_964261635.1). Classification (NCBI taxonomy): domain Eukaryota; kingdom Metazoa; phylum Chordata; class Amphibia; order Caudata; family Salamandridae; genus Lissotriton; species Lissotriton helveticus. Next base: position 757,527,322 of record NC_136059.1, on the reverse strand, counting down.
AAGACCAAAGTGCGTAGGAGCATGACAGATTCCCCAAGTTGCCCCATTATTTAATCAAAAACAGCTTGTTTGAAAATATGCCAATATTTGTTGACTACTTTTAATTTCCCTTTTTTGCGTGATTTGAACTCTTACGTTAGAGATACCAAAGCAAACCCAGAATCTTCTCTGTGGGGAGGAATGTTGGTTGGTATGCTTGGACGTAAAGAGTCTCTACACAAGCACTAGACACTAGAGGGTTTTAATGCATGTAAATATTTTTTGCGGGCAAGAATTGTCAATCTTTTAGAACACACATACATGAGTTTAAAAATGCTCTTCATCTTTTTGTAGGAAAATGTGTTATGTTTGAGAATTACCTTTTCAGACAGATTCCGGGCACTGCCTTGGGCACCTGTTTTTGCCCCCACCTACTCCAATTTGGTAATTGACTGGTAGGAGGAACAGGTGCTCTGGGGCTTTGACCTAGCCCACTGGACAAAGAAGATCAGTGTTTTGCTCAGGTACTAGACAATATTTCCTTTTTCTGGGCAGGTGATGAGAAAGATTTGAATATATTTACTATACAGTACAGTCAAAGTACTATTAATTTTCTTGACATAAGACTTAAGATCATTTATGTTTTTTTGCACACTGAATTATCCAGGAAAGAAACAGCGGGTAACTCTATCCTTCACAGGTACAGTTATCACCCTCCCAGTTTCAGATGGGGTATCCCCTATAGTAAGTATCTCCGGGCTAAGCGAATTTGTAGCTCTGAACGGAGCTAAAAAAAAAAGGAGATGACTAAGAGACTCAGAGCTATAGACTACCCACATATGGCATAGAAATGGGAAAGTCAGAGGGCAGATGCAGTCGTGAGGAAACAAGCTTTATTCTGCCCACCTCCACCTCAGAGTGAACCAGGAAGTGCACATATTTCATTCATCACTAAGATTTTCAGTCTGGCAGGATAAAGTAGAAATATCCTGAAGAATAGATGGGTTATCCTTACAGAAGACAGGATTCCCGAGTGTAGCACCATATCATATCAGCACCATGTCACTCTGAGCAATACCGCACTTTCAGACCGGTAACAGTGACTACTTCGCTTCGCACTCCCCCCCCAAAGATTACAGTGCTCCTACCCTCCATTCCTACTTTTATTGCCCTTTTTTCCCCTTACTCGCTTCAACGGAATCACAAAATGGCAGCCAACACTTCCTAGTTGCAACATCATCACAGCCAATAAGCAGCAAGCTCCTGCTCGTAACGCCTCAGCCAATCAGATGGCAGAATTCTCAAATATCGATATCTGTAAATTGCGATATTTCTCAAAAACTACTAAACGGATTTACACCAGATATACAAAGCGTGCTTTCTACACCACGACCCTTCTCCCTGCCAAATTTGAGGTAATTATGTTCATCCATTTGACCTGTAGCCTTGTCCAAAGTTTCCTATGGAAATTAACATGGAGAAAACATGTTTTGGGACCCCCTTTTTTTCTCTGCCCCCCTTGTCGAATCACCTCAAAACTTTCAACATAGGAGCTGATATCAACAAAGAATTAGTTTTTGTGTATCGGCGTTAAAGTCATTGGGAATAGAATGTTGCCATTTTCCTATGGTAACTAGGTCCTAACTATAACTACCTACTGGCGACCAATATGTAGGTAATTTATATATGGGTCAATGAGGTCCTCTTGTGTCCTGAGGACCTCAGTTCTAAAGTGGACTTCATCCCCTGAGCAGCAGTGCACCAGGAGGCGTGTTTGCAGAGTGGTGTAAAAAGGGGGCGTAGCCTCGGACCACTCTCAGCAATTCAGCTGTTTGGGGTTTACGAGAGATAACAAGAGGGCTAGTTGGCCTCAGGGGGCAAGGGGACTTCATCTCCTAATCAAGAGTGCACCCGGAGGCACTTTTGCAGAGTGGTGGAGAAAGGGGGCATGGCCTGCATGCACCTCTCAGCAATCCCACTATCTGAGGCTTACTGGCGGTATCAGGTAGGCTAGTTGACCGCTAAGGACCCCTAGCAGTGAAGGGGAAATTAATCCTCATCAAAGAGTGCGACTGGGAGCATGTTTGCAGATTGGTGGTCAAAGGGGGCATGGCTTGCTATGAGTAATTACCAATGTTGCTGTGTGGGACTTACTGGAGGTAATAGGAGGGGTAGTTGGCCCCAAGGTTGTCCTTGGGGGCCAAATACCCCTCCTGTGACCTCCAGTAAGTCCCACACAGTGGGATTGCTAGGAGGTCTTTAGAGGCCACGCCCTTCCTTTCTACACAACTCTGCAAATGCACCTCCTGGCACACTACGGGTTGGGGATAAAGTCCACTGTAATCCTGTGGGACTTTGGGGGCCAAGAAGACCTCCTGGTACCTCCTATAAGTCCTACACATCACTATTCTTGAGCGCTGGTTGGAGGCCCAGCCCCCTTTCTGCGCTGCTATGCAAACTCGACTACCAGTTGAAAAAACATTTGAAATGTATTAGGTTCCACATTTGCAAGAGTTAGAGCTATTGGTGTTGTAAATGTAAAAGTGTTTTATTACTGTTTCTTGGAGTAGAGTGGGCATAGGTTGTGTGTAGTGGAATTATGTGGTATGTTGTGCAGTAAAATTATGTGGATAGAAAGTATTTGGTAATTAGTGTATAGGAGTTATGTAGAGTGGGATTATGTGTTATGGAGAGCTTTTGTGTGGTATGACAGTCTGTTTTGGGGAGTTGTAACCTCAGGTTTAGTCTTCCTCGTTTCCATAGAAGCTAAACTATAAACACAAGGACACAAACAAGAAGGAACCAATTAAGAGCACTTCTGGACCTAGTCAGAGGTATCAGCAGGGCCACTGGAATTATGCAACTGTTTGGCTGCACCGACCTTTGCACAATTCTACATTTTCCGCATTTGACACATAATCCATCATATGCTGCATAATCTGCACATTTGAACAAAAAAAACCTTGTTTCTAGCTCAAACGGCTCAAATGTTACCAAAAATGCAGTGACAGGTGTTACATCGTGGTGGAAGGCCCTTTGCAAAACTAGAATGGTCACCTGTTTCTTATTGCTAAATGTGGGTATTAAATTGGTACTAATGGTGTGTAAACCACTCTTGCTTCTTTTTGCATCTCTCTTGCCTCTTTCTGTTGCTTCTTTCTGTACCTTTCTTTCTTTTTCTGCACTTCTTTTGCCTTGTTCTGCTCATCTCTTGTATCTTCTACACCTCTCTGGCCTTTTCTGCACCTCTGTTAGCCTCTTTCTGTACCTCACTAGTTTCTTTCTGTACCCTCTTGCCTCTTTCTGGATCCCTGCTCCCTCTTTCTGCACCTCTCCTGCCTGCTTCTATACCTCTCTTGCCTCTTTCTTCACTTCTCTTGCCTCTTTCTGCACTTCTATTGCTTATTTCTGCACTTCTGTTGCCTCTATCTGCACCCCTCTTGCCTGTTTCTGTACCTCTGTTGCTTCTTTCTATACCTCTGTTGCTTCTTTCTGCACCCCTCTTGTCTCTTTCTGCACCCTTCTTCCTACTTTGTCCAACTCTCTTGCCTCTTTCTACACCTCTCTTACCTCTTTCTGCACCCCTCTCACCTCTTTGTGAACTTCCGTGGATTCTTTTGTACTGCTCTTTCTTCTTTCTGCACCTCTCTTGCTAAATTCTACACCCCTCTTGCGTTTTTCTGTACCCTTCTTCCCACTTTCTGTACCTCTCTTGCCTGTGTTTGCACCCCTGTCCCCTCTTTCTGCACCTCTTTTGCCTGTTTCTTCAACTTTCTTGCCTTCATGCAATTCGATTGCCTCCTTCTGCAACTCTGTTGCTTCTTTCTATACTTCTTTTGTCTCTTTCTGCACCTCTCTTGCTTCTTTTTGCATCCCTGTTGTCTCTTTCTGTACTCGTCTTCCCTCTTTCTGCACCTCTCTTGCTTCTTTCTGCACCCTTCTTCTGTTTTTTGCATCCCTCTTGCCTCTCTCTGCAGTTTTCTTGTCATTTTCTGTACATCTCTTGCCTCTTTCTGTACCTCATGCTCCTCTTTCTGCACTTCACTTGCTTCTTTCTACACCTCTGTGCTTCTTTCAGCAGTTCTCTTGCTTTTTTCTGCACTGCTCTTGTTGTTTCCACACCTCTCTTGTGTCTTTCCGCACCTCTGTTGCCTCTTTCTGCACCTCACATGCTTCTGTCTGTACCCCTCTTGCCTCTATCTGCACCCCTCTTTCTTCTTTTGGCACCTTTCTTGCCTCTTTCTGCACTCCTGTTCCCTCTTTCTGTACCTTTTCTGCCTGTTTATATACCTCTCTTGCCTCTTTATGTGCCTCTGTTGCTTCTTTCTGCACTTCTCTTGCCTCTTTGTGCAACCATTGCACCTCTTTCAGCACCTCTGTTCCTTCTTCCTGCACCCCTCCTGGCTCTTTCTGTACCCCTCTTGCCTCTTTGTGCCACTCTCCTACCTCTTACTGCACCCCTCCTGCCTCTTTTTACACCGCTGTTGGTGGTTCATTCTGCACTGCTCTTGCTTCTTTCTGCATTACTTTTGCAAAGTTCAGTATCCCTCTTGCCTCTTTCTTGCCTCAGACTTAATGCTTTCCTTCATACACTTAATACTGCAACAGATTTTAAGAACAAACTGCAATGTACTCTTTGGAGGAAAGCATTTGATTCTATTCAGTGACCTGCTGCAACGTAACCCCAAAAACATGTGTCTTAATCAAACAAGAAATTATTTGAGGAGTTATGGCAATATACATATTCGGTTCATTTTGAATACAAGCAAGTAGTGAAAAGCATGTGTCAAGCATCTGATATGGATTATGGAAATATTCTAATGGATATTAGCATAGGAGTTCTAACAAATGATGGAAAACATCCTTTAGAAAGTCTATTTATCAAGAAACTATTTCCATCTAGCATTGCTGCAGTAGAACTAATGTGCGATTTTATTGAAAAACAGAAATCTATAGTCTGTTTATTGCCTACACTTCAGGAGTGCTCCAACTTCAAAGAAGAACTACAAAACTGGAAAAAGAAGATATTTTGGAGATTACAGATATCAATAAAATGTAACATGAGGGAGTGACAATATTGCTCACAGAAAAACTTCAAGCAAAATTGGAATCCTTAGAGGAGTCTGTATCCAGGACTGCAGGATTAGAAAAGCATTTACAATTATGCAAAAAAAGTTGAGTAATTTTGCAGCGTAATTTAAATGTTGAAGAAGGGTTAGTAAAGTTACTGATTTCATTAATTTTCCAAATAGAGATGAGGTTGGATTCTTGCCCATTAAATTTGATCAGATTTATTGTGTCAAACAGATTGGTAAATGCGTGATACGTTTTTTTGCTAGACTTATAGGTGCGGTGTTAGCAGTACCAGCACTCTCTAGTGTATGCTGTAACTATCGATAAATCACTAGCTTAAAGTGTGGATGCAGCTTTTGTTGGTATTGGAAGCACTGTATTTAAAGAAGGAATGTCATATGCAGCATTGTCGTGAGTTAGAAAATTGCCTGGTTTGTTTTTTATTGATTTTGAAAGTAAGAAAGTTTGTGCCGATGTAATTTGTGTCAGGGAGTACAATCGGTTAAGAAGTCTATACACTCCTTGTTTAGAGCATTATCCTATTTATGAGAAACAGATAATCTGTCCTAAGCGGAAACTTACATAAGAGTTGATGGATGTTCAAGAAAAGAAAGGAAACAAGAACAAGATAGAAGGCGTTAAAAAGAAAAAGTAGAAAATAAGGAAGATATTGTAGAATACAGTTGCAAAACAGTTCAGGGGCCGCATTATAGATGCAGCGCAAGGACTATCATTGCGCTGGGCGCATCTATTTAAACATGCACCCAGCGCAATGAAGGGAAATACGACGTATTATAATGAATGCACTTCCCCCAGGGCAGCCGCAAACCCACACTGCCTTGAGGGCAGTGCATTCATGTGAAAACTGGAGTGGCTGCAGAAGGTGCCGCACAAGAGTCTGCGGGAGCAAACACCCACGGGGCACATTGTTTAATAAGGCCCTAGGTGTCAACTGCTATGCAAATGTTGTTCTCAGTGTACTTTTTCATTTACCACATCTTGTAACTCAGATTCAACAAAAAAAGATAAGAGATAGTGTTCTGCACTATATCATTTGCTCCAATGTTTATTCACTGACAGAAGTGTATTTTCATTCTGCTTCAAGCATTTGAGACCTTTGAGATATATATATATATGTAGGAGATCACTAATATTTACTGTCAACACTCAACCAAGTAAAAGTAAATATAGATGATTTATTTGGGCTGAGTTACAGATGGAATCATGACTGCAAAGATTGTTATTATTCATTTACCACTCAAATAAATTCTGAGCTTTTTCTGTATTTTGCATTACCGGATTTTGAAACTGTGCCTTTTGGCAGATTGATGAAAAAGGCTAACCAAAATAGGACCTCTCCAAATTGCAGATTAGATGTTTTGTCTACGTTGATTCTGACAACAACTTGAAAATACAGTGGGCCTGATTAACAGACCTAGCGTAAGACAAAATCCTAAACTTACTACCATTTTGGTATTCACAGAAGGCATTTACTCATTTTGGTATTCACAGAAGGCACTTACTCATTTTGGTATTCACAGAAGGCACTTACTCATCAATGAGTAAGTGTCTTTTGTGAATCCCAAAATGAGTAAGTTACTCAAAATGAGTAAGTTACTCGAAATGAGTAAGTTACTCATTTTGGTATTCACAGGAGGCACTTACTCATCAATGAGTAAGTGCCTTCTGTTCTGTTAGTTCTGTGAATCGGGCCTTTTATGTTAATGCTACAACGATGCATAGCAGTTGGATCTAAAGTTGAAACTCAAATTACAAAGTTCAAAGCTGGACAAGTATCAATTTCTTGGCTATTATCTTTTACAAAGGACGCAATATAACATCTGAGCTCACACTTTCTATTTAAGGAGTGAAACTGATTGGACAGAATGCAATTACAGCAACATTAAATTCAAACCAAAACTTCCTTTCAAGCTACCAAACTCTTATATTTTGTTTCTTCAACCAAAGTTCTAAGGAGGATTTCTGAACATAAATTGCTGCACAGTGTTTCTTCTACATGGATCATAAGTGTTTTAGACATCATTTGGCCTTTTGGGGTTGATGTCTTCTAAAAAGTCCTACAAAATTGAGGAGTCCTCTTATCTTCCAAAATGAGTCAATATAACATCTAAATACTATACTCTCTAATTAAAGTGTGAAACTGGGTGGACACAATTCAATCACAGGAACTCTAAATACAAACCAAAACTGCCTTTCAAACTACAAAAATGTCAACTTTTTGTTTTTCAGTCAAACCTCTACGTACTGTTTGTGGGAAAAAAGCAATGGATGGCATTCTGTCTACATGGGTCATCAGCATTTTAGAACTCATTTGGCCTACCAGGGATGATGTTTTCAAAAGAATCTCCAAAATTCAAGTGTGGTTTATATTTCTTTGTAGGATTATACCAGGTATAAAATTAAAACAAATATTTTAAGATATGGTTGTTTAGATTGGTATAATAGCTGTAGGTAAAATAACTAATTAATGAATTGTAGTCAGTGCAATGCATAGCGTTACTTATTTAACATGCTATACTATGCAGCTTAGTGGTTTATTTCTATAATCCACACAAGTGTTTTCTACCCACTATTCAAGGATGGATCTTTATGTTGTACATCGTATATGGTGAACAAGTTTGAAAACAGAGAACAGAGAACAGTAAAGAAGGATAACATGACATGTTTTACTATATTGTGATATACTATTACAGCACACCCAATGTGCATTACTATGTTACTGCAATTTTGAAAATGAAATACTAACATATATTTATGTTATTTTTCAAGAGTGGTTGGAGTGCTACATCTTTAGATTTCTCAAAATACTTGTTGTACTAGAGAACCATTTCTCAGACATACCCCTAGAAAGTGTTTATATGCATGAAGAGCACTTGGCATACTTTGCCACAACTTTGTTTTGCCAATATCCCAATTATTGCTTTCAGTGTAGATCAGCAAATGTACACGGTAAAACTATACACCAAGGTAGAGTCTTATATAGCCACTGACACAGTAACGCACCATCTCACTTACAAATACATCTACTACTACATGATCTTACTTACCCATTCAGATATTCACACACTTAGTAACTTCCTAATATAGGTACTACAACATGCACTCAGTCACCCACACAGTACATTTTGCAGCCAGTCAGCCATGCATACAATCACTAACATTCCCAGTCACTTTCCAATGTAACTAATGATACACCCAAACACTCATCCATACAGCTAAAAAGACATCCACTCACTCCTGTAAACAGTGATTCTTAGTTACTTCCCTACAGCTACTAACACAGCCAGTCAGTTACTTATACAGCTACCATCAAACATATTCAATATTACATACAGGTACTGACCAAGTCTCTTACGCACCCGTACAATCACTCACATAGCCCAATAGTCATTGCTACAGATTCTCACTTATCTATATAGATACTCACACACATATTTACACACAGTTACAGACTGTGACATACCCAGTCACACAGTGCTGTGTACACTACCATGACCAGGCACACACTGATGCGGATACTAACATACCCAATCACACACTTATACATAGACTAACATTTTAAAGCTTTATTCGACATTTGTCATAAAAGCGTTCACCTAACCCTAATACAATAAATACTACATTTAAAAATAATTCTAAAAATACATATTAAACATTAAATGTCGAATGAATACATGATAAAAATACATCTGATGACAACAAGTTATCACAATTCATAAAAAAAAATGTAAATTTCCTAGAGTAAAATAGAATAATCCATGTGACAAAATGCAAAATACATAATTTCTTTAGGGTGCAATTGCCATTAACGATCGGGTACGAATTAACCAAGACCAAGCTAAAAATTTTGCTACCCCAACCACAAGAAATGTAGAACAATCTGTTTCAAGTATCCTGAGAGCTTCCGATTGGCTACCGGTTCCCAAGATTGAGCACACAGGTTTTAACCATTTACGTCTGGGAGACGAATACAGAGGACAACAAAACAAAAAATGGGAAATGTGTTCAGTTTGTTCATTACAATGGTGACAATATTCGTCCCATGCCGGGGACCAATGCTTCTTAAACGCATTCAGCGGAAGTACACCTATGCGAAATTGAAAGTAAAGTTTTCTATCATGGGGTTTTTCAATAATGTCCCAGAAAGGTTCGCAAAAAGGGTACATTTTTATATTTAAGAAGCGAGATGTTAAATTTGAACTTGTACTGTCACTAAACATTGTAAGATATACCATTTCCCAATATAGTTCTTTTAACTTAGTCTTTGTTGGAAAGCAGGTTACATCTTCAACTTCCCACAGATAGTCCAATTTCAGTTTTATTAGGAGTCCCCGAAGCTCCCTTAACCATGGAATACTGTGAAAACAATCAAATTTGATGACATCCTTCAATGCTGCTGCATAATGGCTTAATTCTGGGGTCACCATAATCCTTCTCCAGTATAGGAGAGGGCGTAACCTCGCTATGTCCTCTATAGATTTTCTTCCCAGATCCAGTTTTAACGGGGTTGTCGGTGTACTTTGGGGGACCATCACAATCCCTCGTAAAAACCTGTTTTCAGCTCGTCCCAGTTCTCTCAAATTAGAAAAACCCCATAGTTCAGAGCCATATAAACAAGCCCCCAGTACTTTCATAGAATAAATTTCCAGCACACTGTTTACTGGCTTTGTCAATGAGGTGCGGTGTTTAAGTGTGATAGCGCCTGCTAGCTGCCTAAACTTCAATAAGGTCATGGTTATGTGTTGCTTCCAGCTCATGTTTTCTTGGAGGGTGATGCCTAAGTAGGAAAAAGAGTCCACTCTCTCCAATGGTGTACCTTTGTATTTTATTACACCTTTAAAGGTGGACTGTTGGTTGAGGCACATGAATTTTGTTTTGGTGGTATTCAATTCAAGACCCCTCCCATCGCAGAATACACCAAAGGCATCCACCACTTTTTGAAGCCCACTAGGGGTGCGGGAAAGTAAGAGTGTATCATCCGCAAACATGAGGACTGGTACACGAGAGCCAGCAATTACAGGGGCGTCACTAGAAACCTTTTCTAGATGTTCAACAATACCATTTATATAAATAGAGAAAAGGGTTGGCGCTAGGACACACCCTTGCCTTACCCCACGTTCTACTGGGAAGGGATCAGTTACTTCTCCTTGCTTGCCCCATCTTATTCTTGCGAAATTATTTTCGTGAAGACGAACAAGGAGTGTAAGCAATTCCTGGCTTAGGCCCACTTCCGACAAGGTCTTCCAGAGTTTTTCTCTGGGGACCAGGTCGAAAGCTGCTTTTAGGTCCACAAAGACTGCATACAATGGCCCCTGCTTTAAAGTAACGTTTCTCCAGTAGATGGTTAAAAAGTGGAGAACTTGATCAACGCTACTAGTTGAGGGACGAAACCCAGCTTGATAAGGTGACAAAATATTTTTTTCGTCAATCCATTGCTGCAGTTTGTTTTGGACTAATCGGCCCATTAGTTTTTGTGCTGTATCAATCAGACTAATGGGTCTATAATTTTTAGCCTGGGATCGATCACCTTTCTTATATATGGGAATAATTTCAGCTCCCTTCCATGAAGCAGGCACTTTCCCTCCCATAGCCACCGCATTAGCCAGCATTGCAAAGTAGGTACACCAGGACTTCCGATCAGATAAAAAGATATCTGCCGGAATTCCATCCATACCTGGTGCTTTGCCCCTTGCTACGCAATCCAGTACTATACTCACATCCCCCTCAACGAAAATTGGTGACTTGTAATAAACTTGATGAGGAGGACAATCAGTATTAAACATAGGGTTACGAGCATACTGTGGTTGGAAGTATTCTACCCAATCGGTTTTCGGGACATAATTAGTTGGCTGGGGTGCTATGCCACCCTTAGCCCATTTTACTGAGGCCCAGAAACGCTTGGAGTCCTTGGAGGCACACGCCTCCTTAAGTTCTTGCCAACAATCCTCGTCCCAGCGCTTCTTGGCTATTTTTTGGACCTGTCTGTAGTGGTTTCTCGCAAGCCTTACTGCTTCGGCACTTCCTAATCTTAGTTCCATGCTGAGATTATCTCGTGCAACCCTACAGCTCTTATCATACCACCCTCTAGTCTCTTGGGCCTTTCTCTTTTTACTTGAGGCTATCGTTTTAACAAAAAAACTTTGAATTTTAGAAAACAGTTTCTCGTGAGCAGCCATCATGTAATCTGCGAAGTCAGTCATCCCATAATGGGACTTAATCTTACAGACTTCATCCACCACTGTTTCCTTTAAGGTCTCTATTTTTACAATGTCCTCTAGGAGCATACTCCACTTCAAATGGCGGAGGTTATTTGAGCTTACAAGATCTTGCGTAACCATCTGATCCCCTCTAGGGTGGTCGGGTACTTCATGATAGTGATGGAGTGTCAGGCACAAAGGATTATGGTCACTTTCTAATTTGTCCTTCACTTCCATATCTACCAATTTATCCCAAGCTCTTACATCCAGTAGTATATAATCTATTCTACTGGCCGATCGACCATTATCAAAAGTATTTTTCCCCATAGGGTCCGGCGGTACCCGCCCATTTACTGCTCTAAGCCCTCTAGAAAGACAAAAGCTTTTCAATTGAATTGCTACTGTGCTCCATTTCTTGATTGCAGGGATATCTAGTTGAGGAATTCTCCACTTTATATCCTCATCTTCTGCCAGGGTTCTATCCTCCTCGCCCAAAGGTTCGAAGGTGGTATTGAAATCCCCGCCTATTATTATGTGGGGTAACACTGGTAACATTTCAATATGATGCTCAAGAATCGTTAAGGTCTCTGATAATTTACCTCCAACAACTCCCCTGGAGTAAAGATTAAACAAGGCCAATTGTTGGCCATTTTGCCAGTTAATATCCAGTGCTAGAATATCATTAGAGGGTATAGACCTTCGCTTGACCACGCTTTTCAAAGTTTGGCGTACCCAAATTAACAAGCCCCCAGAGGGACGACCCACTCTATTTTTTATAGCTGGAATATAAAAATTCAAATACCCTTGCCGGAAAGTTGGTACAAGCGACCAAGTTTCTTGCAACATAACAATATCGTAGTGGTCGATAAAGTCGACCCAATCTGGGATATTTAACTTATTAGCGATTCCCGCTCTATTCCAAGAGATAATAGATAATGGCGATAAGGCCTTTTGGTAGCATATCTGAACAATATCAGGGGTATTTACTGTTTCTATGGGATCTATGCCTGGGGCTACAACTCTACTCGATGATGATGATTTCTTAATTACCTCCAGTGCTCCATTTTGTTCCAGCAGAACTCTATTCAGTCCCTCTGGAACAAGAGTGGAAAATACACTAGAGGTCAGGGATGGTTTATAAAATAGAGGCTCATCTGAGGAGAGGGTCTTAACGTATCGTTGGTCCAACTGGACTTCAGGAGGAGCAAGAGATACACATGCGAGTCAATCACATGCATTTAAGTCGGACAACACTGAATAATGGTTATCCAAATTTAGCCCCCACTCGCATACTGGATTGGTCCTGGCCCTTCTATTTCCCACAACAGTCCACTTAGTTCTTAGTATGCTAGATTTAGCTACTAGACCTCTTCTGCTATAGAAGAAATCCAGAGTCAAGGGTACTATTTCTGCTGTTCTAAGTTGTGGAGGAAAGATGTTTCGTAGAACATCAGGCAACACTTCAGGGCCCTTGAAGTTCAAAACCACACAATCCCCTTGAAATTTCTTTGCCTTTGTACCTATCCACTTAACCCTTCTTGCTGTGAGCAAATCATCAGATAGTTTTTCCTTGCCCCAGGGAGATATATGCATGTTATTACCAAGCCACTGAAGGGCCTTGTGTCTTAAGGAATCTGGAGATTCGATCTGTCCTATATTCAACGATGGAGTGTTTGCAAGTACTAGAATCAAGGGGGAGGCTTCCACAATTAGTTCAACTGGGCCAGTTTCTAGGTTAAAATGCTCGGAGGTGGTGTTGGGTGCTGCTTGTACTGAATCTGTAGTTAAAACCATATCGGGGGTGTCACCATGCCCAGAGCTAACTTGTTGAGTTTGATCAGATGGAACTAGTGGGTCTACATTCATGATCCCCCCGAGTGATTTCCCTGCAGCCTCTATGAGTTCAAATTTAGTTGTTATTAAATTTGATATTTCCCCCACCCCCTCATTAGTTTTCCTTAAGAGGGTCTCTAGCTTGTTAACCTTGTTTGCTAGTTGGTCTACCTTTGATATAAGGGGTTTCATTAGCCCTGATAGTGTAGACTCTAGTATGCCCATAAGCTTATTTAAGAGGGTATCCTCCCCATCTGTACTTTCATATTCTTCTTCCCTTATCCTGTCCTCCACCCTTTTCTTTGCTCCTCTAAGGGGAGTTACAGGTTTATTCTTGGAAGAGCGTAAGCCCCCTCTTCTAGGTGGAGCCTTAGTGGTCCCTTTTTTTGCTCTTGGTGCAGGGACCGGAGTCGGAGGGGTATTACTCTGTGGTACCAGCTCCATAGCTGTATTAACATTGTGTGGCTCTTCTAAATTAATTAGATCTACAAAAGGGTCAAGTTGCTGTGTGGTAGAGGTCGTGGATACATTCATAATAGAACAATCATTAAGGTCCTCGATTGGATCGGTGGGGAAAGTTTCATCACTAAGTGAGTGGAATACCCCTGATTGGTTCATTTGGGCACAAGGTGGCGAATCAATAATTCCCAAAGAAGACCTCCGAACATTGTTAATTTTTGCCACCACCTGCACCAGATAATTATCCATGGTATTAGCCGGAGTTACAGGCGTTTTTTGCTTCGACATTTTAGTCAGTCAATTGCAAGCAGCACAACCCTAATTGTAAATATAGCAATAACAGGCCAAATGCACTACAAATATAGAGTTGTGTCGCCTTACCACAGGTAGATTGGCAGGTGGAGGAAAGAGGGGTGGCCCAGTCCAGTCTCTCACAGACTAGAACGGGCTAAAACGGGCCCGTCCTTGGCCCGGGCTTCGCCCGGCGTCCCGCGGAGCGGGTAACTGAGGCGCTTTATTGCGCCTCCTCCTGGCGCCCTCGCGTCGTTGGTAGGCGCGCCGCCGCGTAGGCTGCCGGGAATTGAAGTCCCGGAGCGGCGGCGCGTGTGGCGTGAGGAAAGATGACTCTCGGCGGTGGCGGCTTTCCGGTAGGTGCCTGTTTGCCCCAAAATGACTCCTGGCGGTGGCGGCGTTGCAGCGTCTAGCAGGTAAGTGGTTCTATGTCCCCCTGCTCCGCCGATAACTGAGGCGCTTTATTGCGCCTCCTCCTGGCGCCCTCGCGTCGTTGGTAGGCGCGCCGCCGCGTAGGCTGCCGGGAATTGAAGTCCCGGAGCGGCGGCGCGTGTGGCGTGAGGAAAGATGACTCTCGGCGGTGGCGGCTTTCCGGTAGGTGCCTGTTTGCCCCAAAATGACTCCTGGCGGTGGCGGCGTTGCAGCGTCTAGCAGGTAAGTGGTTCTATGTCCCCCTGCTCCGCCGGTAACTGAGGCGCTTTATTGCGCCTCCTCCTGGCGCCCTCGCGTCGTTGGTAGGCGCGCCGCCGCGTAGGCTGCCGGGAATTGAAGTCCCGGAGCGGCGGCGCGTGTGGCGTGAGGAAAGATGACTCTCGGCGGTGGCGGCTTTCCGGTAGGTGCCTGTTTGCCCCAAAATGACTCCTGGCGGTGGCGGCGTTGCAGCGTCTAGCAGGTAAGTGGTTCTATGTCCCCCATAGACTAACACACCCAATCACACTCATTTAATACACTCCGAATGGCAGTATCGGCTCCGATATTATCACGCCTTGACTACGGCAACTCCTATACCTCGGCCTCCCGGGGACCTTGTGTCCAGACTGTAGGTGATTATGAACGACGCCACGAGGCTTATCTTCAAAGCACCTAGGCGAGCACATGCGTCCCCCTCCTCAAACAGCTGCATTGGCTCCCTGTCGGACAGAGAGCTAAATTCAAGGGCCTCTGTATTGCACACAAGGCCATCTATGGCCGAGCTCCCAGCTACATCAAGGACCGTCTCTCCAAATACACCCCCAGCAGGGCACTACGGTCCACTGATGCTAGCTTTCTGGCCTGCCTGCGATTTAACATGTCCACGAAAGGTGGCAGAGCCTTTTCATCATCTAGCCCCCTCATTTGGAACAACCTGCCGGAGAATATTTGTAAGGAACACGCCCTCCTTCCATTCAGGAAGAAATTAAAAACAGTCCTGTTTGTGGAGGTCTGGACGTAATCTAATCCCTCTGGCTAGGCTGGACCTCTTTGACAGCGCTTAGAGACCTGCTGGTGATAATGCGCTCAACAAATAACAATTAACAATAACAATCACACACTCATTCGTACACTAATATATCCAGACACACACTGATAAATACAGTTACACACCCAGGCATTCACTGACAAACCCAGCACACGCTTGTGTATACACTGATATACCCAGGCACACACTGTTCTACACACAATTACACCCAGAAACATACTAATACAGACCCTGAGACACCAGACACACACTGGCACAAACACTGACATAGTCACTCACTCGCTCATAGAGCCACTTAAACATACATTCACTCACTCATATAGCTACTCACACAGTTACTTATTCTATCACACAACTGCTGACACTGCCAGTCAGTGACTCATATAGTCTCTAACACACCCAGTCTGATACACCATCATTTACACTTCCAGTGACTGACTTATTCTCACACTTACCCACCCACTCACTCACTCCCACAGCCACTAATACACCCATGCACTCACTTATACAGACACTCACACATCTAGTACCTAACTCATACAGACAATAACACAACCAGTCACTCACTCATACAGACAGACACACCCAGTCAATGAATCATACAGGAAATCACCCACCTGTTCATTCACCCATATGGACACTCTCACACCCAGTCACTCACTCGCACAGTTACATACATTCCCAGTCTCCCACCTATGCAGCCACTCTCACAGCCACTCAGTCATACTAGCACTCACATAGACATTTACTCTTCCATTCTGCAAATCTCACAGTCAGTCAGTCACTCATACAATCTCTCACATACCCACTAACTCATAGAGCTGCTCATGCACCTATGCGTTCACTCATAAACCCACAGACATAGACACTAGCTCATTAATATAATCACTCACACACTGATATAGCCAGTTGAACACCCAAGCACTCACTCATTCAACCACTCACTCCTCCATATAGACACTTACACATCCAGTCACTCAATCTCACAGCCATTCGCAGACCCACTCACTCACCCTTAAAGACACTCATATATCCACTCACTCACAGATATATGCACTAACATACCCAGGTACTCACCTATACAGCCACTAACACAACCACTCACTCAATTGCACAAGCAGTAACACATCTACTAACTCAGCCATATATACACTCTTATGCTGAGTTACTCACTCACACAGGCACTAACACACCCAGGGGCATATTTACAAAGAAGTGGCGGAGTGAGGCATTAGCCATCAAAGCTTAAGGCCTCACTCTCCCACTTCAGAAATGCAGGGTTGCACCATATTTACAAGGATATGGTACAGCCTTGCATTTGCCCCTGCACTGGCGCTACAGTTGGCAGTGTAGCGCCAATGCAGGCTCCCTTGCACATAGTGCAAGGTTGTCTGCATGCAGGGGAAGATTGTTTATTTGTAGGAAGGTCTCCCTTTCTGCACATAAACAATCTTTAAATGCTGGTGTGGCACTGATATGTGTGCTGCTTAATGCAACAGTGAGAGTTGGAGGGCAAGGGTAGGCACATGGGGGAAGCCATGAATTGGCACTTAGAGTGAAGACGCGATACGGTACCTGGAGGGAAGGCGTGTACTGGCATATAGAATGAAGGCATGTAACATACACAGAAAAAAGGGACACACAGATACCGAAAAAGAAGTGTACGGACAAATACACAGAAAAAAGGCGTGGATAAATACATGTAGTGAATGCACACAGTCACATAGAAAGAAGGCCCAACAGGTGGACATTCATGGTGATATAATGGACAGGTACATGCAGTGAATGCACAAATTGTATTGTGACAGAAAGAAAGCACAGGGAGGTACATGCAGTAAATACACGGACAGTCACATAGAAATCACAGGCAGGTAGATACATGGAGTGATGGCCCGGGAAGGTGAACACTCACACGTCCATACACCCACCCACACACCTACACAGTCACTCACACACCCACAAAAACACTCACACAACCACTCACACACCCACTCAGACATCAATACACCCACTCACACACCCAGTCAGTCACACTCCCTCACAGTCACTCACACACCCTCTCATACAGTCACTGATATATTCAATCAGAGACCTAGAGAACCACATACACATCCACTTGCAGACTCACATAGGCACTCACACAACCACTCACACACACGTACAGCCACTTACAGATCCGCTCACAGACCCGCACAGGCACTAAAATACCCACTCACACAGATATGTACACACACATAGAGCCACTTACACACACACACACACGCACACCCACATGCACACTATACAGACAGTCTCCCACCTACTCACAAACCCGCACAGCCACTTACACACCCATTCCCATAGGCACACTCACTTACACAATCACTCACACACCCACTCACACACCCATCCAGACACCTGCACACTCACTAACAGACCCACAAAACCACTTCCATTGTCGCACAGTCACTCACACAGTTATTAATACACATATAGAGATACTAAGACACACACTAACACACCCACTGTGCCACTTTCACATCTACTCACACAATCAGTCACTCACACGCTCACTCACTGACCAATACAGCCACTCACACAACCACAAAACCACTCACACACCAACTCACCAACCCATACAGCCACTCACATACCCACTCACAGACCTATACAACCACTCACACACCCACTCACTGACCTATACAGCCGCTCACGCACCTACTCTCAAAGGTTACAGGTTATAGATAGGAAATAAAATTGAAAAACCTTAGGAATTCAGTAAAAAATTCAAAGGTTCAGGGTTTGTTATAGTTAGGAAATAACATTTAAAACACTGTTGAAAATCACAGTAAAAAACAAAAGGGTACAGGGATGTACCAGTTAGGAAATATAATTTAAAAAACCTTAGAAGTTCACTGGAAAAATCAAAGGTTACAGGGTTGTTACAGTTAGGAAATAGTATTAAAAAAAATCCAAAAGATTTACTGAAAAAAACTAAAGTTACAAGGACTTTATAGATAGGAAATGGAAATTGAAAAATTTCGAAATTCTGTAAAATTACCAAAGGTTCACAGCGAAGTTATCGTTAGGCTCAGATTCCACTCCAACTAAACCATTCTATAATTTGAGCATGTATAGTTACCTTACCTAACTATAACATACGCCCCTGCAATGCACTGCTTATGACCTCACATATTTATTTATTTATTTATTTTGAAGGTTATGTATAGCACGAACAAGACCCTCACAGATATCAGAGTGCTTTACACTTGTTAAAGAGCAAAGACATATATACACTCAATATAAATATAGTTGAGAAAGGAACACAATATGACAGAATCTCTGAGAGGGCGGGATCACCTTCACGATAGGACAGATAAGTCAAAACAATAATATAACAAGCAAGCCTTATAATGAGAGAAGATGATGGTTCCAGATGGGCTAAGCGAGAAGAGTTCCAGGGACCTAGGACAGAAAATTTTTCCTGAACAGTAATTTAACTTCTTTCTTGAAAGATGTCATTGAGAGATTCAATCTGGTTTCGGTGGAGGGACTTTCAAATTTTCAGGGCGATGCCAGAAAAGACTCTATTATAGGTTTCCTTTTTTGAAAATGCTTGAGGTTTCAGCAGTAAAGTGCAGGAGCTTCCAGAAGATCTGGAGCCCCAGAGAGTTCAAACTTCTGAGTTAGGTAACTTGGGATATTGAAGTGTAGGGCTTTGGGGGTTATGCATGCAATTTTCAGCCGAATTCTTGCTCCGTAGAGGAGGCAGATGAGGGATTTCAAATCAGGAGTTCTCATGACATGGTCAGAGGCCTATGACCACTCACACACATTCACTCTCCCATGCTGTTATTTTGGCATCATTGTATATTTCTTTAAATTGTATTCCTTTGTGCCTTGATTCCTTTCTTAAAGTTGCTTGGCTGCCTTGTTTCGAAAGGCTGAGATTTCAAGTTCAAGTTCAAGTTCGGGCATTTATATAGCGCACTACTCACCCAGAGGGTCTCAAGGCGCTTGGGGAAGGTGTTCATTATTTGTCGAATAGCCAGGTTTTGAGTTCTTTTCTGAAGGAGATGTGGTTTTGAGTAAGGCGGAGGTGAGTGGGGAGTGAGTTCCAGGTCTTGGCAGCAAGGAAGGAGAAGGATCTGCCACCCATGGTGGATTTTCGGATGCGCGGGATTGCGGCGAGGGCTTGATTGGACGATCTAAGTTGGCGGGTGGGTTTGTAGAAGGACAGTCGAGTGTTGAGGCATTCGGGTCCTAGATTGTAGAGGGCCTTGTGTTCGTGGGTGAGAAGGCGGAACGTAATTCTTTTGTTGATGGGAAGCCAGTGGAGGTCTTTTAGGTGTCCGGTGATGTGATCTTGTCGAGGGATGTCTAATATGGATCACTGACAGAATATCGACTGACAGAATATCGACTACCCAAAATATCGTTGAGAAAATATCGACAGTCAAAATATCGAGTTCCAATCTACAAACAGGTAAGTACAAAAATATCGAGTACAAAATATCGTTTACAAAAATATCGTTGTAAAAAATATCGACTTTACTAAAAACAATGTTTAATTACATTAATATAAAAAATTAATTACTAAAATATAATTAACAATACTTAAAATAACTTTTAATAATTAAATAATTAATGAAAGTAAAAAAATAAAAAAAAAATCATCATATTTCTTAAAACATATATATATAGTAACAAAATTTAATTAAATAATAGGCAATATTGTATATGTACCCCAAAAACCCAAAACTGACCCTGAACCCTAAAAATACCCCTTTACCCAAAAACTGAAAACTGACCCTGAACCCTAAAAATACCCCTTTACCCAAAAACTGAAAACTGACCCTGAACCCTAAAAATACCCCTTTGCCCAAAAACTGAAAACTGACCCTGAACCCTAAAAATACCCCTTTACTCAAAAACTGAAAACTGACCCTGAACCCTAAAAATACCCCTTTGCCCAAAAACTGAAAACTGACCCTGAACCCTAAAAATACCCCTTTGCCCAAAAACTGAAAACTGACCCTGAACCCTAAAAATACCCCTTTGCCCAAAAACTGAAAACTGACCCTGAACCCTAAAAATACCCCTTTGCCCAAAAACTGAAAACTGACCCTGAACCCTAAAAATACCCCTTTGCCCAAAAACTGAAAACTGACCCTGAACCCTAAAAATACCCCTTTGCCCAAAAACTGAAAACTGACCCTGAACCCTAAAAATACCCCTTTGCCCAAAAACTGAAAACTGACCCTGAACCCTAAAAATACCCCTTTGCCCAAAAACTGAAAACTGACCCTGAACCCTAAAAATACCCCTTTAATTTAACATAATTAGCAATTAATCAATTAAATTAAAGTAATTACCAATTACATTTTAATTAATTAACATATATTATTTAATTACCAATTAATTAATTATTACTACCAATTAATACATTTACATATTTAATTTATTATAATTGAATTACTTCCCACCCTATTCCCCTATAAACCCACAACCCGCTACAGAATAAAATTACACAATAATTTAAAAAAATTATTAATTAAAAATAATAATTAAAAAAAATGACACTTTTCACATATAATATAACATAACACACTATAAATAATTAAATATTATTTAAAAAACTATATTTTTTACTATCTAGATTATATACTTGGATATTTTCACTGTCTATATTATTTACAGTCGATATTACTTCACTTACCTTAAAAACGATATTTTGACTGTCGATATTCTGTCTAGTCGATATTTTCTCCAAACGATATTTACAACTCGATATTCTTTCCAGTCGATATTTTGGAGTCGATATTATGTCTGTGCACCGTCTAATATGAGTCTCGCTGATGCGTTTTGGATGCGTTGGAGTTTTTTCTGTAATTTTGCTGTGATTCCGGCGTATAGTGTGTTACCATAATCCAGTCGACTCGTGACCAGTGCGTGGGTGACAGTCTTTCTTGTCTCGAGGGGGATCCAGCGGAAGATCTTTTTGAGAATGCGAAGTACGTTGAAGCAGGAGGATGAGACTGCGTTGACTTGTCTGGACATCGAGAGAGAGTAGTCTAGGATGAAGCCAAGGTTACGTGCATGGTCTGTGGGTGTGGGTGCTGTGCCCAGAGCAGAAGGCCACCAAGAGTCGTCCCAAGCAGATGGGGAAGGTCCTAGGATGAGCACCTCCATTTTGTCTGAGTTGAGTTTTAGGCGGCTATGTTTCATCCATTCGGCTACTTCTTTCATGCCTTCGTGAAGATTGGTTTTGGCGGTGTTATGGTCTTTGGTGAGGGAAAGGATTAACTGGGTGTCGTCGGCGTAAGAGATGATGTTAAGGTTGTGTTGACACGCGATGGAGGCGAGTGGACTCATGTAAACGTTGAAGAGGGTGGGACTGAGTGAAGATCCTTGTGGTACGCCACAGATGACTTCAGTGGCCTCTGAGTTGAATGGGGGGAGTCGGACTCTTTGAGTTCTCCCAGCTAGGAATGGATGATCCAGTCCAAGGCTTTTCCTTGTATGCCTATGTTGCTAAGGCGTTGTATAAGGGTGCTGTGGCAGACTGTGTCGAAAGCGGCGGAGAGGTCGAGTAGAATGAGGGCCACTGTTTCTCCGTTGTCCAGTAGTGTTCGGATGTCGTCAGTCGCTGCAATGAGGGCGGTTTCGGTGCTGTGTTTGGCTCGAAATCCGGATTGAGATGGATCGAGCGAGTTGTTGGATTCAAGGAAGGAGGCGAGCTGGCTGTTGACGGCTTTCTCAATGACTTTAGCCGGGAATGGGAGGAGGGATATGGGTCGGTAGTTTTTAAGTTCAGAGGGGTCTGCTGTGGGTTTCTTCAGAAGGGCGCTGAGTTCGGCGTGTTTCCAGCTTTCTGGAAAGGTGGCAGAGTTGAACGAGCAGTTGATGACATCTCGGAGATGGGCTGCGATGATGGAGTCAGCTTTGTTGAAGATGTGGTGGGGGCAGGGGTCGGTTGGCGAGCCAGAGTGGATTGAGTTCATTAGAAGGATGGTGTCATCAGTGGTGATTGGGTTCCAGGCGCTAAGGTTGTTAGTTGGCGGAGTAGGATCTGGGGGGTGTGGGGATGGTTGATCGCTGGGAGTATTCTCGAAGCTGTTGTGGATGTCGGCAATTTTGTTGTAGAAAAAGGAGGATAGTGCATCGCAGAGGTCTTGGGAGGGAGTGATGTCGTTAGATGCTGCGGTGGGGTTGGTGAATTCTTTGACGATGTTGAAAAGCTCCTTGCTGCTGTGGGTGTTGTTGTCGAGACGATCCTTGAATGCTGATTTCTTGGCGGTTCGAATCAGTTGGTGGTGTTTGCGGGTGGCTGACTTGAGGGTGGCCATGTTGTCGGTTGTTGGATTTTTTCTCCATGTTTTCTCCAGGGTGCGGCATACCTTCTTGGATTTTTTTAAGGTCATCATTGAACCAGGGAGCCTTTTTGCTGGCTGATTTGATCTGGTGCTTTTTCAGGGGTGCTAATTCGTCAGCACTGTGGGTGATCCATTGCTTGAGATTGGTGGCCGCTTGGTTTGGTTCCAATGAGGGGGTGGGAGGGTTTTGGTTGAGTGATGTGAGGAGTTGGTCGGAGGTGATTTTGTTCCAGTTTCTCCGAGGGATAGGCTGTGGGCGGTTGTGGGTCAGGGTGGTTTTGTAGCTGAAGTGAACACAGCTGTGGTCCGTCCAATGGAGAGCTGTGGTGCGATCTAAGGAGATGTGCTTGCTGGAGGTGAAGATAGGGTCGAGCGTGTGTCCGGCTACATGGGTAGGGGTGTCAACAAGTTGATTGAGTCCGAAATTGGCCAGGTTGCCCAGAAGGGGTGTTGCTGTCGTGTTTGTTTTCAAGGTGGAAGTTGAGGTCTCCTAATAGAATGTAGTTCTCGGAGGCGAGGGCATGTGGGCTGACGAAGTCCGTGATGTCATCGTTGAATTGAGTGCGGGTTCCTGGAGGCCTGTAGATGAGGGTGCCTCTAAGTGTGGTCCTAGGGTCGGTGTGGATCTGAAAGTGGAGATGTTCGGCGGTTGCAAGGTTAACGCCGGAGCTGGTCGTGATTTTGATGGTGTTCCTATGGATGATGGCGATGCCTCCTCCTGTTTGATTGGTGCGGTCTTTCCGGATAATCTTGTAAGCGTCCGGTATGGCTATGGCTATTTCACCCTCAAGGAAGATCGCTATACTGGTAGCTTGTGTTACAATGTTTCAGTATGTGGGTATTTTCAGAGGTAGGCCCAATAACTTGATTTAATGCCATCTATGATATAATAGAAGCACCTTTACTGTGTGAGCATGCAACCGTAATGCAAATGGCTATATGACGAGTGTCCCATATTGGATGTAATAATTATGTCTCCCAATAAAATCCTAAACTGAGATGTTTGGAATTTATGGAGTGAGTTATCACCTAATCTTACTTTTTAGGGAATATCATGTGGAGTTTGGTGCTTACTGCACCAAATACGCATCTCATCGTAAATACAAACTTTTTTCCCTTGCAACATTGCAAAATATTTGACCTGAAAAATTTAAGGACGATTGAAACGCTGCTAGTAGTTACCAAGTACGGTAATCAGCGCACCACTCAAATTGTGATCTCTGCCCAATCACAATATAACGGGCCACTTGTTATCAGGCCCACATAGTCATTGTTGCACAAGTTGCATAACCCTTAATCTCTGGAAAAGATCTCTCTTTCTTATTTCTTCTCTCCTGACAGCCCACCTGAAATTCATTTTTTGTGCAGACACATCACGTAGGCTTGCTAATGCACATATGTAATCGTGCGCCACATTGCCTTTATTAGGTTCAACATATTCTGGTATACTTTCCAGACATCTCAGTAGGGACACCTTCTGTGAAGCACCTGTGAGGGTTTATCACAATGCAGATCTCCTCCGTCCTCAAAGAGCCGGGCGGTAAATGTTCCCAGATGAAATGTGCAGCGGGCAAAAATAGACGCTTTGTATCAGGTCGACTGAATTGGCTGCTTTATGTCCCTCTGTGCCAAATCTGAAATGGAATGCATCGTTATCTTTCCTTTGAAACCCGTTTTCAACTTTTTGCTACAATGACATGCTTGAAATTGAGTCTGGTCATACACATCCGTCGTCTCATGTGCTGAGTCTATATTTAATGGTGACAAACTTAGATACATGCAGCACTAGGTGTGCAGTGTGAAGTATATTATCAGTGCCTAATTAGAAGCATGCTAGAACAAAAATGTTTGTACTCTGAATAACACACAAAATTAGAAACTATGCTACAGCAGATCAGAAGCTCCAAGTAGACATTGCCAGTATCATTTGCTAAATGCCTTCCAATGAAATCCAATTGTGCATGATATAAAAGTGTTGCCCGGGACGGTCTAAGGTGTGTTAGGAAATACTATGGTCGTCGCTCATTTGAATGACGGAAAGGGGACCACGTTAGTGGCAAAACAGGAAATGTGCACATGAGAATGGTTAATCGCAAACTAGCAAAATGTTTTTTTTTGTCATTAGGAAAATAGGGACGAAGTTATGTCGTAGAAAGCGACATTCCTGTTTAAGGAGATCAACAATCAGTCAGAGGTTGCTGCATTGAGGATGGCTAAGGGGGTTGCATTGTTCCCTACGGGAAGTGTTTGTTTCACTGTCCGGGGGAATGTCAGTGGCCCTGTATATAAAGGTTATGCCGAGGTTGGACTGAATTATTTGTTTAGAGACATTTCGAATATAAGGTCAATAGTTTGAGTGTGTGATATAAATGTTTAGTAGCTTGCAGAGATCATTTGAGTGTGATACTTTTGGGGACTGATTGCAGAGTAAGAGCTGTCATTTGGTCTATGAGGCCATATGATATGAAGTAGAATAAATGTCAAAGAGGGATTGCTACTACAAAGTAATATTTAATGATATGTGATTTATTAGGGTCAGTGAATGTCTATACCAGCCTTAATCAAACAACT
Source organism: Lissotriton helveticus (assembly GCF_964261635.1). NCBI lineage: Eukaryota > Metazoa > Chordata > Amphibia > Caudata > Salamandridae > Lissotriton > Lissotriton helveticus. The sequence continues at coordinate 757,502,084 of NC_136059.1, read as the reverse complement.
GTGAATGCTGGATTAAACATTTTAGTGACTACAGTAGCATAACAAGTCCATTCGAGCAAAGAAGAAAATCTGCATGAAACCCAACACAGCACACTCAAAATGTGCATCATAAAAATATAACTAGTAAGAAGTAGGGATTATGACAATAAAAGAAACAGAGAACATAACACACTCAAATGGAAGTACACTTTGTAGTCCAAAGACAATAGTCTCCCATGAGTAAGACATTAAGACACCCTATAAATATTTAAAGAAAAAGGTTACACTGAACAGGTGAGAGGATTTTCCCACTAGAGGAGAAGTGATAGTTTGCAATCTCCTTCCTTTGAAAAAGGCTACATTTGTTACTTAAATGGGTAATCAGCTATCCATTTGCTGGTGATGCACTAGGCTGCTACCTATTATGCACTGCCCTAGATTAGATTCCACTCATACAAACGCAAAACATATATAGTAATTAATACTTAAAAGTAACTACTTTAGTCTTTAATGCGCCCAGATTAGACTCCATAAACTTTTGGAGACAGCATAGCATATAGCAAGTGTACCTACAAAAGAACTCTGTAATATGTAGAGCAATTATGAGATCCATCACGACAAGTAAATCACTGTGCGACAGAATCCTCTACCCAGGACCACAGTAAAAAAGCTGATGCACACATGACACTTTTGCACTAAGGCGCAGGTGATGGTTGAATCGTGTTCAAATCTTTGGATGTAACATCCAAGGTAGTATCCATTACAAAAAATGATTTGACTCTTACTTGGGCCCTGCTACCACTGCAATTGCTGCACCACCTAGCTACAACCCCAACTCACTTCCATGACCTCTCACATTCTCCCATCAATCAGTCATTGATTGGTTCTTCATTAGCACCCAAGCAAGTTCTGGTACCGGTAGGTAGGTTTTCCATCTCCAGTCGCCTATGCCTCTCAGCTTGCTGAGTGTGGGTATAAACAACTTGAGTGCGAATTGAAGTGAGGTTGTTAGCAAATGAGGATTATAAAAAATAAAAAAAAATCATTCTAAAGCACTTGCAATCTTTCACTCAATCACTCACTCACACTCACTTTCACTCATTTATAAACACTCCCAAACTCAGATTATCACTCACTTTCACTTGCATTAACACACTCACACTCCATCTCATTCCCTCTCAATCTCTCCCAAACAGACAGCCACATGTACAGAGAAGCAATAATTTTTATTACCCAGCATGCTTCTTTTGCTGGCAACTTGTAGGCTCATTGGCAGCATGAGAGCAGGAATATGGCACTGGACATCCGAACCAGCAAGCCAAGATTCCCACTGCAGGTGCCATTCACAGCATAATGCCAGGTTTGAAAAGGGGAAGACCACCTCAATCCCTCTTCCAGTTTCTTGATAGGACTGGAAGCACAACCCTGTAAGAAGCTGGAAAAGTGATGGGGCATCCTGCCCCTGCACCTCTGTGACGTTTCTCATCAGCCTCATGGATGCACTGATGTGTACCCTGACAGTCTTATTTTAGCAGAAATACAATGCTCCCTGAAGTATGGATACCATGTAAGCTAAATTAAATGGATTGCCCCGTGTGTGTGGGGGGGGGGGGGTCATAGTTGAACTACTCCTCTTTTTTTTTTTTTTTAAGATCTTTAATGTCATTACAAGAAAAAGAAAACACATTTCAGCATATCAAATTGCCAAAGAAGTAAGAGAGGAAAAACCAATATCCGTTAACATCAGGCTTTCATCCACAACATGCATATCCGAATTAATCAAAATATAAACCCCAAATTGAATCAAATTTCCTGAGCCTTCCCACCCTCAGGGCATACCCTTGCTCGCATTTCCTAACACTCCGCATTTTCTGTATCCATTCCTTCATTGATGGAATCTGTTTTGACCCCCAGTTTTGAAGTAACAGAGATCTAGCAACTGCCTTTGCAATGTATATTAATTTAACCTGCGGGACCGAGAGCCTGAGATCTGGATCAAAACCGTAAAGCATCAATTTTACATTTAAGGGGATCTCAAACTGGTAATAAATTCTCAAAAGAGCAAAAATGTCATCCCAAAAAGACGTAATCTTTGAACAGTGAACCAATATATGGGACCAATTGGCGGAGACACAATTTAAACATCTAAAACAATCAGATGAATGATTACTATACATTTTAGACATTGCAGCTGGCGTGCGGTACAAAAGCCATTTACTAAAAAATAACATTCTTCGCCACTTAGCCCCCCTTAACGTGCTGAAATTCAGTTTATTAATAATTGCGCATGATTTTCTTGTTCCCGCCATTTTTTAACTGCTTTAGGGCCTAACTCAACCCCCCTACTCTGAGCTATACAACGTTTCCAATCCCCTGGTTTCCTTGACAAAGCATTGACAAAAAGATCATTAACCAGCAGAGATGGATAGGTAAACTGTGTGGGGTCCAAATGCTCAAAGGTTTTATATAATGTTTTATAAGATCCTACCAATAAAAATTCCCCTGAACTAACTGGGCCATCTCTGTCGGAGATATCCACTCTCCATCTTTTAGAAAATCAGTCACTTTACTGAACCCTCCTCCGATCCAATTCTGAACCATCTCTGATCCTATCTTAATTCTCAAAAATGAAACTAAGTTAGGCAACAAAGTTGTAGGATTAAAGGGGGGGAGAGAATAACTCCTAAGCATGGTGGTACGTTTCTTAAGAAGCCATAGAAGTATCTTATAGCGTACTAGTTTTGGAGATTTGACAACCTGCAACGGGGAGGGAATCTGATTTTCATAACAGATTAAATCAAAGAAGAAGTTAATAAATAAATTTTGATTTGGGGTTTGATTCTTAAATCTTGATAGATTCTGAGCGAAGTAGGCATAATAGTAATCCCTAAGATTCGGTAAAGAGAGGCCTCCTTGATCCAATTCCTGAAACAAAGTGCTTATTGCGATTCGTGGTGTTGTTTTTGCCCAAATAAAACTGGAGAACATGGATTCAACTTTGGCGAAGAATATGCTTGGTAGAAAACAGGGGATAGTGGAAAACACAAAATTAAATAGAGGAAGAATAGACATTTTTATCAAAGCGACTCTGCCAAGGATTGACGATGGCAATGTATTCCTCCTAGAAAACATTATGCAAATTTTTTGAAGAAGGGGATCGAAGTTAAGATTAAACAAATCTTTGACATGGGCTGAAAAAAAACCCCCTAGATATCTTTTCGGTTTGTTGTTAATGCAGCGACTTATGTCACTGTGCAATTCTGGATCCCTACCTCCACATACCAGAATTTCTGTTTTCCTTTTATTAATCCGGTATCCCCCTAAGGCCTCGAATTCTTCAAAGAGCTGAAAAAGCTTGTGAATTTAGATTGGGTTTGATTAACAGCATAATATCATCAGCGTAAAGCTTAATCTTAGCCATTGATGGCACAGGAGGAGGAATATCGGCAGTAATCCGAATTGCAACTGCGAGGGGCTCAATAAAAAATGCAAAAAGAGCAGGTGATAATGGGCAACCTTGCCGTGTGCCCCGCTTAACTAAAACTGACCCTGCCAATACCATATTTATGATGACATTGGCTTTGGCGCCGGTATAGAGATTACGAATTAAATTAATAATTTTGTCCGGAATGCCAAAATATTGTAAAATAATGAATAGTGTCTCCCACACCACCAAATCAAAATCTTTTTCCGCATCTAATAACAGAATTATTGCTGAAATCCCCTGTGTCTCAAAATAATCTTAGGCTTCAACCAAATAATGCGTATTCATTATCAATTGCCTGCCTGCAATGAATCCATTTTGGTCAGGGTGTATCAGATTAGATGAAATGTGATTAAAGCGAATTGACAATAATTTTGTAGCTATTTTATAATCGGAATTTAATTTAGTAATTGGCCGATATGAATTAGGATCTTTAGCGTCTTTACCCCTCTTCAAAAAACTAACCACCGTGCCCTCTTGGAAAGATCCTGGAATTGGACCTCCTCCCAGCATCAAATTAAGTAGACGCAAAAAAAAATCAGAAAAAGCACTAAAAAAACTTTGAAGAACTCGGCAGGAAGCCCATCTGGGCCACATGCCTTACCGTTCGGAAGATCTTTCACAACCAGCTCCAGTTCTTTCACGGAAAAGGGACTCGCCATTACTAATTGCTCGGTTAAGGAAAGGGAAGGCAATGCCTGCTTTCCTAAAAAATCATTTAACTTTTGTAGATCTATTTTATGATGCTGACTGTAAACATTGTTATAGTGAGTAAGCATTATTTTCCCATCCCCTCCGAATCTGCTATAAACGAATGCGTTACTGGACAGTTTAAACCTCGGATTAGATTAGAAGCGGCTTGTTCTCTAACCTGCCAGGCTAAAAACTTCCCCGTAAAGTTACTCTCTTCGTACATTTTTTGAGATTGTCTGTAAAAGAAATTCTCACTCTGGGCATATAGATGTGCGCTGAATTCCCGTTTGGCTTTATTTAACTGATCTTGGACACTGCGGGAGGGATTCTGTTGCCTTAAAATGCTTAGGGCCTGTATCCGTTGTTCTAATGAGTTTTTAATGGATCTAGCCGGAGTCAAGGCAGCTGGATCCTTCCCTATAACAATCCCCCTGATAAAAGCCTTTAGAGAATCCCACATGATGTTAAGTGGGGCTGTTTCAAGATTGTGAGAGAGAAATTCTCTTATCTCTGATTTTAGTGATTCGACCCATATCTTGTCATTCAAATATGTTTTATTAAACACCCAACGTTTTGGAGTTCTTAGATTTTCCCCTAAAACAAATTCAATGACAAGCAGGGCATGATCAGAAAACCCATTATGCACAGTCCTTTGATGATAGAAATTCAGATTTCTAGAGGTGATAAAGAAGTCAATCCGTGAGGAAGACTTAAATCTCTCTGACCAGCAAGGATATTCTTTTTTAAGTGGATTTTGTGTGCGCCACGGGTCGCAAAGATCAAGGGTGGCTTTATAGTTAGCAATAGTTTTCAATGTTTTTGCATTGAGCTGCTTTCTTGAATGTGTAGTTGAGTCCAGCTTAGAATGCATGATAACATTAAAGTCCCCTCCTATAACGATATCTCCTGCCACCATCAATAAAGATTGAAACAGCTCTTCATACACGCTGAAATTACCATCAAGCTGTGCATAAAAACTAGCGAAGGTGATTGGTCTTTGTCTGTTTTGTATTTTGCATGTTGCCCAGCACCAACGTCCTGAGCCACCTTCTCCTGATTGAATAATTTCAGCGTGTATGTTCCTATTTAAGAATATCGCCACCCTGCGCTGTGATTCAGTAAATGAGGAAAAACCTTGATAGGAAGCCCAGGATTTGAGCATTAGGAATTCTTCGATCTTAGAAGAAGAGATGTGTGTCTCCTGTAAAAGTATTACAGAGGGGTTTTCAGCCCTAATCCAGGTTTCCACTGCCAGCCTTTTTTTCTTATTATTTAAACCGTTTACATTAAAAGAAATTACTTTCAATCCCGCCCTCATAGACATTTCTAAATTAAACCATAATTAGACAATATCCGTCCATGCAACCTTCTCTTTTGGCATATTGTAGAAAACCAGCATTTTATGCATAAACAGACTGAGCAACTGACACCATGAGCTTCATTTTTCTGTTAATTTCCCCCCCACACTCCAAACCTCAAACACACCCACCCCTATAACCAGTGGCCAACCTCCCCTCCCCCACGCTGGCCACGGTAGCCTACCCCCTAACATTAAGGTGTCCTGTTATTACACCCCTTAACCCTCAGCCCTGAGGACCCCTTATCCCGCCCCATCCCCTTCCCCCTCAGATTTCAAAGACAAAAGAACATAATAGCAGTGCTAACAATATCAACTCAACAGAGAAATCAGAGACAACAATTTTCTAGCTCTTTTGACCATGCATGATCTCCTTAAGCAAGTCCTGAGCTTCATCAATGTTCGACAACATATAGAATCTGCCCTTGACCAGCACCTTCAGCTTAGACTGCTGGGCAATCGTATCTTGGCCCCCCATTAGCTTTAAATAAGTGTAAGATTTTGACAAATCCCTTCCTTCTGCGTGCAGCAGCCGCGGACATGTCAGAAAAAATTAGGCATTTGGCAGTCTCGTTAACAAAGAATTGTCTTTGCTGGATAGCCGCAGAAAGAATAGATTCCTTGATCCGTACAATTTAACAGAATTGTGCGTGGGAGGGTGGAATTTGCAAAAGGCTGTGCCGGTACTCGGTGAGCTCTGGTAATTGTTAAATTGCCCTCATACTTAGGAATCACTTTTTGTTTCAAAAAAGAGGTGACCCATTGCACTGTGTTGGACCCCTCCATTCCTTCTGGAAACCCCACTAAACGTAAGTTAGATCTGCGATTATAATTTTCTAAATCATCCAATTTCGTTTCTAATGTCCGTGTAGTCTTAGAGATCAGTTCAACGTCTTTTTTATTCAAAGTCCTCTGATCCTCTAGATTCAAGATTCTTGTCTCAGCTTCTTGGAGGCGAACTGGAAAGTTAGAAACTAAATCTTCAATCTTTTCCAGTCTTTGGTGGATTAAGGCTAATTCTGATTTTTGGAACCTCTTATTCTCACGAAGCTCATCGAGAATACGATTCAACATGTCTTTCACAGACATCTGGATTTCCCCCGTAATCTCAGTATTTAAGTCTAAAATGGGGCTGAAGGATCGGGAGGAAGCGGGGATTGAATTTCGGTTTGTGGCGAAATTGCAATTGCCACCTCATCACCTTGTTGATCTGAAGATGCAGAAACTTTTTTCTCTTGAGGTGTAAGCGCCGGACCTAAGTTCCCTGTGAACACAGTCACGATATGTGACTCTGAGGCAGTGCTTGTTGTGGAAAAAACAGCCGGAGGGGTAGCTTTTCCAATGGGAGACTTGGTTGACTTTCTATCGAACAGAGGAAAAGGTTTTGGACCCTTCAGCTGGGCAAATGGGTATACAACCTTTACCACGCAACTTTTACAACGACCTACCATTACCACGCATTTTTTACAACGCAGGATCCATTACAACGCATACCATTACCACGCACTTATTTACAACGCAGGTACCTTTACAACGCATACCATTACAACGTAAGTATTGGTAAGTATATCATTTTATTAAAAATATTATAAGTTTACGTTTTTGGGTAAAGGGGTATTTTTAGGGTTCAGGGTCAGTTTTGGGTTTTTGGATAAAGGGGTATTTTTAGGGTTCAGGGTCAGTTTTGGGTTTTTGGGTAAAGGGGTATTTTAAGGGTTCAGGGTCAGTTTTGGGTTTTTGGGTAAAGGGGTATTTTTAGGGTTCAGGGTAAGTTTTCAGTTTTTGGGTAAAGGGGTATTTTTAGGGTTTAGGGTCAGTTTTCAGTTTTTGGGTAAAGGGGTATTTTTAGGGTTAGGGTCAGTTTTCAGTTTTTGGGTAAAGGGGTATTTTTAGGGTTCAGGGTCAGTTTTCAGTTTTTGGGTAAAGGGGTATTTTTAGGGTTCAGGGTCAGTTTTCAGTTTTTGGGTAAAGGGGTATTTTTAGGGTTCAGGGTCAGTTTTGGGTTTTTGGGTAAAGGGGTATTTTTAGGGTTCAGGGTCAGTTTTGGGTTTTTGGGTAAAGGGGTATTTTTAGGGTTTAGGGTCAGTTTTCAGTTTTTGGGTAAAGGGGTATTTTTAGGGTTCAGGGTCAGTTTTGGGTTTTTGGGTAAAGGGGTATTTTTAGGGTTCAGGGTCAGTTTTGGGTTTTTGGGTAAAGGGGTATTTTTAGGGTTTAGGGTCAGTTTTGGGTTTTTGGGTAAAGGGGTATTTTTAGGGTTCAGGGTCAGTTTTGGGTTTTTGGGTAAAGGGGTATTTTTAGGGTTCAGGGTCAGTTTTGGGTTTTTGGGTAAAAGGGTACAGGGTAAAAATTAAATATAATTAAATTTAAATTACATTAAATTAAATTGATTACATTAAATTAAATTAAATTAATTTAATTAAATTACATTAAATTAAATTAAATTAAATTAAATTAAATTAAATTAAATTACATTATATTAATTTTAATTAAATTAAATTTAAAAAAATATTATATACTTACCAATACTTACGTTGTAATTGTATGCGTTGTAAAGGTATATGCGCTGTAAATACATGCGTGGTAATGGTACTTCGTTGTAATGGTTCCTGCGTTGTAAAAATTGCGTGGTAATGGTAGGCGTGGTAAAAGTATGCGTTGTAACGTCATACATCCGGGCAAATGAGTTAGCTGGAGTCGTAACCTGCTGCTCTGTGATCTTCTCTGTATTTAAACCTTCTTGAGAGGAATGGGCAGTTAAAATAGTCTGGGAGGCCTCCAAATCTACCTTCGCCTGCCCTGTCCCTTCTTCCGGACCTGTTCGTTTAAGCTGTTCCGTAAGAGACCCCTCATCTGAACTCTCAAAGGAGTCTTCATCCTTGCCATCATAATTATCGCTTTTGTCAAGCCATTTGGCTGCATTCTCTGCTTCCTTAGCTTGCAACCGGAGAGATTTAGCCTTCCGTGTATTGAGACATTTCCCCATATTCTAATATCTGAACCTTCCTTGGGGGTGAGCTTACTGCGCTATCACCCTCGAAATGTTCTCCTTTTTTTATTTTCCCCACTTTCTTGCAGGTAGCGCTATCGCTATTCTTCTATTTACTCCTTTGATAGCTTTTAGCTAATTTCAAAAGCGCCTCAGCAGTCAACAGTGTCTGCCCCTTTGATTCGCTTTTAAACTCACCCACTGTTAGCGCTGTTGTGAAGAAAGGATACAGGGGGAAAGTAGTCCTAATAGTTATTATAAGTACTGGAAGGCGCCTTAGTTGAAAAGTTGTGAAGCTGTGAAGCTTTGAAGTTCGCCAATACAATGCAGGAATGAAGAGCCAACAGAATCCAGGCACGAATTATAGCTGATTCGCCTCCGTAGGAGCGCTGCACGGGTTGGCCTCTCCTTACGCTCCACTCAGTGTTCTCTCTCTTCTCGGTTCCGTTCTGTACCACAAAAGGAAAAGAAAACGAGCGCCACTCGGAAAGAGCCCAAGAGTACAAAAGCGCCAACAAAATCCAAAGAAACGCTGGCAAAATCACCGATATCAGCAGGAAAGCGGGAGGCAGCAGAAACGCCAGCTACCTGCCGCCGCCATCAGCCGCGTGGGGGGGAGGAGCCAGGAGCCGGGATCCCAGGTGCTCACACGGAGGCGTGGAACTCCATCATGGGCTCGAACTACTCCTCTTTGACATGCACAATCTAGACATCTATCTACACAGTACCATGTTTTTAAATAGCACTCTGTATTTAGATCATGCCTCAGTGCACCTCCTCCTTCTGTTGTCCTCTGGGGTCTGGGGAAGAGGTCAAGAGGTCTAACTTGTCCACAGGCAGTGTTCATGAAAACAGAAATGTTATGTTTTCATGCATGCTGTTCTGTTAAATAATTACCCTGGTGGCAAGGGGCAATAAGTAGTGCCCTGCAAGAGGCAGACTATATCCTGAAGGCCCTAATAAGGAGCCACTACTTCCAACTGTAAAATTAAAGAACAACATCAACTGTTGTGGTTGCCAGGTTTATTGAAGTGCCACTCCTAGGACATCTAACACAACCCGGCATTTTACTGTTCACCAAAACAGGTATGATGTAACAACTGTGTCCGTATTACACAATTCTGGGTGAGGGAAGTAGCCCAACCCTTTTGAGGAAAGATAGATGGCAACCCAACAAGGTAGTCCTAGGTCTTGGCACACACGCATGACAAGGGGCAAGGGGCAATAAGTGGTGCCTTGCAGGAGGCAGACTATATACTGAAGCCCCTAATAAGGAGCCACTACTTCCAACTATAAAATTAAAGAACAACATCAACTGTTGTGGGTGCCAGGTTTTTTGAAGTGCCTGCTCCTCGATTCTGTTTTTAATCCAGGAGCCTTTCTACTCCAAAAGGGGCAGCACCAAATCTGATGGACCCACAACCCAGGTCATGAATACAGAAAAGGGTTACACTTGGGTGTCAGCCTCCAGTGGCATTTGACTCCCACATCTTCAAAGGATCTAGCTTTGCATCTTTTATGATTCTGTGTTTGTGTAGTATGCACATGATCATTCCCACCATCTAACATAAACACTGTTCTCTGGCCTCTCCCCCTAGCCCTCTTCCTGACTCATAATAGGCCATTGATGAGGCACAGGGAATGCTTTGCTCTCCTTCGAATGTAGCTCTCCCACCAGCCATAGGAATGTCAGCAATCAACAGCTCTTGTCTAGATCTGCAGTCCACACCCCCAATTTAGAATTTTCTAGGCCCTGGGATTCTTAAAATAGAGCTCATGGGCCTTCATGTTCTGTACTCTTACAACCACACATCCATGGTGTCTTTAGCACACACAAATGTCTGTGTGCTTTACAGTGCTGCATTCATCCCATGTAGGTAAAGCAAGTTGCAACTACAGCAGCTGAACTTTCAGTGAGTGGGCATGTAGGCTCCACTGCTAGGACACCTAACACAACCCGCATTCTACGGTTCACCAAAACAGGTAAGATGTAACAACTGTGTCCGTATTCCACAATACTTGATGAGGGAAGTAGTCCAACCCTTTTGAGGAAAGCTAGACCGCAATCCAACAAGGTAGTCCTCGATCTTGGCAAACATGCATGATCCATGATTGTCGTATGAATTGTTTTGTAACCAGGCCTCCGGACCAACATCCACCTGGTGTACTCACAATCAAGGTGCATGTCTGTTACAATGCAAAGGAATTTTCCATAGCAACACGAGGCTGCTTGCTAAAAAGAAAATGATGACAATCTGCCTCTAGAGCAGCACATCATAGACATGCTACACTACCTGGCACACATACGCAGAATGAGAGTTTTCAAAAAGCATACTCAAACACCAAAAAACAGTAATCATTTCCTACTACCTTCATAAAAGTGACAGAAGCCATCTACTGAATTCATAATTGATGGTACTCCATCACAACGCGGGCATAATATTGGATTTCTAATATCGAGCCAGACAAATAATGAGTTTGTTATATTGTGACACATTATTATCATGATGCAGAAATATTGTGGCCAAAAATTATGATTTTTAGTTAAGCAATATCTTTAATAAGAATATCTGTGTTTTTAATATTGTTTCCAATAATATAGTTGTTAAGAATATTGTTTTTAATTATCTTCATATCTTTTATCTCATATTTTATTTTAATTCTATATGTTATATGCTGTCTGTATACATTTTAAATGTAGTCTTTAATTTCAAATTCTTTATAATTTGTAAATTAATAGGGATTTACAGCAATGTAGCAGGTTGCGAGGTTTGCAGGGGTACAGGGTGGGAAGTTAATGAAATATAATTTATTGAACTTGAATAAGTATAATTAATTGAAAATCTATTTTGAAATAATATTCATTATTATTTAACTGATAATAAATTATGTAAATTGTGTAATTATTATATTTAGTAAATTATATTTTAGGTATGGGTTGTTGGGTTGTAGTGATATAAGGTGGAAAGTTAATTAAGCAATAACCATTTATTAATTAATTATACATTTTTAATCAAATATTTAATTGATTTATAATTATGTGAAATGTTTACTAATTATATTTGTTATGTTATATATTAGGTGTGGATTGCTGTGTTTGCAGGAGTATAAGATGAGAAATAATTTAAGGAATGGTGAATTAATAATCATTTAATTATTAATTAATATTATTTTATGAATTACTTAATAATTTAATAGTTGAATACTTGTTTATTTTATTTATATTTTAATTTTGTGTTGCTAAGTTTGTGTGAGTGCACTGTGGAAATGTAATTAACTGATCCATTAATGCATTTTTCCAAATTTGATGTTAATTAGTAAACATTTTAATAACTAGGTACATTGTTTTAAAATAAATACATATATATAAACACAGGTGTGCACTCTTCTACTTTAGATAGCCGAATCACCTTGAAAATGAGATCGCAGTGGCAGTGGCACTTGGCAGGGGAGTGCATCTGATGAAGGCAACATGCTGAAACGCGTCATGCTGATCCCCTGCAAATAAAGATGATTGGTTTTGCATCCGGAGTGCGCCCTAGTTTTACTTTCATTGAGAGGGAAACTGGCTGTGGCAATATCGGCGCGGAGAGAGACCGTGCAAGGGATGCACCTTCAGAAGTGACCGGTGTAAAGGGAATACACTTGGACAGCCTAACATCACTGAGGAACATTATCCCCGCTTTCAGAGATAGTCCATGACAACATGGAGAGACACCGCTACTGGTGTGATGTCCCGGACAGGTGTTTTACAGCGATGTATAAGGTGGAAAGTACGGATCAAAACTGCTTGCATGCCCAGAATAAACACTGTGACCCCTTACCTGATTTCGTTGTCGACCAGCCTCAATTGTGGGGTTTGAATAAATCTGGTAAACAGGAATGCCGCTTGCAGCATGTTGAGGATTACTACTGCACTCTGGGAGTTGCAGTTTCACGTGCTGGACTATGGAAGCGACTCCTCCCCTAACGAAAACACATGTGGGCACTCTTCTACTTTAGATAGCCGAATCACCTTGAAAATGAGATCGCAGTGGCAGTGCCACTTGGCAGGGGAGTGCATCAGATGAAGGTAACATGCTGAAACGCGTCATGCTGATCCCCTGCAAATAAAGATGTTTGGTTTTGCATTTGGAGTGCGCCCTAGTTTTACTTTCATTGAGAGGGAAACTGGCTGTGACATATATATAGCGGATGCGGGGATTTCGTTAAAAATTACTTGCAGAATTAAACAACACGATATGAACTACTCTAGGAGGCAACAGAAAACTACCGAGACCAGCACACCTCGAGGGAGAGCCAGCCCAGTGAGGCGTCCACCAGAGGGCAGCTACCCTCAAAAACAACAAGTGTGCTGACGGAGGTAACTGCTGCACTTCATTTCTTCGTGGCATCCTTTGATAAAGGTCACAGGGGTGACCGAAATTCATTAGGACATTGAACTTCTGCAAGCTGCAAATAAATGCCTTTAAACATTACGGAAGGTGAGCGACTCAAATTCTTTCCTCAGGAGAGGAAAACTGTGGCATGTAATGAGGCTTGGTCCCGCCTCGAGTCACGCTCCCCCATCGAAGAGCGCCGAATACTGCCCGACCTTGGACCAAATTCAGATGTACGCGCAAGCTTAAAGGGCAGTCGAGCAGCCTCCAAAGACCAGACTTTGGAAAAGGTTCCCCACAACCTGAAAGCGGATGCGGGGATTTCGTTAAAAATTACTTGCAGAATTAAACAACACGATATGAACTACTCTAGGAGGCAACAGAAAACTACCGAGACCAGCACACCTCGAGGGAGAGCCAGCCCAGTGAGGCGTCCACCAGAGGGCAGCTACCCTCAAAAACAACAAGTGTGCTGACGGAGGTAACTGCTGCACTTCATTTCTTTGTGGCATCCTTTGATAAAGGTCACAGGAGGTCACAGGGGTGACCGAAATGCATTAGGACATTGAACTTCTGCAAGCTGCAAATAAATGCCTTTAAACATTACGGAAGGTGAGCGCTCAAATTCTTTCCTCAGGAGAGGAAAACTGTGGCATGTAATGAGGCTTGGTCCCGCCTCGAGTCACGCTCCCCCATCGAAGAGCGCCGAATACTGCCCGACCTTGGACCAAATTCAGATGTACGCGCAAGCTTAAAGGTCAGTCGAGCAGCCTCCAAAGACCAGACTTTGGAAAAGGTTCCCCACAACCTGAAAGCGGATGCGGGGATTTCGTTAAAAATTACTTGCAGAATTAAACAACACGATATGAACTACTCTAGGAGGCAACAGAAAACTACCGAGACCAGCACACCCCGAGGGAGAGCCAGCCCAGTGAGGCGTCCACCAGAGGGCAGCTACCCTCAAAAACAACAAGTGTGCTGACGGAGGTAACTGCTGCACTTCATTTCTTCGTGGCATCCTTTGATAAAGGTCACAGGGGTGACCGAAATGCATTAGGACATTGAACTTCTGCAAGCTGCAAATAAATGCCTTTAAACATTACGGAAGGTGAGCGACTCAAATTCTTTCCTCAGGAGAGGAAAACTGTGGCATGTAATGAGGCTTGGTCCCGCCTCGAGTCACGCTTCCCCATCGAAGAGCGCCGAATACTGCCCGACCTTGGACCAAATTCAGATGTACGCGCAAGCTTAAAGGGCAGTCGAGCAGCCTCCAAAGACCAGACTTTGGAAAAGGTTCCCCACAACCTGAAAGCGGATGCGGGGATTTCGTTAAAAATTACTTGCAGAATTAAACAACACGATATGAACTACTCTAGGAGGCAACAGAAAACTACCGAGACCAGCACACCTCGAGGGAGAGCCAGCCCAGTGAGGCGTCCACCAGAGGGCAGCTACCCTCAAAAACAACAAGTGTGCTGACGGAGGTAACTGCTGCACTTCATTTCTTCGTGGCATCCTTTGATAAAGGTCACAGGGGTGACCGAAATGCATTAGGACATTGAACTTCTGCAAGCTGCAAATAAATGCCTTTAAACATTACGGAAGGTGAGCGACTCAAATTCTTTCCTCAGGAGAGGAAAACTGTGGCATGTAATGAGGCTTGGTCCCGCCTCGAGTCACGCTCCCCCATCGAAGAGCGCCGAATACTGCCCGACCTTGGACAAAATTCAGATGTACGCGCAAGCTTAAAGGGCAGTCGAGCAGCCTCCAAAGACCAGACTTTGGAAAAGGTTCCCCACAACCTGAAAGCGGATGCGGGGATTTCGTTAAAAATTACTTGCAGAATTAAACAACACGATATGAACTACTCTAGGAGGCAACAGAAAACTACCGAGACCAGCACACCTCGAGGGAGAGCCAGCCCAGTGAGGCGTCCACCAGAGGGCAGCTACCCTCAAAAACAACAAGTGTGCTGACGGAGGTAACTGCTGCACTTCATTTCTTCGTGGCATCCTTTGATAAAGGTCACAGGGGTGACCGAAATGCATTAGGACATTGAAATTCTACAAGCTGTAAATAAATGCCTTTAAACATTACGGAAGGTGAGCGACTCAAATTCTTTCCTCAGGAGAGGAAAACTGTGGCATGTAATGAGGCTTGGTCCCGCCTCGAGTCACGCTCCCCCATCGAAGAGCGCCGAATACTGCCCAACCTTGGACCAAATTCAGATGTACGCGCAAGCTTAAAGGGCAGTCGAGCAGCCTCCAAAGACCAGACTTTGGAAAAGGTTCCCCACAACCTGAAAGCGGATGCGGGGATTTCGTTAAAAATTACTTGCAGAATTAAACAACACGATATGAACTACTCTAGGAGGCAACAGAAAACTACCGAGACCAGCACACCTCGAGGGAGAGCCAGCCCAGTGAGGCGTCCACCAGAGGGCAGCTACCCTCAAAAACAACAAGTGTGCTGACGGAGGTAACTGCTGCACTTCATTTCTTCGTGGCATCCTTTGATAAAGGTCACAGGGGTGACCGAAATGCATTAGGACATTGAACTTCTGCAAGCTGCAAATAAATGCCTTTAAACATTACGGAAGGTGAGCGACTCAAATTCTTTCCTCAGGAGAGGAAAACTGTGGCATATATATATATGTGTATATATATATATATATATATATATATTTATATATCAAATTCAAACACAGGAAGCCCCATTGAACCACAGCCACACGAAGTTCAATTCAGCACATTTATTTGGATCCATTTCACTGCTCGCTCCTTGGATGCTTTCAGAGCAATCTTCAAATATGTAAAGCCTGACGCGTTTCAGGAATCAGTCCTTTCTTCAGAGGCATTGTTCGTGAAGGGCTGGAGGAGCAGATTTCAGGCAGCGTCTGCTCTTATAATCAATGTCACCTGCCACAGTGGGCGTGGCTACACCGCAAGGCATTCTGTGCTTTGTAGTACGCTGACCTTCTTCCCCCAGTGGGGCCACTCACCAGTCCTTACAAATGGAACCAAGTGTTCACCAAGTGGAGTAGAGAGTGCGCTGGAAGCTCTCCAATTGCGTTTTTGCAGCAGTGAAGTTGTGCGCAAGGCAGCACCACCTGTATTGGAGCTGTTCTTGTCTTCGTTCCGTTGTCTGCAAACCCCAGCTCAGAGCCTGCACAGACCCTTTCAAGGTGGGCCTCGCTTCTCGACTGGGCAACAGCCGATATACATCAAATTCAAACACAGGAAGCTCCATTGAAGCACAGCCACACGAAGTTCAATTCAGCACGTTTATTTGGATCCATTTCACTGCTCGCTACATGGATGCTTTCAGAGCAATCTTCAAACATGTAAAGCCTGACGCATTTCAGGAATCAGTCCTTTCTTCAGAGGCATTGTTCATGAAGGGCTGGAGGAGCAGATTTCAGGCAGCGTCTGCTCTTATAATCAATGTCACCTGCCACAGTGGGTGTGGATACACCGCAAGGCATTCTGTGCTTTGTAGTATGCTGACCTTCTTCCCCCAGTGGGGCCACTCACCAGTCCTTACAAATGGAACCAAGTGTTCACCAAGTGGAGAAGAGAGTGCGCTGGAAGCTCTCCAATTGCGTTTTTGCAGCAGTGAAGTCGTGCGCAAGGCAGCACCACCTGTATTGGAGCTGTTCTTGTCTTCGTTCCATTGTCTGCAAACCCCAGCTCAGAGCCTGCACGGACCCTGTCAAGGTGGGCCTCGCTTCTCGACTGGGCAACAGCCGATATACATCAAATTCAAACACAGGAAGCCCCATTGAAGCACAGCCACACGAAGTTCAATTCAGCACGTTTATTTGGATCCATTTCACTGCTTGCTCCATGGATGCTTTCAGAGCAATCTTCAAACATGTAAAGCCTGACGCGTTTCAGGAATCAGTCCTTTCTTCAGAGGCATTGTTCATGAAGGGCTGGAGGAGCAGATTTCAGGCAGCGTCTGCTCTTATAATCAATGTCACCTGCCACAGTGGGCGTGGATACACCGCAAGGAATTCTGTGCTTTGTAGTACGCTGACCTTCTTCCCCCAGTGGGGCCACTCACCAGTCCTTACAAATGGAACCAAGTGTTCACCAAGTGGAGTAGAGAGTGCGCTGGAAGCTCTCCAATTGCGTTTTTGCAGCAGTGAAGTTGTGCGCAAGGCAGCACCACCTGTATTGGAGCTGTTCTTGTCTTCGTTCCGTTGTCTGCAAACCCCAGCTCAGAGCCTGCACGGACACTGTCAAGGTGGGCCTCGCTTCTCGACTGGGCAACAGCCGATATACATCAAATTCAAACACAGGAAGCCCCATTGAAGTACAGCCACACGAAGTTCAATTCAGCACGTTTATTTGGATCCATTTCACTGCTCGCTCCATGGATGCTTTCAGAGCAATCTTCAAACATGTAAAGCCTGACGGGTTTCAGGAATCAGTCCTTTCTTCAGAGGCATTGTTCATGAAGGGCTGGAGGAGCAGATTTCAGGCAGTGTCTGCTCTTATAATCAATGTCACCTGCCACAGTGGGCGTGGCTACACCGCAAGGCATTCTGTGCTTTGTAGTACGCTGACCTTCTTCCCCCAGTGGGGCCACTCACCAGTCCTTACAAATGGAACCAAGTGTTCACCAAGTGGAGTAGAGAGTGCGCTGGAAGCTCTCCAATTAAGTTTTTGCAGCAGTGAAGTCGTGAAGAAGGTCAGCGTACTACAAAGCACAGAATGCTTTGCGGTGTAGCCACGCCCACTGTGGCAGGTGACATTGATTATAAGAGCAGACGCTGCCTGAAATCTGCTCCTCCAGCCCTTCACGAACAATGCCTCTGAAGAAAGGACTGATTCCTGAAACGCGTCAGGCTTTACATATTTGAAGATTGCTCTGAAAACATCCAAGGAGCGAGCAGTGAAATGGATCCAAATAAACGTGCTGAATTGAACTTCGTGTGGCTGTGCTTCAATGGGGCTTCCTGTGTTTGAATTTGATGTATATCGGCTGTTGCTCAGTCGAGAAGCGAGGCCCACCTATACACATATATATATATATGTATATATATATATATATACACACATATATATATATATATGTCACAGCCAGTTTCCCTCTCGATGAAAGTAAAACTAGGGCGCACTCCAAATGCAAAACCAATCATCTTTATTTGCAGGGGATCAGCATGACGCGTTTCAGCATTTATATATATATTTTCACTGAAAAAAACATAGGTTTCATGAGTGTTATAGTTAGCTGGACATTTCACACGTACAAAACCATAGAAATTCCTCCATTATAGTTAGTTGTGCTAACTATAACATGCGCGCCTGCAATGCATTGCTGATGATGTCACATATTACATCATTCATGAGATGGTCAGTGACATCACTGATGACATCACTGATGACATCTCAAATGACATCATTGATGACATCATCCAGTCAAGGTGGTTTTGTTTGAAATTTAAATATCTATTATATATATATACCAATCTGTATTGAATATTGAGTGCATATATAACTGTCTGAATGGAGGATTTAGTAGCTGTCTGACTGTTTGTTTAAGTGAGTAATTAAATGTGTCTCACTAAATATATAGGTTACTAACCAAACTACATGAATGTGTGTATCACTGTCTCTGTTGTTGTATAACCTGCCTCATCAATTGGCCACTAACTACACGAGTGTCTATATTAGTTATTGATTAGTTGGCTGAGTATTTGTAAGGGAGACTGAGTGTATCTGTGGTTGGGTGGGGGAGTTGTAACTCTATGCATAGATGTGTGAGTGGTTGATTGTCTAGGCATATCTGTTTACAAGTGTTTATGGAAACAGTTTTTTGGGTGTCTGAGTGTGTTTGTGTGTTGGTAAGTGAATATATGTGTCAGTGATACATCTCCAATAAAGTAGAAAAATAAAAGGCATTGTATAGGAGAGTTGGTGTATATAAATAAGTATACATAAGAGTTAGTGATTGTGAGAGTAACTGTATAAATGAGTGTATAATTGTAATAGTGATTTTTTAACATAGTATCTTTAATTTACTATGTGTATGTATAAATCAAGTGTTGTGTGTATAACTATGTAGGTGAGTAAATGTAAGTGTAATTGATTATTTTCATGAGTGAGTAGCATCACAGCATAACTGACTAGGATGACTGCTGATGTGTCAATGTCTATATAGGTGTATGAGTACATTTGATAGTGTTACCATTGATCAGTGACTGCATGTATACGTGATTCTGTGGGTGAATGGACAGTTGTGTGTGTAGACTTAGGAATCAGCGAGTGCGTATGTAGGAACTGGTATGTGTGTGTCAATGCTTTCAAATATGATACTCTGTATTTTACAGTGAGTGATCAAAGGTTATACTAGTGTGTGATGAGGTGTATCAGATTGTCACGTGGATGATGTTTATTTATTTATTTTTATTTATTTTATTTATTTTAAATGTTTTATATAGAGCTGGCTGGACCCAAGAGTATCAGAGCGCCTTACAAGATAGGTTAAACAAAAAGGCAGGCCACACTAAGTACAATTGCTAAAATAAGGTAAGACAGTTGAACATTAAGAGTGATTAACAGATAGGAAGTTCAAAGTCAAATGGCAAAGTGAGGATATTAGATCAGGAGGACAGAGAAGACTTGAATTGTAGGTCAATAGTTGAAAAAAGGTGAGAGATTAAGGTATACAATTGTGGAAGGGAGGGTAGAGGTGAGTTATAAGTGGGGGGTAGCCTGTATAATTAATAAATTGAGGAGAAATTCAAAGCCAGAGACATTAAGTATAATTAAGGACCCCAATACTTGTTGAGAAGGAGCAGCTTGAGGTTTTTTTTTTAAGCAAGAGTAAGATGGGTTACAGCTTACATCTTTGGGAAGAGTATTCCAGATGGAAGGGGCGTTACCAGAGAATGAGCGAGACTGAGTTGCTTTATTTTTTAGCTGAGGCGGGGTTAGAACAAGAGCGTTAATGCTCCTTGATGTTCTAGCACACCCGGCTTTTTGGAGTTTATCGGATAGGTATATTTTGGTGAAGGGCTTTGTGAGTGATGCAGGCAATCTTGTGGGTGGATCTGCCTTCAAT
The DNA here is from genome assembly GCF_964261635.1 of Lissotriton helveticus. Classification (NCBI taxonomy): domain Eukaryota; kingdom Metazoa; phylum Chordata; class Amphibia; order Caudata; family Salamandridae; genus Lissotriton; species Lissotriton helveticus. The sequence continues at coordinate 757,482,135 of NC_136059.1, read as the reverse complement.
TGGAAGCCATGTGGGGTTTTAGAGAACAGGGGAGATGTGATCGTATCGTTTACAGTCAGAGATGAGCCTGGCAGCAAGGTTGAGAACGGATTTGATAGGGGCTAGGTGACTTTAGGGGTGCCAGCGAGCGTGGCATTGCCATTGTCTAACTGAGATAGGACCAGTGATTGTACAACTGATTTAAAGTCCTCTGCTGAATGAACGGTTTAATTTTTTTTAAGGTGAAGCAGTGTAAAGAGTGCACCTTTTCCCCAGTTTTTTATATGGGGAGTCAGATTGAGGTTCTGATCAATGCTAATGCCGAGGGATTTAACAGAGTTGGTGATTGAGAGAGAGAGCAGTTTAGAGCTTTAATGTCCGTGATCCAGTGTTGAATAGGGAGCAAATTGTTTTTGGGAGAGAATAGGATAGTTTCTGTTTTTTTGGGGTTTAGTTTGAGGTGGTTTTGATGGAACCATAATTGAATCTTGGTCAAGGCATCATTAAGATGTAAGATGTCAATGTATAGTTCGGTGTCATCGGCATAGAGGTGATAACTGATTTTTGCTTGTTTGAGAATAAGGGTGTGGGGTTCCATGAAGAGGTTGAAAAGAGTTGGAGAAAGGATAGAGCCCTGTGGAACACCCAAGGAGACAGGTTGAGGGTTGGAAAGGCAACCACTGACTTTAATTTGTTGGGTTCTATTTTGGTAATAGGAGGCAAACCACTCGAGAACATCACCATCAAAGCCGAAACGGTCTTTGAGAATGTTGAGTAAGGTGACATGGTTAACAGTATCAAAGGCAGCAGAGAGGTCAAGAAGAATGAGGAGTGAGGATTCGCCTTTATCCAGGGACCGATGTATGTCATCAGTAATGTTGAGCATAGCTGTTTCTGTGCCGCATCCCTTTCTAAAACCTGATTAGAAAACGTCTAAGAGGTTGAATGTGTCGATGTGTTTGTCCAACTGTATCAGGACGCATTTTTCGATGGCTTTGGATAGTAAGGGAAGGTTGGAGATAGGGCGAAAGTTGTTTAAGTCGTTGGGATCAACCGCTGCATTTTCGATGAAGGGGGTAATTTGGCCTAGTTGGAGGGAAGCTGGAACAATATCAGTGGTAAAGGAAGAGTTGATAATATTGGTCCATAGAGGGGCGATGATGTGTTTTAGTTCATGTACCAAATGTGCAGGAAGAGGATCTCTGGTATGCGAGGATGATTTAAGCTTGGTGATGATGTTGAGAACATCCCTTTCTGATACTGGACAAAAATCACTCCACGATGAGCTGTTTTTTAGCTGGGGGTCGGTAGCGTAATGTTCATAGTGGGTGAAAGAGACGGTGGTTGAGAGGGATCCTGGGGGGAGGAAAGTGGAGGGAGGCACAGGGGGAATGTTAATGAGGGGGTGTTGGCTAAGAGGTGGTGGGGTTGGGGCAAGGGATTGATCAATCTTTGTGACTTTATCAGAGAAGCAGCTAGCAATTTCTTCACATCTCTTAACAGTAGCTAGTAACTTTGAGGGGGCTGAAGTAGTTTGGTTTTTGACAATGTTAAAAAGTACTCTAGGACAGTTTCTGACCTGACCAAGTTGGGAACGGAGGAAGGACGCTTTTTCGTTAAAGATGTGTTTTTTGTAGTTGGCCCAAGCAGCTCTGAGGAGGACAAGATTAGAGTTGGAAGGTTGATTCCTCCACATGCGTTCAGTCTGCTTGAGAGCTATTCTCTCTTTGTTTAGGTCAGAATTGAACCAGTTCTTGGACGGAATAGTTTCTTGGAGTTTTAATTTGGCAGGGGCAATTTGGTCAAGGACTTCAAGGATAAAGTTATTGTAATGTTCAGTAAGACCTGTGGCACTTTGGGAGAGAGGGGAGAGCTGTTGTCAAGCTTTTAATGTAGATTCCAGCTCGCCTGGGGGAATCAGGTGCAGATTTTGGGTTAACTTCTTTTGTTTGCTGGAGCAAGAGGGAGGGGGTGGCATGGAGTTGTTAATGGTGAAGAGCATGAGGTGGTGATCTGACCAGTCAATGGGATGATGTGGGAAAGAGAAGCCAGTTCCTTGCTAGTGATAATAGCATCTAGGGTGGCCCCTTTGGAGTGAGTTGGAGATTTGCAGAGTTGTGTCAGCTCACTGATCTGAAGAAATCCTTGATGAGGCTAACTGTGGGGTTGTCAGTTTTGTTCCAGTGGATATTAAAATCCCCTTGGTTGATGTTTCTGGAATTGGAGAGCGATGATTGAATAAGGAGATCGGACAACTCCTCAGCAAAGGTAATAGGGTATCCAGGGGAATGGTAGATAATATGCAGGCAGATAGGGGGGGAACCCTGAGTTGTAAGTTCAGCACCAAGGTATTCAAAAGTGGATAGGTCCTGGTGATGGTTTGGAGAAAGTTTAATTTCATCTTTATAAATTACAGCGAGGCCCCCTCCAATTTGATCAGTTCTGTCTTTTCTAAGGATGGAGTACCCCGGCGGGGAAAGCATGTCAAGGATTGATGAAGAGTGGGAGTTGAGCCAGGTTTCAGTCAAAAAGGCGATGTCAATGCTTTCGCTGAGGATGGTTTCAGCGATTTCTGTTGCATGACAAGAGGCTGACCGGCAGTTAAGCAGCATGCAGTTGAGGGGTTTAGAGTCGTTGGATTTTGGGGAGGAGCAGGTGTGGATAGAAGTGAGTTGTTGAGGGAGTCTGGGTGAGGCTGGGGAAGAAGGGTTCCTACTAATTCCCACGATCACTGGGATAGCTGAGTGAGGTAGTGGGGAGATCGCAGAGGAGGTGAAGAGAGGGTAGCTTTGATTAAGGTCAGTGAGGTCGTGGGGGGAAAGTGGCTGGGGATGGGGGAGGGATGGGGGAGGGATGAGTGAGTTAATACTACTGTCTGTCAGTATGGGAGGAGAGGCAGGAGAGGACGGGATCCTATTAATTCCAAGGATCACAGGAATAGATGCATAAGGTGGTGGGGACTTCGAAGTCAAGGTGGGGATGGAGAGAACTTTATTATGGTCAAAGAGGTCATTGGGGGAAGATGGCTCGGGCAGAGGGGTGTGCTGAGTGAGCTATGACAGTCAGTTGTTCTAGCCGGAGAGAGGGAAATCATTGCTTTGACATAGGAAGCATGGTAATTTTGTGAGGGGACTGAGGAGTAGGTGTGATTGGGAAGGTTATTAGTAGTGAGGAAGGAGACATCATTTCTGAGGGAAGAAAGTTCAAATATGAGGATCGAGAGGTGCAATTCAATGTTGAGGAGTGTTTGGGTAAGAAGTGTGATAGGAAGAAGAGTGCTAGGAGATCAGGAGGGAGATGTGAAGAGTCCTTGTTGGTTGGGGGAGGTGGTCTGTAATGTGAAAGAGGAGGGAAGCAAGGAGGGGGGAGGAGAGGGGAGTCAAGGTGAGGAGGTAGAGTTGGAATAGAGTGGTGGGGGGTTGTGTTCCCAGAGTAACAGTGTGGGTCGGGGGAAGTACGGATGACCAGGGAGATGGATTTGGAAGAGTTGGTTAGATACTAGGGAGGGGGATTGTAGGAGAAGGAGTGGGGGAGATTGGAGGAGCCATTGGGGGAGTACGTGGAGGTGTTCAACGAGGAGGGTGTAGGTTTTGTGTGGATGGGAGCTTTTTTGAAAGGTTACAGGAGAGGAGGGGGGTGGGGTAGATCACGGATCGAGGGGAGGAGTAGGTAGAGGCGAGTGGGTTAAGGGAGGTTGAGGGAGATGTGGTAGAATCTATAAAGGGGGGGTGCTGGCGAGGTAGCTGGGAGGTGAGATTGGGAAGTGAGGCTTTCATTATTGACTATAGAATTAAGATCTAGCGAGGTCGGGTGTGAGAGGATCTGGGAATCAGGACTTTCAGTTAAGATTAAGGAGTCAGGGCATGGATGCGAGGAGGTCGTGGATTGTGGGGATATGAAGGTATCTTGTAGTTGGGAGGCAGGGAGGTTAGAGATCATTGTAGGTATAAGGTTTTGGGAAAGTAATCTGAAGTGGTGTTCACAAATGTTGAGTTTTTTTTCAGATGCTTGAATAAGTATATTTCCTGGTTTGAATATAGAGATGTCAATTTCACCAGGAAAGGAAGAGGAAGGAGTGGTGGAGAGTATCAGACCATAGGGAAATATGCGGGAATTTGTGAATGGGAGGTTTTGTAGAAAGATGCTTTTCCATTTAGAAGGGCGTTTGGTGAAGAAGATGTGGGTTTTTATGATGGTGGTTAGGCTACAGTAGGTGTCTACAAATAGTGTTTCTTGGTGGAGTATAAGAAGTTTGTGTTTAAAATTTTTCTTACCATTTTTAAAAAGGTAGGAGGGGTAAATGGACCACGAGTTAGGGCCGTGTCTGGAAATGGGTGAATCTAGCATCAAGGGAGTATGAATGTGGGTAGGCATGATGTTTCAGCTGTGTTAGAATGGAAGGGGAGAAGAAAAAGTATGGGGAAGAATGGGGTGGCACGAAGTAGGGTAGGGGAGTAGGAGTACGGGATTGGAACACGGTGGATGTCAGAGAGAGGTAGAATTTTCAACAAAGCGTGACAAGAATCGTGCAGGGTGGAAGATTGGAGTGGTGTGCAGTGAGGTAGTGTGTGGGAGAAGGGGGAGATTCCGGGGGAAGAGGTGGTAGGCAGAGTTGCACTTGAGAGAGAGGAAGCGGGAATAAACCAGGACAAATAAGGAAATACAGAATTCACATTATAACCAGAAGGAGAAAGTGAGTAAAATATATTACTAGTGTAGATTTAAAGATTACACATATCAAAGAGGTAATAGGAGACCAGAATACATCAGAAAGACAGAAAATATACAACTTTCACAATATGAACAAAAAGGTAAAGAGAGGGATATCAATTACGAGTGTAGATTCAAAGGTTACACATTATAGTTTCAACATATAATATGAGGTAGACCAGATTAGCAATAGAAAATATTTAGCACTTTTAGCGGAAAGGCACTAGCATCAAAGTAACTTTGGAAGAAAAGGGTGGAATAGAAAGGTCAAACTATGATAGGGAGCATATTGTTTTGAATAACTTGCCAGTAAGGGTTGGTGAAGGATTCGTAATAGGCATTAATGGGCATTAAAACATATCACACAACACCTATAAATAAAAAAACAAAATGGGGGCATTGTCAAGTGCTAGATGGCGTGATAAAGAACACGTGAGCTGAGATTCTGTGCTTAGCTAGTGTGTTGCCTGACTGAAAAAAGCCCCGGCAGCTCAGTCCTGGCAGTCCAAACAGCAGTTCAGGCTCAAAGTGGGCAAACCTTCAAACTAAAGGGGATACTGGCAAGGACATGACACACCAGAGTCACAACAAATGCAGGTCATTATAGGTTATCCACAGGCAGAGGCTCCCCTCCAAGATGGCCACCATAGCTGTGGTATGGGGCATGTCCTATTTCAGTTTCTTATTCCTGCTGAGAAAGAAACGGGATAACACCATCAAGTCCGAGGCAAGGGGACAAAATGGAATCCTAGCAGCCCAAGAAGGCAATGACCACACAAAATGGGTGCCAGGAGGGAGCACCGAAGCCCCGAGAGATGCCCGCAAAAAAAAAGAAAAATAAGACAAGAACTCAAGAATACAAGGCAGACAATGAACGGCCGTATGAAGCGACAGGAGGGGGCAGACCAACCCGCAAGCAGGTAGAAGTCAATCAGGGCTCAATCATCCCCAGGAACACCAAGTAGGCTGAATAATCCCCAGCCCAGATTCCCCAAATAGCCAAGGAGAGAGGAAGTTGCAGGGGGGATCATGAAAGACTCTAGCGCCTAGGGGACCGAGAGTGTGGCTCCTCTCAACTTTCATCTGCAACCAACAGTATGTTCATATCTCATTATGGCAGGACTGGTGGCAAAAGTTTTTGAAGTCCCTGACTTAAACCAACCAGAACAAACAACATGAGCGGGACAACCACGTCCCCTGGGCCAGCACAACCTTGCACATGAAACGGAATGCCCTCGCCACTGATTTTTAGACGCGACCTGCCAGCCCAGGATAAGGGGGTCAGCTCTGCATCGTCTCACGGGTGGGGGGGAGTCCGAACATAGCGGTCTAAATTTCCAGCACGCCTAGCCTCAAGGATCTCAGTGGTGGGGATGCAGTGCCAAGACTGCCGAGACATGCGCCAGCCAAGCATCCCTGGGTGAACAGAACGAAGAGTAGAGCACAGCCCACGAGCCAACGAGCCCGTCCCACACCACAGACCTCAGACACAAGGGGAGGAATTCAACCCACTGGGGTCCGTGTTTCCCATCATAATCCAGGGAGCTCGGGAGATTCAGCCCGGGAGTAGCTTAACCAAGTAGATCAGAGTCTGGCCTCTCTGATCCGGGAGCATGGTGCAAGTACCAGCAAGCAGCACTCAGGATCGATCGGAACCCACCCCCACCCCGGTGGGAGACGGGTGCCACTCACATGGGACTCAGACCGACCAACACCCACTCGGGAGTTCCGGCTTGGTGCAGTCTCGGGATCCCAGGAGCCAGTGAACCATGAGGGGGCAGTTCGATCATATATATATACCAATCTGTATTGAATATTGAGTGCATATATAACTGTCTGAATGGAGGATTTAGTAGCTGTCTGACTGTTTGTTTAAGTGAGTAATTAAATGTGTCTCACTAAATATATAGGTTAGTAACCAAACTACATGAATGTGTGTATCACTGTCTCTGTTGTTGTATAACCTGCCTCATCAATTGGGCACTAACTACACGAGTGTCTATATTAGTTATTGATTAGTTGGCTGAGTATTTGTAAGGGAGACTGAGTGTATCTGTGGTTGGGTGGGGGAGTTGTAACTCTATGCATAGATGTGTGAGTGGTTGATTGTCTAGGCATATCGGTTTACAAGTGTTTATGGAAACAGTTTTTTGGGTGTCTGAGTGTGTTTGTGTGTTGGTAAGTGAATATATGTGTCAGTGATACATCTCCAATAAAGTAGAAAAATAAAAGGCATTGTATAGGAGAGTTGGTGTATATAAATAAGTATACATAAGAGTTAGTGATTGTGAGAGTAACTGTATAAATGAGTGTATAATTGTAATAGTGATTTTTTAACATAGTATCTTTAATTTACTATGTGTATGTATAAATCAAGTGTTGTGTGTATAACTATGTAGGTGAGTAAATGTAAGTGTAATTGATTATTTTCACGAGTGAGTAGCATCACAGCATAACTGACTAGGATGACTGCTGATGTGTCAATGTCTATATAGGTGTATGAGTACATTTGATAGTGTTACCATTGATCAGTGACTGCATGTATACGTGATTCTGTGGGTGAATGGACAGTTGTGTGTGTAGACTTAGGAATCAGCGAGTGCGTATGTAGGAACTGGTATGTGTGTGTCAATGCTTTCAAATATGATACTCTGTATTTTACAGTGAGTGATCAAAGGTTATACTAGTGTGTGATGAGGTGTATCAGATTGTCACGTGGATGATGTTTATTTATTTATTTTTATTTATTTTATTTATTTTAAATGTTTTATATAGAGCTGGCTGGACCCAAGAGTATCAGAGCGCCTTACAAGATAGGTTAAACAAAAAGACAGGCCACACTAAGTACAATTGCTAAAATAAGGTAAGACAGTTGAACATTAAGAGTGATTAACAGATAGGAATTTCAAAGTCAAGTGGCAAAGTGAGGATATTAGATCAGGAGGACAGAGAAGACTTGAATTGTAGGTCAATAGTTGAAAAAAGGTGAGAGATTAAGGTATACAATTGTGGAAGGGAGGGTAGAGGTGAGTTATAAGTGGGGGGTAGCCTGTATAATTAATAAATAGAGGAGAAATTCAAAGCCAGAGACAGTAAGTATAATTAAGGACCCCAATACTTGTTGAGAAGGAGCAGCTTGAGGTTTTTTTTTTAAGCAAGAGTAAGATGGGTTACAGCTTACATCTTTGGGAAGAGTATTCCAGATGGAAGGGGCGTTACCAGAGAATGAGCGAGACTGAGTTGCTTTATTTTTTAGCTGAGGCGGGGTTAGAACAAGAGCGTTAATGCTCCTTGATGTTCTAGCACACCCGGCTTTTTGGAGTTTATCGGATAGGTATATTTTGGTGAAGGGCTTTGTGAGTGATGCAGGCAATCTTGTGGGTGGATCTGCCTTCAATTGGAAGCCATGTGGGGTTTTAGAGAACAGGGGAGATGTGATCGTATCGTTTACAGTCAGAGATGAGCCTGGCAGCAAGGTTGAGAACGGATTTGATAGGGGCTAGGTGACTTTAGGGGTGCCAGCGAGCGTGGCATTGCCATTGTCTAACTGAGATAGGACCAGTGATTGTACAACTGATTTAAAGTCCTCTGCTGAATGAACGGTTTAATTTTTTTTAAGGTGAAGCAGTGTAAAGAGTGCACCTTTTCCCCAGTTTTTTATATGGGGAGTCAGATTGAGGTTCTGATCAATGCTAATGCCGAGGGATTTAACAGAGTTGGTGATTGAGAGAGAGAGCAGTTTAGAGCTTTAATGTCCGTGATCCAGTGTTGAATAGGGAGCAAATTGTTCTTGGGAGAGAATAGGATAATTTCTGTTTTTTTGGGGTTTAGTTTGAGGTGGTTTTGATGGAACCATAATTGAATCTTGGTCAAGGCATCATTAAGATGTAAGATGTCAATGTATAGTTCGGTGTCATCGGCATAGAGGTGATAACTGATTTTTGCTTGTTTGAGAATAAGGGTGTGGGGTTCCATGAAGAGGTTGAAAAGAGTTGGAGAAAGGATAGAGCCCTGTGGAACACCCAAGGAGACAGGTTGAGGGTTGGAAAGGCAACCACTGACTTTAATTTGTTGGGTTCTATTTTGGTAATAGGAGGCAAACCACTCGAGAACATCACCATCAAAGCCGAAACGGTCTTTGAGAATGTTGAGTAAGGTGACATGGTTAACAGTATCAAAGGCAGCAGAGAGGTCAAGAAGAATGAGGAGTGAGGATTCACCTTTATCCAGGGACCGATGTATGTCATCAGTAATGTTGAGCATAGCTGTTTCTGTGCCGCATCCCTTTCTAAAACCTGATTAGAAAACGTCTAAGAGGTTGAATGTGTCGATGTGTTTGTCCAACTGTATCAGGACGCATTTTTCGATGGCTTTGGATAGTAAGGGAAGGTTGGAGATAGGGCGAAAGTTGTTTAAGTCGTTGGGATCAACCGCTGCATTTTCGATGAAGGGGGTAATTTGGCCTAGTTGGAGGGAAGCTGGAACAATATCAGTGGTAAAGGAAGAGTTGATAATATTGGTCCATAGAGGGGCGATGATGTGTTTTAGTTCATGTACCAAATGTGCAGGAAGAGGATCTCTGGTATGCGAGGATGATTTAAGCTTGGTGATGATGTTGAGAACATCCCTTTCTGATACTGGACAAAAATCACTCCACGATGAGCTGTTTTTTAGCTGGGGGTCGGTAGCGTAATGTTCATAGTGGGTGAAAGAGACGGTGGTTGAGAGGGATCCTGGGGGGAGGAAAGTGGAGGGAGGCACAGGGGGAATGTTAATGAGGGGGTGTTGGCTAAGAGGTGGTGGGGTTGGGGCAAGGGATTGATCAATCTTTGTGACTTTATCAGAGAAGCAGCTAGCAATTTCTTCACATCTCTTAACAGTAGCTAGTAACTTTGAGGGGGCTGAAGTAGTTTGGTTTTTGACAATGTTAAAAAGTACTCTAGGACAGTTTCTGACCTGACCAAGTTGGGAACGGAGGAAGGACGCTTTTTCGTTAAAGATGTGTTTTTTGTAGTTGGCCCAAGCAGCTCTGAGGAGGACAAGATTAGAGTTGGAAGGTTGATTCCTCCACATGCGTTCAGTCTGCTTGAGAGCTATTCTCTCTTTGTTTAGGTCAGAATTGAACCAGTTCTTGGACGGAATAGTTTCTTGGAGTTTTAATTTGGCAGGGGCAATTTGGTCAAGGACTTCAAGGATAAAGTTATTGTAATGTTCAGTAAGACCTGTGGCACTTTGGGAGAGAGGGGAGAGCTGTTGTCAAGCTTTTAATGTAGATTCCAGCTCGCCTGGGGGAATCAGGTGCAGATTTTGGGTTAACTTCTTTTGTTTGCTGGAGCAAGAGGGAGGGGGTGGCATGGAGTTGTTAATGGTGAAGAGCATGAGGTGGTGATCTGACCAGTCAATGGGATGATGTGGGAAAGATAAGCCAGTTCCTTGCTAGTGATAATAGCATCTAGGGTGGCCCCTTTGGAGTGAGTTGGAGATTTGCAGAGTTGTGTCAGCTCACTGATCTGAAGAAATCCTCGATGAGGCTAACTGTGGGGTTGTCAGTTTTGTTCCAGTGGATATTAAAATCCCCTTGGTTGATGTTTCTGGAATTGGAGAGCGATGATTGAATAAGGAGATCGGACAACTCCTCAGCAAAGGTAATAGGGTATCCAGGGGAATGGTAGATAATATGCAGGCAGATAGGGGGGGAACCCTGAGTTGTAAGTTCAGCACCAAGGTATTCAAAAGTGGATAGGTCCTGGTGATGGTTTGGAGAAAGTTTAATTTCATCTTTATAAATTACAGCGAGGCCCCCTCCAATTTGATCAGTTCTGTCTTTTCTAAGGATGGAGTACCCCGGCGGGGAAAGCATGTCAAGGATTGATGAAGAGTGGGAGTTGAGCCAGGTTTCAGTCAAAAAGGCGATGTCAATGCTTTCGCTGAGGATGGTTTCAGCGATTTCTGTTGCATGACAAGAGGCTGACCGGCAGTTAAGCAGCATGCAGTTGAGGGGTTTAGAGTCGTTGGATTTTGGGGAGGAGCAGGTGTGGATAGAAGTGAGTTGTTGAGGGAGTCTGGGTGAGGCTGGGGAAGAAGGGTTCCTACTAATTCCCACGATCACTGGGATAGCTGAGTGAGGTAGTGGGGAGATCGCAGAGGAGGTGAAGAGAGGGTAGCTTTGATTAAGGTCAGTGAGGTCGTGGGGGGAAAGTGGCTGGGGATGGGGGAGGGATGGGGGAGGGATGAGTGAGTTAATACTACTGTCTGTCAGTATGGGAGGAGAGGCAGGAGAGGACGGGATCCTATTAATTCCAAGGATCACAGGAATAGATGCATAAGGTGGTGGGGACTTCGAAGTCAAGGTGGGGATGGAGAGAACTTTATTATGGTCAAAGAGGTCATTGGGGGAAGATGGCTCGGGCAGAGGGGTGTGCTGAGTGAGCTATGACAGTCAGTTGTTCTAGCCGGAGAGAGGGAAATCATTGCTTTGACATAGGAAGCATGGTAATTTTGTGAGGGGACTGAGGAGTAGGTGTGATTGGGAAGGTTATTAGTAGTGAGGAAGGAGACATCATTTCTGAGGGAAGAAAGTTCAAATATGAGGATCGAGAGGTGCAATTCAATGTTGAGGAGTGTTTGGGTAAGAAGTGTGATAGGAAGAAGAGTGCTAGGAGATCAGGAGGGAGATGTGAAGAGTCCTTGTTGGTTGGGGGAGGTGGTCTGTAATGTGAAAGAGGAGGGAAGCAAGGAGGGGGGAGGAGAGGGGAGTCAAGGTGAGGAGGTAGAGTTGGAATAGAGTGGTGGGGGGTTGTGTTCCCAGAGTAACAGTGTGGGTCGGGGGAAGTACGGATGACCAGGGAGATGGATTTGGAAGAGTTGGTTAGATACTAGGGAGGGGGATTGTAGGAGAAGGAGTGGGGGAGATTGGAGGAGCCATTGGGGGAGTACGTGGAGGTGTTCAACGAGGAGGGTGTAGGTTTTGTGTGGATGGGAGCTTTTTTGAAAGGTTACAGGAGAGGAGGGGGGTGGGGTAGATCACGGATCGAGGGGAGGAGTAGGTAGAGGCGAGTGGGTTAAGGGAGGTTGAGGGAGATGTGGTAGAATCTATAAAGGGGGGGTGCTGGCGAGGTAGCTGGGAGGTGAGATTGGGAAGTGAGGCTTTCATTATTGACTATAGAATTAAGATCTAGCGAGGTCGGGTGTGAGAGGATCTGGGAATCAGGACTTTCAGTTAAGATTAAGGAGTCAGGGCATGGATGCGAGGAGGTCGTGGATTGTGGGGATATGAAGGTATCTTGTAGTTGGGAGGCAGGGAGGTTAGAGATCATTGTAGGTATAAGGTTTTGGGAAAGTAATCTGAAGTGGTGTTCACAAATGTTGAGTTTTTTTTCAGATGCTTGAATAAGTATATTTCCTGGTTTGAATATAGAGATGTCAATTTCACCAGGAAAGGAAGAGGAAGGAGTGGTGGAGAGTATCAGACCATAGGGAAATATGCGGGAATTTGTGAATGGGAGGTTTTGTAGAAAGATGCTTTTCCATTTAGAAGGGCGTTTGGTGAAGAAGATGTGGGTTTTTATGATGGTGGTTAGGCTACAGTAGGTGTCTACAAATAGTGTTTCTTGGTGGAGTATAAGAAGTTTGTGTTTAAAATTTTTCTTACCATTTTTAAAAAGGTAGGAGGGGTAAATGGACCACGAGTTAGGGCCGTGTCTGGAAATGGGTGAATCTAGCATCAAGGGAGTATGAATGTGGGTAGGCATGATGTTTCAGCTGTGTTAGAATGGAAGGGGAGAAGAAAAAGTATGGGGAAGAATGGGGTGGCACGAAGTAGGGTAGGGGAGTAGGAGTACGGGATTGGAACACGGTGGATGTCAGAGAGAGGTAGAATTTTCAACAAAGCGTGACAAGAATCGTGCAGGGTGGAAGATTGGAGTGGTGTGCAGTGAGGTAGTGTGTGGGAGAAGGGGGAGATTCCGGGGGAAGAGGTGGTAGGCAGAGTTGCACTTGAGAGAGAGGAAGCGGGAATAAACCAGGACAAATAAGGAAATACAGAATTCACATTATAACCAGAAGGAGAAAGTGAGTAAAATATATTACTAGTGTAGATTTAAAGATTACACATATCAAAGAGGTAATAGGAGACCAGAATACATCAGAAAGACAGAAAATATACAACTTTCACAATATGAACAAAAAGGTAAAGAGAGGGATATCAATTACGAGTGTAGATTCAAAGGTTACACATTATAGTTTCAACATATAATATGAGGTAGACCAGATTAGCAATAGAAAATATTTAGCACTTTTAGCGGAAAGGCACTAGCATCAAAGTAACTTTGGAAGAAAAGGGTGGAATAGAAAGGTCAAACTATGATAGGGAGCATATTGTTTTGAATAACTTGCCAGTAAGGGTTGGTGAAGGATTCGTAATAGGCATTAATGGGCATTAAAACATATCACACAACACCTATAAATAAAAAAACAAAATGGGGGCATTGTCAAGTGCTAGATGGCGTGATAAAGAACACGTGAGCTGAGATTCTGTGCTTAGCTAGTGTGTTGCCTGACTGAAAAAAGCCCCGGCAGCTCAGTCCTGGCAGTCCAAACAGCAGTTCAGGCTCAAAGTGGGCAAACCTTCAAACTAAAGGGGATACTGGCAAGGACATGACACACCAGAGTCACAACAAATGCAGGTCATTATAGGTTATCCACAGGCAGAGGCTCCCCTCCAAGATGGCCACCATAGCTGTGGTATGGGGCATGTCCTATTTCAGTTTCTTATTCCTGCTGAGAAAGAAACGGGATAACACCATCAAGTCCGAGGCAAGGGGACAAAATGGAATCCTAGCAGCCCAAGAAGGCAATGACCACACAAAATGGGTGCCAGGAGGGAGCACCGAAGCCCCGAGAGATGCCCGCAAAAAAAAAGAAAAATAAGACAAGAACTCAAGAATACAAGGCAGACAATGAACGGCCGTATGAAGCGACAGGAGGGGGCAGACCAACCCGCAAGCAGGTAGAAGTCAATCAGGGCTCAATCATCCCCAGGAACACCAAGTAGGCTGAATAATCCCCAGCCCAGATTCCCCAAATAGCCAAGGAGAGAGGAAGTTGCAGGGGGGATCATGAAAGACTCTAGCGCCTAGGGGACCGAGAGTGTGGCTCCTCTCAACTTTCATCTGCAACCAACAGTATGTTCATATCTCATTATGGCAGGACTGGTGGCAAAAGTTTTTGAAGTCCCTGACTTAAACCAACCAGAACAAACAACATGAGCGGGACAACCACGTCCCCTGGGCCAGCACAACCTTGCACATGAAACGGAATGCCCTCGCCACTGATTTTTAGACGCGACCTGCCAGCCCAGGATAAGGGGGTCAGCTCTGCATCGTCTCACGGGTGGGGGGGAGTCCGAACATAGCGGTCTAAATTTCCAGCACGCCTAGCCTCAAGGATCTCAGTGGTGGGGATGCAGTGCCAAGACTGCCGAGACATGCGCCAGCCAAGCATCCCTGGGTGAACAGAACGAAGAGTAGAGCACAGCCCACGAGCCAACGAGCCCGTCCCACACCACAGACCTCAGACACAAGGGGAGGAATTCAACCCGCTGGGGTCCGTGTTTCCCATCATAATCCAGGGAGCTCGGGAGATTCAGCCCGGGAGTAGCTTAACCAAGTAGATCAGAGTCTGGCCTCTCTGATCCGGGAGCATGGTGCAAGGACCAGCAAGCAGCACTCAGGATCGATCGGAACCCACCCCCACCCCGGTGGGAGACGGGTGCCACTCGCATGGGACTCAGACCGACCAACACCCACTCGGGAGTTCCGGCTTGGTGCAGTCTCGGGATCTCAGGAGCCAGTGAACCATGAGGGGGCAGTTCGATCATATATATATACCAATCTGTATTGAATATTGAGTGCATATATAACTGTCTGAATGGAGGATTTAGTAGCTGTCTGACTGTTTGTTTAAGTGAGTAATTAAATGTGTCTCACTAAATATATAGGTTAGTAACCAAACTACATGAATGTGTGTATCACTGTCTCTGTTGTTGTATAACCTGCCTCATCAATTGGGCACTAACTACACGAGTGTCTATATTAGTTATTGATTAGTTGGCTGAGTATTTGTAAGGGAGACTGAGTGTATCTGTGGTTGGGTGGGGGAGTTGTAACTCTATGCATAGATGTGTGAGTGGTTGATTGTCTAGGCATATCGGTTTACAAGTGTTTATGGAAACAGTTTTTTGGGTGTCTGAGTGTGTTTGTGTGTTGGTAAGTGAATATATGTGTCAGTGATACATCTCCAATAAAGTAGAAAAATAAAAGGCATTGTATAGGAGAGTTGGTGTATATAAATAAGTATACATAAGAGTTAGTGATTGTGAGAGTAACTGTATAAATGAGTGTATAATTGTAATAGTGATTTTTTAACATAGTATCTTTAATTTACTATGTGTATGTATAAATCAAGTGTTGTGTGTATAACTATGTAGGTGAGTAAATGTAAGTGTAATTGATTATTTTCACGAGTGAGTAGCATCACAGCATAACTGACTAGGATGACTGCTGATGTGTCAATGTCTATATAGGTGTATGAGTACATTTGATAGTGTTACCATTGATCAGTGACTGCATGTATACGTGATTCTGTGGGTGAATGGACAGTTGTGTGTGTAGACTTAGGAATCAGCGAGTGCGTATGTAGGAACTGGTATGTGTGTGTCAATGCTTTCAAATATGATACTCTGTATTTTACAGTGAGTGATCAAAGGTTATACTAGTGTGTGATGAGGTGTATCAGATTGTCACGTGGATGATGTTTATTTATTTATTTTTATTTATTTTATTTATTTTAAATGTTTTATATAGAGCTGGCTGGACCCAAGAGTATCAGAGCGCCTTACAAGATAGGTTAAACAAAAAGACAGGCCACACTAAGTACAATTGCTAAAATAAGGTAAGACAGTTGAACATTAAGAGTGATTAACAGATAGGAATTTCAAAGTCAAGTGGCAAAGTGAGGATATTAGATCAGGAGGACAGAGAAGACTTGAATTGTAGGTCAATAGTTGAAAAAAGGTGAGAGATTAAGGTATACAATTGTGGAAGGGAGGGTAGAGGTGAGTTATAAGTGGGGGGTAGCCTGTATAATTAATAAATAGAGGAGAAATTCAAAGCCAGAGACAGTAAGTATAATTAAGGACCCCAATACTTGTTGAGAAGGAGCAGCTTGAGGTTTTTTTTTTAAGCAAGAGTAAGATGGGTTACAGCTTACATCTTTGGGAAGAGTATTCCAGATGGAAGGGGCGTTACCAGAGAATGAGCGAGACTGAGTTGCTTTATTTTTTAGCTGAGGCGGGGTTAGAACAAGAGCGTTAATGCTCCTTGATGTTCTAGCACACCCGGCTTTTTGGAGTTTATCGGATAGGTATATTTTGGTGAAGGGCTTTGTGAGTGATGCAGGCAATCTTGTGGGTGGATCTGCCTTCAATTGGAAGCCATGTGGGGTTTTAGAGAACAGGGGAGATGTGATCGTATCGTTTACAGTCAGAGATGAGCCTGGCAGCAAGGTTGAGAACGGATTTGATAGGGGCTAGGTGACTTTAGGGGTGCCAGCGAGCGTGGCATTGCCATTGTCTAACTGAGATAGGACCAGTGATTGTACAACTGATTTAAAGTCCTCTGCTGAATGAACGGTTTAATTTTTTTTAAGGTGAAGCAGTGTAAAGAGTGCACCTTTTCCCCAGTTTTTTATATGGGGAGTCAGATTGAGGTTCTGATCAATGCTAATGCCGAGGGATTTAACAGAGTTGGTGATTGAGAGAGAGAGCAGTTTAGAGCTTTAATGTCCGTGATCCAGTGTTGAATAGGGAGCAAATTGTTCTTGGGAGAGAATAGGATAATTTCTGTTTTTTTGGGGTTTAGTTTGAGGTGGTTTTGATGGAACCATAATTGAATCTTGGTCAAGGCATCATTAAGATGTAAGATGTCAATGTATAGTTCGGTGTCATCGGCATAGAGGTGATAACTGATTTTTGCTTGTTTGAGAATAAGGGTGTGGGGTTCCATGAAGAGGTTGAAAAGAGTTGGAGAAAGGATAGAGCCCTGTGGAACACCCAAGGAGACAGGTTGAGGGTTGGAAAGGCAACCACTGACTTTAATTTGTTGGGTTCTATTTTGGTAATAGGAGGCAAACCACTCGAGAACATCACCATCAAAGCCGAAACGGTCTTTGAGAATGTTGAGTAAGGTGACATGGTTAACAGTATCAAAGGCAGCAGAGAGGTCAAGAAGAATGAGGAGTGAGGATTCACCTTTATCCAGGGACCGATGTATGTCATCAGTAATGTTGAGCATAGCTGTTTCTGTGCCGCATCCCTTTCTAAAACCTGATTAGAAAACGTCTAAGAGGTTGAATGTGTCGATGTGTTTGTCCAACTGTATCAGGACGCATTTTTCGATGGCTTTGGATAGTAAGGGAAGGTTGGAGATAGGGCGAAAGTTGTTTAAGTCGTTGGGATCAACCGCTGCATTTTCGATGAAGGGGGTAATTTGGCCTAGTTGGAGGGAAGCTGGAACAATATCAGTGGTAAAGGAAGAGTTGATAATATTGGTCCATAGAGGGGCGATGATGTGTTTTAGTTCATGTACCAAATGTGCAGGAAGAGGATCTCTGGTATGCGAGGATGATTTAAGCTTGGTGATGATGTTGAGAACATCCCTTTCTGATACTGGACAAAAATCACTCCACGATGAGCTGTTTTTTAGCTGGGGGTCGGTAGCGTAATGTTCATAGTGGGTGAAAGAGACGGTGGTTGAGAGGGATCCTGTGGGGAGGAAAGTGGAGGGAGGCACAGGGGGAATGTTAATGAGGGGGTGTTGGCTAAGAGGTGGTGGGGTTGGGGCAAGGGATTGATCAATCTTTGTGACTTTATCAGAGAAGCAGCTAGCAATTTCTTCACATCTCTTAACAGTAGCTAGTAACTTTGAGGGGGCTGAAGTAGTTTGGTTTTTGACAATGTTAAAAAGTACTCTAGGACAGTTTCTGACCTGACCAAGTTGGGAACGGAGGAAGGACGCTTTTTCGTTAAAGATGTGTTTTTTGTAGTTGGCCCAAGCAGCTCTGAGGAGGACAAGATTAGAGTTGGAAGGTTGATTCCTCCACATGCGTTCAGTCTGCTTGAGAGCTATTCTCTCTTTGTTTAGGTCAGAATTGAACCAGTTCTTGGACGGAATAGTTTCTTGGAGTTTTAATTTGGCAGGGGCAATTTGGTCAAGGACTTCAAGGATAAAGTTATTGTAATGTTCAGTAAGACCTGTGGCACTTTGGGAGAGAGGGGAGAGCTGTTGTCAAGCTTTTAATGTAGATTCCAGCTCGCCTGGGGGAATCAGGTGCAGATTTTGGGTTAACTTCTTTTGTTTGCTGGAGCAAGAGGGAGGGGGTGGCATGGAGTTGTTAATGGTGAAGAGCATGAGGTGGTGATCTGACCAGTCAATGGGATGATGTGGGAAAGATAAGCCAGTTCCTTGCTAGTGATAATAGCATCTAGGGAGGCCCCTTTGGAGTGAGTTGTAGATTTGCAGAGTTGTGTCAGCTCACTGATCTGAAGAAATCCTTGATGAGGCTAACTGTGGGGTTGTCAGTTTTGTTCCAGTGGATATTAAAATCCCCTTGGTTGATGTTTCTGGAATTGGAGAGCGATGATTGAATAAGGAGATCGGACAACTCCTCAGCAAAGGTAATAGGGTATCCAGGGGAATGGTAGATAATATGCAGGCAGATAGGGGGGGAACCCTGAGTTGTAAGTTCAGCACCAAGGTATTCAAAAGTGGATAGGTCCTGGTGATGGTTTGGAGAAAGTTTAATTTCATCTTTATAAATTACAGCGAGGCCCCCTCCAATTTGATCAGTTCTGTCTTTTCTAAGGATGGAGTACCCCGGCGGGGAAAGCATGTCAAGGATTGATGAAGAGTGGGAGTTGAGCCAGGTTTCAGTCAAAAAGGCGATGTCAATGCTTTCGCTGAGGATGGTTTCAGCGATTTCTGTTGCATGACAAGAGGCTGACCGGCAGTTAAGCAGCATGCAGTTGAGGGGTTTAGAGTCGTTGGATTTTGGGGAGGAGCAGGTGTGGATAGAAGTGAGTTGTTGAGGGAGTCTGGGTGAGGCTGGGGAAGAAGGGTTCCTACTAATTCCCACGATCACTGGGATAGCTGAGTGAGGTAGTGGGGAGATCGCAGAGGAGGTGAAGAGAGGGTAGCTTTGATTAAGGTCAGTGAGGTCGTGGGGGGAAAGTGGCTGGGGATGGGGGAGGGATGGGGGAGGGATGAGTGAGTTAATACTACTGTCTGTCAGTATGGGAGGAGAGGCAGGAGAGGACGGGATCCTATTAATTCCAAGGATCACAGGAATAGATGCATAAGGTGGTGGGGACTTCGAAGTCAAGGTGGGGATGGAGAGAACTTTATTATGGTCAAAGAGGTCATTGGGGGAAGATGGCTCGGGCAGAGGGGTGTGCTGAGTGAGCTATGACAGTCAGTTGTTCTAGCCGGAGAGAGGGAAATCATTGCTTTGACATAGGAAGCATGGTAATTTTGTGAGGGGACTGAGGAGTAGGTGTGATTGGGAAGGTTATTAGTAGTGAGGAAGGAGACATCATTTCTGAGGGAAGAAAGTTCAAATATGAGGATCGAGAGGTGCAATTCAATGTTGAGGAGTGTTTGGGTAAGAAGTGTGATAGGAAGAAGAGTGCTAGGAGATCAGGAGGGAGATGTGAAGAGTCCTTGTTGGTTGGGGGAGGTGGTCTGTAATGTGAAAGAGGAGGGAAGCAAGGAGGGGGGAGGAGAGGGGAGTCAAGGTGAGGAGGTAGAGTTGGAATAGAGTGGTGGGGGGTTGTGTTCCCAGAGTAACAGTGTGGGTCGGGGGAAGTACGGATGACCAGGGAGATGGATTTGGAAGAGTTGGTTAGATACTAGGGAGGGGGATTGTAGGAGAAGGAGTGGGGGAGATTGGAGGAGCCATTGGGGGAGTACGTGGAGGTGTTCAACGAGGAGGGTGTAGGTTTTGTGTGGATGGGAGCTTTTTTGAAAGGTTACAGGAGAGGAGGGGGGTGGGGTAGATCACGGATCGAGGGGAGGAGTAGGTAGAGGCGAGTGGGTTAAGGGAGGTTGAGGGAGATGTGGTAGAATCTATAAAGGGGGGGTGCTGGCGAGGTAGCTGGGAGGTGAGATTGGGAAGTGAGGCTTTCATTATTGACTATAGAATTAAGATCTAGCGAGGTCGGGTGTGAGAGGATCTGGGAATCAGGACTTTCAGTTAAGATTAAGGAGTCAGGGCATGGATGCGAGGAGGTCGTGGATTGTGGGGATATGAAGGTATCTTGTAGTTGGGAGGCAGGGAGGTTAGAGATCATTGTAGGTATAAGGTTTTGGGAAAGTAATCTGAAGTGGTGTTCACAAATGTTGAGTTTTTTTTCAGATGCTTGAATAAGTATATTTCCTGGTTTGAATATAGAGATGTCAATTTCACCAGGAAAGGAAGAGGAAAGAGTGGTGGAGAGTATCAGACCATAGGGAAATATGCGGGAATTTGTGAATGGGAGGTTTTGTAGAAAGATGCTTTTCCATTTAGAAGGGCGTTTGGTGAAGAAGATGTGGGTTTTTATGATGGTGGTTAGGCTACAGTAGGTGTCTACAAATAGTGTTTCTTGGTGGAGTATAAGAAGTTTGTGTTTAAAATTTTTCTTACCATTTTTAAAAAGGTAGGAGGGGTAAATGGACCACGAGTTAGGGCCGTGTCTGGAAATGGGTGAATCTAGCATCAAGGGAGTATGAATGTGGGTAGGCATGATGTTTCAGCTGTGTTAGAATGGAAGGGGAGAAGAAAAAGTATGGGGAAGAATGGGGTGGCACGAAGTAGGGTAGGGGAGTAGGAGTACGGGATTGGAACACGGTGGATGTCAGAGAGAGGTAGAATTTTCAACAAAGCGTGACAAGAATCGTGCAGGGTGGAAGATTGGAGTGGTGTGCAGTGAGGTAGTGTGTGGGAGAAGGGGGAGATTCCGGGGGAAGAGGTGGTAGGCAGAGTTGCACTTGAGAGAGAGGAAGCGGGAATAAACCAGGACAAATAAGGAAATACAGAATTCACATTATAACCAGAAGGAGAAAGTGAGTAAAATATATTACTAGTGTAGATTTAAAGATTACACATATCAAAGAGGTAATAGGAGACCAGAATACATCAGAAAGACAGAAAATATACAACTTTCACAATATGAACAAAAAGGTAAAGAGAGGGATATCAATTACGAGTGTAGATTCAAAGGTTACACATTATAGTTTCAACATATAATATGAGGTAGACCAGATTAGCAATAGAAAATATTTAGCACTTTTAGCGGAAAGGCACTAGCATCAAAGTAACTTTGGAAGAAAAGGGTGGAATAGAAAGGTCAAACTATGATAGGGAGCATATTGTTTTGAATAACTTGCCAGTAAGGGTTGGTGAAGGATTCGTAATAGGCATTAATGGGCATTAAAACATATCACACAACACCTATAAATAAAAAAACAAAATGGGGGCATTGTCAAGTGCTAGATGGCGTGATAAAGAACACGTGAGCTGAGATTCTGTGCTTAGCTAGTGTGTTGCCTGACTGAAAAAAGCCCCGGCAGCTCAGTCCTGGCAGTCCAAACAGCAG
The DNA here is from genome assembly GCF_964261635.1 of Lissotriton helveticus. NCBI lineage: Eukaryota > Metazoa > Chordata > Amphibia > Caudata > Salamandridae > Lissotriton > Lissotriton helveticus. Next base: position 757,460,756 of record NC_136059.1, on the reverse strand, counting down.
TTCAGGCTCAAAGTGGGCAAACCTTCAAACTAAAGGGGATACTGGCAAGGACATGACACACCAGAGTCACAACAAATGCAGGTCATTATAGGTTATCCACAGGCAGAGGCTCCCCTCCAAGATGGCCACCATAGCTGTGGTATGGGGCATGTCCTATTTCAGTTTCTTATTCCTGCTGAGAAAGAAACGGGATAACACCATCAAGTCCGAGGCAAGGGGACAAAATGGAATCCTAGCAGCCCAAGAAGGCAATGACCACACAAAATGGGTGCCAGGAGGGAGCACCGAAGCCCCGAGAGATGCCCGCAAAAAAAAAGAAAAATAAGACAAGAACTCAAGAATACAAGGCAGACAATGAACGGCCGTATGAAGCGACAGGAGGGGGCAGACCAACCCGCAAGCAGGTAGAAGTCAATCAGGGCTCAATCATCCCCAGGAACACCAAGTAGGCTGAATAATCCCCAGCCCAGATTCCCCAAATAGCCAAGGAGAGAGGAAGTTGCAGGGGGGATCATGAAAGACTCTAGCGCCTAGGGGACCGAGAGTGTGGCTCCTCTCAACTTTCATCTGCAACCAACAGTATGTTCATATCTCATTATGGCAGGACTGGTGGCAAAAGTTTTTGAAGTCCCTGACTTAAACCAACCAGAACAAACAACATGAGCGGGACAACCACGTCCCCTGGGCCAGCACAACCTTGCACATGAAACGGAATGCCCTCGCCACTGATTTTTAGACGCGACCTGCCAGCCCAGGATAAGGGGGTCAGCTCTGCATCGTCTCACGGGTGGGGGGGAGTCCGAACATAGCGGTCTAAATTTCCAGCACGCCTAGCCTCAAGGATCTCAGTGGTGGGGATGCAGTGCCAAGACTGCCGAGACATGCGCCAGCCAAGCATCCCTGGGTGAACAGAACGAAGAGTAGAGCACAGCCCACGAGCCAACGAGCCCGTCCCACACCACAGACCTCAGACACAAGGGGAGGAATTCAACCCGCTGGGGTCCGTGTTTCCCATCATAATCCAGGGAGCTCGGGAGATTCAGCCCGGGAGTAGCTTAACCAAGTAGATCAGAGTCTGGCCTCTCTGATCCGGGAGCATGGTGCAAGGACCAGCAAGCAGCACTCAGGATCGATCGGAACCCACCCCCACCCCGGTGGGAGACGGGTGCCACTCGCATGGGACTCAGACCGACCAACACCCACTCGGGAGTTCCGGCTTGGTGCAGTCTCGGGATCCCAGGAGCCAGTGAACCATGAGGGGGCAGTTCGATCATATATATATACCAATCTGTATTGAATATTGAGTGCATATATAACTGTCTGAATGGAGGATTTAGTAGCTGTCTGACTGTTTGTTTAAGTGAGTAATTAAATGTGTCTCACTAAATATATAGGTTAGTAACCAAACTACATGAATGTGTGTATCACTGTCTCTGTTGTTGTATAACCTGCCTCATCAATTGGGCACTAACTACACGAGTGTCTATATTAGTTATTGATTAGTTGGCTGAGTATTTGTAAGGGAGACTGAGTGTATCTGTGGTTGGGTGGGGGAGTTGTAACTCTATGCATAGATGTGTGAGTGGTTGATTGTCTAGGCATATCGGTTTACAAGTGTTTATGGAAACAGTTTTTTGGGTGTCTGAGTGTGTTTGTGTGTTGGTAAGTGAATATATGTGTCAGTGATACATCTCCAATAAAGTAGAAAAATAAAAGGCATTGTATAGGAGAGTTGGTGTATATAAATAAGTATACATAAGAGTTAGTGATTGTGAGAGTAACTGTATAAATGAGTGTATAATTGTAATAGTGATTTTTTAACATAGTATCTTTAATTTACTATGTGTATGTATAAATCAAGTGTTGTGTGTATAACTATGTAGGTGAGTAAATGTAAGTGTAATTGATTATTTTCACGAGTGAGTAGCATCACAGCATAACTGACTAGGATGACTGCTGATGTGTCAATGTCTATATAGGTGTATGAGTACATTTGATAGTGTTACCATTGATCAGTGACTGCATGTATACGTGATTCTGTGGGTGAATGGACAGTTGTGTGTGTAGACTTAGGAATCAGCGAGTGCGTATGTAGGAACTGGTATGTGTGTGTCAATGCTTTCAAATATGATACTCTGTATTTTACAGTGAGTGATCAAAGGTTATACTAGTGTGTGATGAGGTGTATCAGATTGTCACGTGGATGATGTTTATTTATTTATTTTTATTTATTTTATTTATTTTAAATGTTTTATATAGAGCTGGCTGGACCCAAGAGTATCAGAGCGCCTTACAAGATAGGTTAAACAAAAAGACAGGCCACACTAAGTACAATTGCTAAAATAAGGTAAGACAGTTGAACATTAAGAGTGATTAACAGATAGGAATTTCAAAGTCAAGTGGCAAAGTGAGGATATTAGATCAGGAGGACAGAGAAGACTTGAATTGTAGGTCAATAGTTGAAAAAAGGTGAGAGATTAAGGTATACAATTGTGGAAGGGAGGGTAGAGGTGAGTTATAAGTGGGGGGTAGCCTGTATAATTAATAAATAGAGGAGAAATTCAAAGCCAGAGACAGTAAGTATAATTAAGGACCCCAATACTTGTTGAGAAGGAGCAGCTTGAGGTTTTTTTTTTAAGCAAGAGTAAGATGGGTTACAGCTTACATCTTTGGGAAGAGTATTCCAGATGGAAGGGGCGTTACCAGAGAATGAGCGAGACTGAGTTGCTTTATTTTTTAGCTGAGGCGGGGTTAGAACAAGAGCGTTAATGCTCCTTGATGTTCTAGCACACCCGGCTTTTTGGAGTTTATCGGATAGGTATATTTTGGTGAAGGGCTTTGTGAGTGATGCAGGCAATCTTGTGGGTGGATCTGCCTTCAATTGGAAGCCATGTGGGGTTTTAGAGAACAGGGGAGATGTGATCGTATCGTTTACAGTCAGAGATGAGCCTGGCAGCAAGGTTGAGAACGGATTTGATAGGGGCTAGGTGACTTTAGGGGTGCCAGTGAGCGTGGCATTGCCATTGTCTAACTGAGATAGGACCAGTGATTGTACAACTGATTTAAAGTCCTCTGCTGAATGAACGGTTTAATTTTTTTAAAGGTGAAGCAGTGTAAAGAGTGCACCTTTTCCCCAGTTTTTTATATGGGGAGTCAGATTGAGGTTCTGATCAATGCTAATGCCGAGGGATTTAACAGAGTTGGTGATTGAGAGAGAGAGCAGTTTAGAGCTTTAATGTCCGTGATCCAGTGTTGAATAGGGAGCAAATTGTTCTTGGGAGAGAATAGGATAATTTCTGTTTTTTTGGGGTTTAGTTTGAGGTGGTTTTGATGGAACCATAATTGAATCTTGGTCAAGGCATCATTAAGATGTAAGATGTCAATGTATAGTTCGGTGTCATCGGCATAGAGGTGATAACTGATTTTTGCTTGTTTGAGAATAAGGGTGTGGGGTTCCATGAAGAGGTTGAAAAGAGTTGGAGAAAGGATAGAGCCCTGTGGAACACCCAAGGAGACAGGTTGAGGGTTGGAAAGGCAACCACTGACTTTAATTTGTTGGGTTCTATTTTGGTAATAGGAGGCAAACCACTCGAGAACATCACCATCAAAGCCGAAACGGTCTTTGAGAATGTTGAGTAAGGTGACATGGTTAACAGTATCAAAGGCAGCAGAGAGGTCAAGAAGAATGAGGAGTGAGGATTCGCCTTTATCCAGGGACCGATGTATGTCATCAGTAATGTTGAGCATAGCTGTTTCTGTGCCGCATCCCTTTCTAAAACCTGATTAGAAAACGTCTAAGAGGTTGAATGTGTCGATGTGTTTGTCCAACTGTATCAGGACGCATTTTTCGATGGCTTTGGATAGTAAGGGAAGGTTGGAGATAGGGCGAAAGTTGTTTAAGTCGTTGGGATCAACCGCTGCATTTTCGATGAAGGGGGTAATTTGGCCTAGTTGGAGGGAAGCTGGAACAATATCAGTGGTAAAGGAAGAGTTGATAATATTGGTCCATAGAGGGGCGATGATGTGTTTTAGTTCATGTACCAAATGTGCAGGAAGAGGATCTCTGGTATGCGAGGATGATTTAAGCTTGGTGATGATGTTGAGAACATCCCTTTCTGATACTGGACAAAAATCACTCCACGATGAGCTGTTTTTTAGCTGGGGGTCGGTAGCGTAATGTTCATAGTGGGTGAAAGAGACGGTGGTTGAGAGGGATCCTGGGGGGAGGAAAGTGGAGGGAGGCACAGGGGGAATGTTAATGAGGGGGTGTTGGCTAAGAGGTGGTGGGGTTGGGGCAAGGGATTGATCAATCTTTGTGACTTTATCAGAGAAGCAGCTAGCAATTTCTTCACATCTCTTAACAGTAGCTAGTAACTTTGAGGGGGCTGAAGTAGTTTGGTTTTTGACAATGTTAAAAAGTACTCTAGGACAGTTTCTGACCTGACCAAGTTGGGAACGGAGGAAGGACGCTTTTTCGTTAAAGATGTGTTTTTTGTAGTTGGCCCAAGCAGCTCTGAGGAGGACAAGATTAGAGTTGGAAGGTTGATTCCTCCACATGCGTTCAGTCTGCTTGAGAGCTATTCTCTCTTTGTTTAGGTCAGAATTGAACCAGTTCTTGGACGGAATAGTTTCTTGGAGTTTTAATTTGGCAGGGGCAATTTGGTCAAGGACTTCAAGGATAAAGTTATTGTAATGTTCAGTAAGACCTGTGGCACTTTGGGAGAGAGGGGAGAGCTGTTGTCAAGCTTTTAATGTAGATTCCAGCTCGCCTGGGGGAATCAGGTGCAGATTTTGGGTTAACTTCTTTTGTTTGCTGGAGCAAGAGGGAGGGGGTGGCATGGAGTTGTTAATGGTGAAGAGCATGAGGTGGTGATCTGACCAGTCAATGGGATGATGTGGGAAAGAGAAGCCAGTTCCTTGCTAGTGATAATAGCATCTAGGGTGGCCCCTTTGGAGTGAGTTGGAGATTTGCAGAGTTGTGTCAGCTCACTGATCTGAAGAAATCCTTGATGAGGCTAACTGTGGGGTTGTCAGTTTTGTTCCAGTGGATATTAAAATCCCCTTGGTTGATGTTTCTGGAATTGGAGAGCGATGATTGAATAAGGAGATCGGACAACTCCTCAGCAAAGGTAATAGGGTATCCAGGGGAATGGTAGATAATATGCAGGCAGATAGGGGGGGAACCCTGAGTTGTAAGTTCAGCACCAAGGTATTCAAAAGTGGATAGGTCCTGGTGATGGTTTGGAGAAAGTTTAATTTCATCTTTATAAATTACAGCGAGGCCCCCTCCAATTTGATCAGTTCTGTCTTTTCTAAGGATGGAGTACCCCGGCGGGGAAAGCATGTCAAGGATTGATGAAGAGTGGGAGTTGAGCCAGGTTTCAGTCAAAAAGGCGATGTCAATGCTTTCGCTGAGGATGGTTTCAGCGATTTCTGTTGCATGACAAGAGGCTGACCGGCAGTTAAGCAGCATGCAGTTGAGGGGTTTAGAGTCGTTGGATTTTGGGGAGGAGCAGGTGTGGATAGAAGTGAGTTGTTGAGGGAGTCTGGGTGAGGCTGGGGAAGAAGGGTTCCTACTAATTCCCACGATCACTGGGATAGCTGAGTGAGGTAGTGGGGAGATCGCAGAGGAGGTGAAGAGAGGGTAGCTTTGATTAAGGTCAGTGAGGTCGTGGGGGGAAAGTGGCTGGGGATGGGGGAGGGATGGGGGAGGGATGAGTGAGTTAATACTACTGTCTGTCAGTATGGGAGGAGAGGCAGGAGAGGACGGGATCCTATTAATTCCAAGGATCACAGGAATAGATGCATAAGGTGGTGGGGACTTCGAAGTCAAGGTGGGGATGGAGAGAACTTTATTATGGTCAAAGAGGTCATTGGGGGAAGATGGCTCGGGCAGAGGGGTGTGCTGAGTGAGCTATGACAGTCAGTTGTTCTAGCCGGAGAGAGGGAAATCATTGCTTTGACATAGGAAGCATGGTAATTTTGTGAGGGGACTGAGGAGTAGGTGTGATTGGGAAGGTTATTAGTAGTGAGGAAGGAGACATCATTTCTGAGGGAAGAAAGTTCAAATATGAGGATCGAGAGGTGCAATTCAATGTTGAGGAGTGTTTGGGTAAGAAGTGTGATAGGAAGAAGAGTGCTAGGAGATCAGGAGGGAGATGTGAAGAGTCCTTGTTGGTTGGGGGAGGTGGTCTGTAATGTGAAAGAGGAGGGAAGCAAGGAGGGGGGAGGAGAGGGGAGTCAAGGTGAGGAGGTAGAGTTGGAATAGAGTGGTGGGGGGTTGTGTTCCCAGAGTAACAGTGTGGGTCGGGGGAAGTACGGATGACCAGGGAGATGGATTTGGAAGAGTTGGTTAGATACTAGGGAGGGGGATTGTAGGAGAAGGAGTGGGGGAGATTGGAGGAGCCATTGGGGGAGTACGTGGAGGTGTTCAACGAGGAGGGTGTAGGTTTTGTGTGGATGGGAGCTTTTTTGAAAGGTTACAGGAGAGGAGGGGGGTGGGGTAGATCACGGATCGAGGGGAGGAGTAGGTAGAGGCGAGTGGGTTAAGGGAGGTTGAGGGAGATGTGGTAGAATCTATAAAGGGGGGGTGCTGGCGAGGTAGCTGGGAGGTGAGATTGGGAAGTGAGGCTTTCATTATTGACTATAGAATTAAGATCTAGCGAGGTCGGGTGTGAGAGGATCTGGGAATCAGGACTTTCAGTTAAGATTAAGGAGTCAGGGCATGGATGCGAGGAGGTCGTGGATTGTGGGGATATGAAGGTATCTTGTAGTTGGGAGGCAGGGAGGTTAGAGATCATTGTAGGTATAAGGTTTTGGGAAAGTAATCTGAAGTGGTGTTCACAAATGTTGAGTTTTTTTTCAGATGCTTGAATAAGTATATTTCCTGGTTTGAATATAGAGATGTCAATTTCACCAGGAAAGGAAGAGGAAGGAGTGGTGGAGAGTATCAGACCATAGGGAAATATGCAGGAATTTGTGAATGGGAGGTTTTGTAGAAAGATGCTTTTCCATTTAGAAGGGCGTTTGGTGAAGAAGATGTGGGTTTTTATGATGGTGGTTAGGCTACAGTAGGTGTCTACAAATAGTGTTTCTTGGTGGAGTATAAGAAGTTTGTGTTTAAAATTTTTCTTACCATTTTTAAAAAGGTAGGAGGGGTAAATGGACCACGAGTTAGGGCCGTGTCTGGAAATGGGTGATTCTAGCATCAAGGGAGTATGAATGTGGGTAGGCATGATGTTTCAGCTGTGTTAGAATGGAAGGGGAGAAGAAAAAGTATGGGGAAGAATGGGGTGGCACGAAGTAGGGTAGGGGAGTAGGAGTACGGGATTGGAACACGGTGGATGTCAGAGAGAGGTAGAATTTTCAACAAAGCGTGAAAAGAATCGTGCAGGGTGGAAGATTGGAGTGGTGTGCAGTGAGGTAGTGTGTGGGAGAAGGGGGAGATTCCGGGGGAAGAGGTGGTAGGCAGAGTTGCACTTGAGAGAGAGGAAGCGGGAATAAACCAGGACAAATAAGGAAATACAGAATTCACATTATAACCAGAAGGAGAAAGTGAGTAAAATATATTACTAGTGTAGATTTAAAGATTACACATATCAAAGAGGTAATAGGAGACCAGAATACATCAGAAAGACAGAAAATATACAACTTTCACAATATGAACAAAAAGGTAAAGAGAGGGATATCAATTACGAGTGTAGATTCAAAGGTTACACATTATAGTTTCAACATATAATATGAGGTAGACCAGATTAGCAATAGAAAATATTTAGCACTTTTAGCGGAAAGGCACTAGCATCAAAGTAACTTTGGAAGAAAAGGGTGGAATAGAAAGGTCAAACTATGATAGGGAGCATATTGTTTTGAATAACTTGCCAGTAAGGGTTGGTGAAGGATTCGTAATAGGCATTAATGGGCATTAAAACATATCACACAACACCTATAAATAAAAAAACAAAATGGGGGCATTGTCAAGTGCTAGATGGCGTGATAAAGAACACGTGAGCTGAGATTCTGTGCTTAGCTAGTGTGTTGCCTGACTGAAAAAAGCCCCGGCAGCTCAGTCCTGGCAGTCCAAACAGCAGTTCAGGCTCAAAGTGGGCAAACCTTCAAACTAAAGGGGATACTGGCAAGGACATGACACACCAGAGTCACAACAAATGCAGGTCATTATAGGTTATCCACAGGCAGAGGCTCCCCTCCAAGATGGCCACCATAGCTGTGGTATGGGGCATGTCCTATTTCAGTTTCTTATTCCTGCTGAGAAAGAAACGGGATAACACCATCAAGTCCGAGGCAAGGGGACAAAATGGAATCCTAGCAGCCCAAGAAGGCAATGACCACACAAAATGGGTGCCAGGAGGGAGCACCGAAGCCCCGAGAGATGCCCGCAAAAAAAAAGAAAAATAAGACAAGAACTCAAGAATACAAGGCAGACAATGAACGGCCGTATGAAGCGACAGGAGGGGGCAGACCAACCCGCAAGCAGGTAGAAGTCAATCAGGGCTCAATCATCCCCAGGAACACCAAGTAGGCTGAATAATCCCCAGCCCAGATTCCCCAAATAGCCAAGGAGAGAGGAAGTTGCAGGGGGGATCATGAAAGACTCTAGCGCCTCGGGGACCGAGAGTGTGGCTCCTCTCAACTTTCATCTGCAACCAACAGTATGTTCATATCTCATTATGGCAGGACTGGTGGCAAAAGTTTTTGAAGTCCCTGACTTAAACCAACCAGAACAAACAACATGAGCGGGACAACCACGTCCCCTGGGCCAGCACAACCTTGCACATGAAACGGAATGCCCTCGCCACTGATTTTTAGACGCGACCTGCCAGCCCAGGATAAGGGGGTCAGCTCTGCATCGTCTCACGGGTGGGGGGGAGTCCGAACATAGCGGTCTAAATTTCCAGCACGCCTAGCCTCAAGGATCTCAGTGGTGGGGATGCAGTGCCAAGACTGCCGAGACATGCGCCAGCCAAGCATCCCTGGGTGAACAGAACGAAGAGTAGAGCACAGCCCACGAGCCAACGAGCCCGTCCCACACCACAGACCTCAGACACAAGGGGAGGAATTCAACCCGCTGGGGTCCGTGTTTCCCATCATAATCCAGGGAGCTCGGGAGATTCAGCCCGGGAGTAGCTTAACCAAGTAGATCAGAGTCCGGCCTCTCTGATCCGGGAGCATGGTGCAAGGACCAGCAAGCAGCACTCAGGATCGATCGGAACCCACCCCCACCCCGGTGGGAGACGGGTGCCACTCGCATGGGACTCAGACCGACCAACACCCACTCGGGAGTTCCGGCTTGGTGCAGTCTCGGGATCCCAGGAGCCAGTGAACCATGAGGGGGCAGTTCGATCAGTGGCTGCAGCAACAAAAACTCCGCATTAGCACCGGATAAGCCCAGGCTCCGCTACCACCAAACGTACTCAATGGTCCGCGAAGAAGCGTTGATGTTGCCAGCAGGTTTCGGGTAGTGTTTTACCTTCTATTTCTTATTTTTTATTGCATGTGATCCAATATTAGTGTTTCAGTGGTCATTTCCTAAGTAGGGCTGTCGAGCACAGTGATGAATGGGGGGCATAGACAGGGATTTTCACAAAATTGTGATCCCAAGCCCTGTAGCCTCGGAGGAGAGCTTCAGTTCGGAGGAGATGTAATTTGAGATGTCATCAGTGATGTCATCAGTGATGTCACTGACCATGTCATGAATGATGTATTATGTGACATCATCAGCAGTGCATTGCGGGTGCGCGAGTTATAGTTAGCACAACTAACTATAAAAGAGGAATTTCTATGATTTTGTATGAGTGAAATGTCCAGCTAGCTATAACACTCATGAAACCTATGGTTTTTTTCAGTAAATTTCAAAGGTTTTTTAAATGCTAATTCCTAATTATAATGTCTCGGAAACTTATGTTTTTTTCAGTGAATTTCAAAGGTTTTTTTAAATGCTAATTTCTAACTATAACGTCTCTGAAACCTATGTTTTTTTCAGTGAATTTCAAAGGTTTTTTAAATGCTAATTTTTAAGTGCAGTAGTAATGATACCTATTCATTTGTACTGAATTTCTAGTTGTTTTACTGTTCATTTATAAATATTTTACTTATTAAACAACATTATATATTTTTCAGAAAATTGCAAAAAAAAATTAAAAAAAATTTTTAAACTGAAAGATTTTTAATTATTTTTTGGGTATTTTAATATATTTATATAATTTTCTTTTAACATTTTTTCTTAAAAAGTTTTCGGGGAGTCACGCACCCAAAGCGTACCTTCCGCAGCGGGTCCAGTATGTGAGCGGTCAGTGACTCCTGCTCCCGCACATTTGCAACACATGCGTATTACGGCACTTGACGCTTGCTCGCTGGTAGGCCCTAAGTAACGTCATATATGTGATGGGGTGCCTCCAGCAACATTTTTTATGTTCTAAAATGAGAAGTACGTGTCTTTAATGTACATATTATGGCAAAAGATTATCTAAGGTATTCATAAAAATAATATATTTCTACTTGTAATAAACATATATTATTTTTAAATATATTTTCGCGAAGTGCGCGCTTCGTGAGCGCACGGTGCACGGATCGCATATGACCTCAAAAAAAAGATTTGATTAGTTCATAACATTTCCCACTGTAACTATTGAAGGACCCCACCCATTTTAATTATTCTGTTTGGAGTAGTTGATGAGAGACATCTCTTCTTCTTCCAGAGCTGGTTTTGGATTTTTTTGTTTTAAAAAACTCCTCATCATTCTTCAGATAAAGATATCTTGGAGTAAGATCCACCCAAGCAGAGGCCTGAATCAGTGGTATAGAAATTTTTCACCTTTCCTGCCGGAGAAAAAAAGGTAAACGCAAGAAAAGTCACATGCTTGCTGTGTGACAGGGTCCTGTCGTGAGGCAGTGACAGGAAATACTCACTCTCTACTACTCACTCTCTACTACTCACTCTATACTACTCACTCTCTACTACTCTACTACTCTCTACTACTCTCTCTACTACTCACTCTCTACAACTCTCTCCTACTCACTCTACTACTCTCTACTACTCGCTACTACTCACTCTCTACTACTCTACTTCTCACTCTCTACTACTCTCTACTCCTCTCTCTACCACTCACTCTCTACTACTCACTCTACTACTCACTCTCCACTTCTCACTCTCTACTACTCACTCTCTACTACTCTCTATTACTCACTCTCTACTACTCTCTCTACTACTCACTCTCTACTACTCACTCTCTACTACACACTCTCTACTACTTGCTCTTTACTACTCTCTCTACTACTCACTCTCTACAACTCTTTACTACTGACTCTCCACTACACACTCTCTACTACTTGCTCTCTACTACTCGATTTCCACTACTCTCTACTACTCACTCTAATACTCATGCTCTTCTACTCTCTGCTAATCACTCTACTACTCACTCTTAACTACTCACTACTACTCACTCTGTCCTACTCCACTACTCTCTACTACTCACTCTCTACTACTCTACTACTCTCTCTCTACTACTCACTATCTACTACTCACTCTCTACTACTCTCTACTACTTTCTCTCTACTACTCTCTACAACTCACTCTCTACTACTCTCTCTTCTACTCACTCTCTACTATGCACTTTCTACTACTCTCTACTACTCACTCTCACTACTCACCTTACTACTCACTCTCTACTACTCACTCTTTACTACTCTCTACTACTCACTCTCTACTCTCTCTCTACTACTCACTCTCTATTACTCTTTACTACTCTCTCTATGCTACTCACTCTCTACTACTCTCTACTACTATCTCTCTACTACTCACTCACTACTACTCTCTAATACTCACTCTCTACTACTCACTCTCTACTACTCGCTACTAGTACTCTCTACTACTCACTCTCTGCTACTCTCTACTACTCACGCTACTACTCTCTACTACTCACTCTCTACTACTCTCTCTCTACTACTCACTCTCTACTACTCACTCTACTACTCTCCACTACTCACTCTCTACTACTCTCGCTCTACTACTCACTCTCTACTACTCACTCTCTACTACTCACTCTCTAATACTCGCTCTCCACTACTCTCTACAACTCACTCTCCACTACTCACTCTCTGTTACTCACTCTTTACTACTCTCTACTACTCACTCTCTACTACTCTATACTACTCACTCTTTACTACTCTACTACTCTCTACTACTCTCTCTACTACTCACTCTACTACTCTCTCCTACTCACTCTACTACTTTCTACTACCCGCTACCACTCACTCTTCACTACTCTACTTCTCACTCTCTACTACTCTCTACTCCTCTCTCTACCACTCACTCTCTACTACTCACTCTACTACTCTCTACTACTCACTCTCTACTACTCACTCTCCACTACTTTCTCTCTACTACTCTCTACAACTCACTCTCTACTACTCTCTCTTCTACTCATTCTTTACTGCACTCTCTCTACTACTCTCTACTACTCACTCTCACTACTCACTTTACTACTTACTCTCTACTACTCACTCTCTACTACTCTCTACTACTCACTCACTACTCTCTCTCTACTACTCACTCTCTACTACTCTCTCTACTACTCACTCTTCACAACTCTCTACTACTACGTACTATTCACTCTCTATTACTCTCTTCTACTCACTCTCTACTACTCACTCTCTACTACTCACTCTACTACTCTCTACTACTCACTCTACTACTCTCTACTACTCACTCTCTGCTACTCTCTCTACTTCTCTCTACTACTCACTCTCTACTACTCTCTACTACTCACTCTACTACTCACTCTCCACAACTCTCTACTACTACATACTATTCACTCTCTACTACTCTCGACTACTCACTCTCTACTACTCTCTTCTACTTACTCTCTACTACTCACTTTACTACTCTCTATTACTCACTCTCTGCTACTCTCTCTCTACTACTCTCTACTACTCACTCTCTACTCTCTATTACTCACTCTCTACTCTCTACCTCTCTACCTCTCTCTACCTCTCTTTACCTCTACCTCTCTACCTCTACCTGTCTTCCTCTACTTCTCTACCACTACCTCTCTACATCTACACCTCTACCTCTACACCCCTAGCCTCTCTACCTCTCTCTACCTGGCTCTATATGCATTTATATATATGTAATTTTATGTTTATATATATATATATATATATATATATATATATATATATATATATATATATATATATATATATATATGTGACTGATAGACTGATTCTGTGACAATCCACGTATATAATGTGAAAACAATACCGCTCACTTGAGCGATGTGAAGCTTTCCAAAGAATTTGGTGAATACAGGCTGTGGTAATCAGGTTTACAGAATGTTATTGATTCAATGCCCCACGCCTTCATTTAAACAAATATCAATTGTATTAGACAAGTAAATATGTGAGATGAAATATTAACAATCACCTTATGTTACTTTCCATGCCTTATTTGTATGACAGGACTGTCTTTATATTCATTTGGTGAAATGTTTTGTAGTGGGTTTGATAGGTATAAGGCGATAATACTCCACTCCAAGATGGCCGCGATAATGGGGTCTCGAGTCCTTTGTTCATGTTTGAGCACTTATCACGTGAAACTTTATTTAATGTTTTGAACACTGGTATTGTAACCACCCGTGACAAAGAATATTGGAATGCGCAAAAAGGATTGGGAGTGATCTTTTTCCTGTCGAGGAGAGTGCATTTGCGTAGCTGTTGCGGCTACACGCTGTGAGCCTGTATATATATATATATATATATATATATTCACACAAAGTTCAGATTGATGGCACTCCACTCAGGGATTACTTTCAGCAGTATTTATTTTAATGGCTGTAAAGACCTACGCGTTTCGAACATCTCGTTCTTGATCACGGTAGCATTCTAAACAGTGAGTCCTTTTTCACTTTTTCAATATATACACACATTTTTGAACATTCAAAGATGATCACACAGATGATATCACTTTGCTTGTACAACAACATTTTCATCTTCAATAAGAAACTATATGCACAGCGCTGCGGAACAGCGATGGGAGTTTCTTTTTCCCCAAGCTATGCTAACCTCATGATGGGGTGGTGGGAGAAGTGCGTAGCTTGGGGAGAAGACAATCAACAACACATGGCCAATGTAGCCATTTGGCTCCGATTCATAGACGACCTTTTCTTACTTTGGAAAGGGACTGAACAAGAATTCAAGAACTTCTTTGAAATACTAAACAACAATGAAGTGGGCTTGAAATTTACTTACAACATCAGCCCAAGAGAAATTGAGTTCTTAGACACCAAAGTCTATGTGAAAAACGACAAACTGGAAACCACAGTCCCTCGTAAAAAAACAGCAACAAATAGTCTCTTACATGGACAGAGTTTTCACTCAACGAGTTTGAAGAAAAGCATTCCATATGGCGAATTACTGAGGATGAAGAGAAACTGCTCCGAAGAGAACGAAATGGAGCGTAAATTTGAAGAAACGAAAGTCCGTTTTCAACAGAGAGGATACAAAAGGATTGATATCAAAAGAGGAGAAATGGCTGCCAGGCATAAAAACAGACTTGAAATGTTAACCTCATGTAAAAAAACTACACTTGGTAAAAGGAAAAATCCGAGTGATGACAAAACAACAAATCCAAGTGAACCAACAGAAGAACAGCCAAGAATGATAATCAAATACACAAAGGAAAGCTTCAAAATAAGAAAAATATTGACAAAGTACTGGCACATACTAGAAAAAGACATAGACATTGGGAATCAAATAGGACCAAGACCAATGATCACATACAAAAGAGCAACCAACCTATCAGATCATTTGGTACAAAGCCACTTCGATTTACGAAGAGACAGAGATTGGCTAGAATCCAAACAAACAGTATTCACAAAATGTCTAGTATGCAAAGCCTGCAAAATTGGGAAAAATCTGAAAAACATACTAGAACCATCAGGGAGAAAATTTGAAATTAAACAACAAATCACCTGCGAAACTCCCTTTGTAGTATATCTTCTCCAATGCCAATGCGGCAAAAGATACATTGGGAGCACCACATGTCCCCTCAAAAAACGCATTCTTGAGCATACAAGGGCGATACAGAAAAAGGACCCTACCAATGCAATGGCGAAACATATGACCAGCCATCCAGGATTCACATGGACAAACATGACATATTCAGGCTTGGCTGCAATACCCATTAATGAACGGGGAGGAGACAGGAAATTACAATTAAGAAGACTGGAGTCAAAACGAATCATGAAATTTAAAACTACACAACCGACGGGACTTAACTCAGATGCGGAACTTCATGTACACTTATAATCCAATCTGATGTAATAACTTGACAAGTAATAACTGATGTATGTGTCTTCAAATGAATTATGGCTACTCTCACTGTATTAATAACGAAAACCTCACATAGCAAACACATGTCCAGCAAATATATGGCAACTCAAGGCGGTGGCAAGGGCACTCAGCCCTAGAAACACTAACGTGTCATCCGATTTGTAGATTTGCAGTAGTCACATTACTGATAGTGAAGGCATTCACAGTAAAACACTGCAAACATAAACATACATATAGGATAAACGTTCCACCGCTTTGCCACATAACACTGGAACTCAGCTTCACAACCACGCACAATACAACAACATCAGTTTGACATGCAAGGGTCACCTTAAGACACTCAGTCTCCAAACTATGATAACAAAATTTACTAATGACCAACAGTGATGGTTTAGTCGACAGTTTAAATAATGTACATATAAAGACTGTGACTTAAATATAATTGAATGTTGATAATTCAACTACAAGACCCATAATGCATTGTTCAAAAATGTGTGTATATATTGAAAAAGTGAAAAAGGACTCACTGTTTAGAATGCTACCGTGATCAAGAACGAGATGTTCGAAACGCGTAGGTCTTTACAGCCATTAAAATAAATACTGCTGAAAGTAATCCCTGAGTGGAGTGCCATCAATCTGAACTTTGTGTGAATAATATACGGGACACTGCCTTGGTCCCGTTGGTGGCACCAGCTTGAGAGTGCTCCCCCTGCGACGAGGCAAGTTGCGAGTGTATATATATATATATATTCACGCTCCAAGGTTGTCCACCATGTGAGTAGCACGCGAGCAGCAGCTCTATTTATGTGTAGGTGAGGACGGGGATCCGCTTGTAGACGCCGCTCCGTAATGGATCTGCCCGACGCGTTTCGAAGCTCCATCTGCTTCTCTTCAGGGGCTTTAACGGAAGCGGTGTGCGCACCCGCTACACTTCTCCAATTATATAACTCGCCCGTCGATGGGAGGCTCCAGTGAGACTTCTGGGAAGTGTAGTACGGAAAGCACACAATCAAGTCCTGTATGGACTCCACAAGTGGGCCCGTCCTCGATTCCATGTACGGCTGCTACTTCACTGCCGTGACCCCCACGTTAACGGGGTGGTGCATACTCTGCGGCTGGACTGCCGCATATAGATTCACGCTCCAAGGTTGTCCACCATGTGAGTAGCACGCGAGCAGCAGCTCTATTTATGTGTAGGTGAGGACGGGGATCCGCTTGTAGACGCCGCTCCGTAATGGATCTGCCCGACGCGTTTCGAAGCTCCATCCGCTTCTCTTCAGGGGCTTTAACGGAAGCGGTGTGCGCACCCGCTACACTTCTCCAATTATATAACTCGCCCGTCGATGGGAGGCTCCAGTGAGACTTCTGGGAAGTGTAGTACGGAAAGCACACAATCAAGTCCTGTATGGACTCCACAAGTGGGCCCGTCCTCGATTCCATGTACGGCTGCTACTTCACTGCCGTGACCCCCACGTTAACGGGGTGGTGCATACTCTGCGGCTGGACTGCCGCATATAGATTCACGCTCCAAGGTTGTCCACCATGTGAGTAGCACGCGAGCAGCAGCTCTATTTATGTGTAGGTGAGGACGGGGATCCGCTTGTAGACGCCGCTCCGTAATGGATCTGCCCGACGCGTTTCGAAGCTCCATCTGCTTCTCTTCAGGGGCTTTAACGGAAGCGGTGTGCGCACCCGCTACACTTCTCCAATTATATAACTCGCCCGTCGATGGGAGGCTCCAGTGAGACTTCTGGGAAGTGTAGTACGGAAAGCACACAATCAAGTCCTGTATGGACTCCACAAGTGGGCCCGTCCTCGATTCCATGTACGGCTGCTACTTCACTGCCGTGACCCCCACGTTAACGGGGTGGTGCATACTCTGCGGCTGGACTGCCGCATATAGATTCACGCTCCAAGGTTGTCCACCATGTGAGTAGCACGCGAGCAGCAGCTCTATTTATGTGTAGGTGAGGACGGGGATCCGCTTGTAGACGCCGCTCCGTAATGGATCTGCCCGACGCGTTTCGAAGCTCCATCTGCTTCTCTTCAGGGGCTTTAACGGAAGCGGTGTGCGCACCCGCTACACTTCTCCAATTATATAACTCGCCCGTCGATGGGAGGCTCCAGTGAGACTTCTGGGAAGTGTAGTACGGAAAGCACACAATCAAGTCCTGTATGGACTCCACAAGTGGGCCCGTCCTCGATTCCATGTACGGCTGCTACTTCACTGCCGTGACCCCCACGTTAACGGGGTGGTGCATACTCTGCGGCTGGACTGCCGCATATAGATTCACGCTCCAAGGTTGTCCACCATGTGAGTAGCACACGAGCAGCAGCTCTATTTATGTGTAGGTGAGGACGGGGATCCGCTTGTAGACGCCGCTCCGTAATGGATCTGCCCGACGCGTTTCGAAGCTCCATCTGCTTCTCTTCAGGGGCTTTAACGGAAGCGGTGTGCGCACCCGCTACACTTCTCCAATTATATAACTCGCCCGTCGATGGGAGGCTCCAGTGAGACTTCTGGGAAGTGTAGTACGGAAAGCACACAATCAAGTCCTGTATGGACTCCACAAGTGGGCCCGTCCTCGATTCCATGTACGGCTGCTACTTCACTGCCGTGACCCCCACGTTAACGGGGTGGTGCATACTCTGCGGCTGGACTGCCGCATATAGATTCACGCTCCAAGGTTGTCCACCATGTGAGTAGCACGCGAGCAGCAGCTCTATTTATGTGTAGGTGAGGACGGGGATCCGCTTGTAGACGCCGCTCCGTAATGGATCTGCCCGACGCGTTTCGAAGCTCCATCTGCTTCTCTTCAGGGGCTTTAACGGAAGCGGTGTGCGCACCCGCTACACTTCTCCAATTATATAACTCGCCCGTCGATGGGAGGCTCCAGTGAGACTTCTGGGAAGTGTAGTACGGAAAGCACACAATCAAGTCCTGTATGGACTCCACAAGTGGGCCCGTCCTCGATTCCATGTACGGCTGCTACTTCACTGCCGTGACCCCCACGTTAACGGGGTGGTGCATACTCTGCGGCTGGACTGCCGCATATAGATTCACGCTCCAAGGTTGTCCACCATGTGAGTAGCACGCGAGCAGCAGCTCTATTTATGTGTAGGTGAGGACGGGGATCCGCTTGTAGACGCCGCTCCGTAATGGATCTGCCCGACGCGTTTCGAAGCTCCATCTGCTTCTCTTCAGGGGCTTTAACGGAAGCGGTGTGCGCACCCGCTACACTTCTCCAATTATATAACTCGCCCGTCGATGGGAGGCTCCAGTGAGACTTCTGGGAAGTGTAGTACGGAAAGCACACAATCAAGTCCTGTATGGACTCCACAAGTGGGCCCGTCCTCGATTCCATGTACGGCTGCTACTTCACTGCCGTGACCCCCACGTTAACGGGGTGGTGCATACTCTGCGGCTGGACTGCCGCATATAGATTCACGCTCCAAGGTTGTCCACCATGTGAGTAGCACGCGAGCAGCAGCTCTATTTATGTGTAGGTGAGGACGGGGATCCGCTTGTAGACGCCGCTCCGTAATGGATCTGCCCGACGCGTTTCGAAGCTCCATCTGCTTCTCTTCAGGGGCTTTAACGGAAGCGGTGTGCGCACCCGCTACACTTCTCCAATTATATAACTCGCCCGTCGATGGGAGGCTCCAGTGAGACTTCTGGGAAGTGTCCATACAGGACTTGATTGTGTGCTTTCCGTACTACACTTCCCAGAAGTCTCACTGGAGCCTCCCATCGACGGGCGAGTTATATAATTGGAGAAGTGTAGCGGGTGCGCACACCGCTTCCGTTAAAGCCCCTGAAGAGAAGCAGATGGAGCTTCGAAACGCGTCGGGCAGATCCATTACGGAGCGGCGTCTACAAGCGGATCCCCGTCCTCACCTACACATAAATAAAGCTGCTGCTCGCGTGCTACTCACATGGTGGACAACCTTGGAGCGTGAATATATATATATATATATATATTCACTGAAAAAACCATATGTTATAGACCATATATAGTTAGGAATTAGCATTTAAAAAACCTTATTTTACTCACACAAAACCATTGAAATTCCATATATAGTTAGTTGCACTAACTATATATCGCGCACCCGCAATCCACTGCTGATGATGTCACATATTACATCATTCATGACATGGTCAGTGACATCACTGATGACATCACTGATGACATCTCAAATGACATCACTGATGACATCACTGATGACAACATCCAGTGACTGTATGTTTCTGTAAAGTTAAAATATGTCTTACATATTGAAGAATGAGTGGATGTATAAGTGTCTGGATGAAGGATTTAGTAGGTTCATGACTGACTGTATGAGTGAGTGATTAAATGTGTCTCACTGAGTGCATGGGTTAGTGACTAAACTGTTTTAATTTGTGCATCATTGTGTCTGTTGTTCTGTAATCTGCTGCATGTGTTGATCATTAGCTATATGACTAACTATATGGGTTATTGATTGGTTGCCCAAGTATTTGTATGGGAGACTGAGTGTGTGTGTGGGTGGCTGGGAGGTGTATGACTCTGTGCATAGATGTGTGAGCAGTTGATTCACTAGATGTATGGGTTCAAAAGTGCATGTGGAAACACCTGTATGGGCGGTTGACTGTGTGCATGAGTGTATTGGTGAGTGAATGGATATCTCAGTGCTACATGTCAAAGTAAGTACATATGTAAAACACAGTACATGTGAGAGTTGACATATATAAATAACTGTGCATAAGAGCCAGTGAATGTGTGAGTGGCTGTATGGATCATTGTGAACTTGTATCAGGGATTGTATAAGAGAGTAAATATGTGTTAGTATATGTTTGAATAAGTAAGGTGTGTATAACTGTATAGTTGAGGAAATGGAGGTGTGATTGATTCTTTGCATGACTGACTAGGTGTGTGAGTAACTCCATGGATGAGTGACAGTTTGTGAGTGTCTGTTTACACCGAGTGTATCTAAGATTATATTAGAGTCTGAAGAGGTTCATCGTATTATCACATGAATGATGTCATCAGTGATGTGATCAGTAATGTCAAATGAGATGTCATCAGTGATGTCATCAGTGATGTCATTTGAGATGCCATCAGTGATGTCATCAGTGATGTCATTTGAGATGTCATCAGTGATGTCATCAGTGATGTCATTTGAGATGTCATCAGTGATGTCATCAGTGATGTCACTGACCATGTCATGAATGATGTAATATGTGACATCATCAGCAGTGGATTGCGGGTGCGCGATATATAGTTAGTGCAACTAACTATATATGGAATTTCAATGGTTTTGTGTGAGTAAAATAAGGTTTTTTAAATGCTAATTCCTAACTATATATGGTCTATAACCTATGGTTTTTTCAGTGAATTTTCAAGGTTTTGTAAATGCTAATTCCTAACTATATATGGTCTATAACCTATGGTTTTTTCAGTGAATTTCATTGGTTTTTTAAAAGCTAATATCTATAGCTGTAAAATGTATTCTTCTTTAAATCAAAAAATTTATTTTATATGCTTATTATTATTTTTTTTATTATTATGTTTTGGTTCGCTCCCGGTCCGCGAACCAGTAAACGTTCCGTTTGCGCAACTGCCGCGTTAGAAATCAACATCGTGACGTGTCGCGAAAGCGCGACGTATCGCGTTGTCGCGTAATGCGTCTTATGACGCGCCGCGTTAGCGCACCCGGAAGTGCTCCGGTACGCGAACCGCGGCGCGAAGCGCAGCTCCCCGGAAGCGATCCGGGGCATGCTGCAAAAGCGCGACGTATCGTGTTGCCGCGTAATGCGTCTTATGACGCACCGCGTTAGAGCACCCGGAAGTGCTCCGGAGCGCGAACCGAGGCGCGAAGGGCAGCTCCCCGGAAGCGATCCGGGGCGCATTCCACAGCGTGTAACATAAGCGTAACAGGTCATGTGACTTGTTAATAAAACTTTTCATTGGTTCATTTCACTTTTGGTTTCCTAATGATGTAAGGCTAGGTCATGTGACCTAAAAATAACACTTTTCATTGGTTTAGACCTATTTTTTTTCCAAAATGATGAAAACCCCTCCTTCTTTCTTCACTCTGACTTTCATCTTTGTGAGAGGAAGACCCTTTGTGATCACTGAGCAATGGCTTCATTAGTAGCTTCAGCTGGTGCACCCCCACCACCACCACCACCTCCTCATAGGAAGAGAGGACCACCTCCACAGTTCATTACCAACACAGAGGAGGAAGAGGATGAAGAAGAGGAACAGGAGATACAGGAAACACCGTTTTTACAAGAGGAGCCCCGGGTATCTCATCAAAAAACTAGTTTCATTTGGCAGTTTTTTTCATTTCCTGAAGGACAGAAAAAAGTTAATGCTCGATATGTGACGTGCCTGATATGTAAAGAGGAATTATCTAGAGGCACAGAAAAGAAGTATAGTTACGGCAACTATACTATGCACATCCTGAGGTGGCATCCACTAAACTACAGCCGGGCAGAGATGCGTGACCTTCAGGACAATCCACCAACTCCTGTGGCCAGGACATCGTCACAGGTATCTCTGTCGGGGCCAGAGGCACGGGAAACCGTGCCAAACATTCAGGACAACTTTGTCCATATGAAGATTACCTGTTTATATTGGGGTACATTGCTCTCATGTGCCAATATGAGCATTAACTTAATAAACAGAGCATTTGAAAACCACAAGTGCTCTAAACGCCCCAAAAAGTAAATTTTTTTTTGCTCCTGTTGAGCCCTTTCCAATGCCTGTTTTTTGTTGTTTCCCCCCCCAAAAAACCAAAAAAAACATAAAACTGTTCAAAAAATTAAAAAAAAAAAAAAATGTTCAGAAAAAAAAATATATATATAAAACAACAAAAACATAAAAAAAAGTTCTTTTCAGAACTACCTCCCCTTTATAAAAAAATTGCTAGAATGTTTAGCACTCTGGCAAGCTCTATTTCTTTTGGTTCGCTTCCCGGTTCACTCGCCGGTACGCGAACCGGGAGCGAACCAAAAAAAAATTGTTTTAAAAAAAGAAGAGTAAGTATAAGGGAAGTAAACAGAGAGTAATGTTAAAACAAAGACAGCTATAGGGACTAAACCAGAGATACTGTTTAATAGATTTATTTACCGAAGAAAAGATGGAAGAGGGTATAATTGTGAAAAACAAAATAGATAAGGAAGTGAAAGAAAAAAAGGAGAGTAGAAGAATAACAAAGAAGAGTTTCTTAGAGAATGTGAGTGAATGTTCAAAATAAGATTAAAACATGTGGAATAACAGAGAGAAAAAACAGAAAGCAGAAAAGAAGAAGTAACAGAAAAGGAATAATTGAAACAGCAAAGAAATGTAAATAACATAGGGGCATATTATCAACATAGGCAATAAACGTTTCGCAGCTTTTATTGGCAGAAATGTGTCGCTAAAGCCGCTTTTGCAGCAGAAAACTGCCGCTACAGCCGCTTTTGCAGCAGTTTTCTGCCGCTAAAAGCAGCAATAATTTTATTGGCTTTGTTCATAATATGCCCCTTAGTGTGCTTCAACTACACAGAGAAAGCATAATGAACAAGTAGTGAAAGAGTGATCAGTCAGAGACACTAAGAGTAATAGAGACGGAGTGAGTGAACAAGAGTGAGGAACTATGAGGAGAGGGACTGAGAAAAGGAGTGGAAGGAGTAGAGTAAGTAAGTAAGTAATAGAGAAAGGAATGAGGGAAGTAGCAAAGGCAGGAAAGTTAGGGTTAAAGAAATGAAGCAGTGGAACTAATAGTAGTTAAATGTGATAGAAATGTAACGAAAAGAGTACAAAACATTTACCTTATAATTGTCGTTAACTTAGTCACTTGTTATTTTTATACTTTCAATCTGTGAAAGAGAGAACAAACATTTGAAAAATATTAAAACATGTATTTAAAAATTAGAAAAGACAAGGGAAAAGATTGAAGGACAAACAGTTTTTCAACAACTTTGACACTTACAGAAGCTTCTGCTTCTCCAGGCCCCCTACACAGTCCTAAAGATATACATTTTAAACTAACAGTATCTTGATGCAGATGAACTGAGGCCTATCTTGGAACATGGTGCATCTTTTGCACTGCTGTTGTCTCACAAAAGTGACGCAATGGCAGCGCAAAAGAGGTGCACAATCATCATAAAACTGTTCCTAACATTTTAAATGATTGTTTCAGGATGGCAATAAGGTGTGTCCTATCCAGACGTTTGTTTCAGGTGAGGCTTACTCAGGGTTGCAGATCAAATTTAGCCTTGTTGAAGAGTACAGAGGAGATAATACATGTGCAGGGCAACCAATAAAGTTCAGACTTCCTCTGTTTCCCTGGAGAGGCCTAAACTTCATCTGCACAATTTGATTCGTAATGTTACGAAACACAGGTAATGTATTTGAAAAATATGCAATTTCTTTTGCTCATTTCACAATCACATCACTTGTGTTTCCTTTGGTTAGGTATCTCATTATGCAGATGTAGTCCAGCATATGAAAGAGTACGCACTGAATGCAACAACTTTGACACTTACAGAAGCCTCACCTTCTCCATGCCTCCTACACAGTTCTAAATATACATCATAAATACAAACAGTACAGAATTAACTATACATGTTAAATGGTTTATTTTTGCTGTTCTCAGAATGTATCAAATTTCACTAAAAACAGTGACTTGAAGGTATTCATCATATAACAGCGGGGAAAAAAAACACAATCAAAATGATTGTGTTTAAAAAACCCATATAACATAACCAATCAGAAATCAAAACTCCTCAAAAGTAACTTACTTCCCATGACATCGAAGGATGTCCTATGAACAGCTTACACTCGGTTGTGCTGTTTTTTCAGCCCGCCACTTTCTGAAAGAAAAGCTCCATCGTTTTCAAAAATATGTTACATACAATAAATGACTTCTCGCTCTCTACCACACGTTTCCTCAAGGCCAAATCGTGTAAGAGCCATTTATAACTCTTGGAATTCTTGTAAGCAAATCCCGTCATTTTGTATTTCCGCAACTTTCAGAAAGAAAACGTTCAAGATCACTTTCACAATCCTAGACTAGTAATATCTTACCCTTTTTGCTCACTCACGTTCTACATTTCCTATGACACTGATACTGCTTACTATGAAGCAGACTTACACTACCTCTATGACTACTACAATTATTTAATTCTCTACATCACTTTTAATCACAAAGCAATATAAAACAGTAGATAAAATTATATCAACCCCTAGAATCATTATACGCCAGTTACCTACCCAAATTCTCTTTTCTGAAAACAGAAAGTAAGAATATTTTTTAGTAAAAAGGCAACATTGTATCGTAGTCAAATGGCAATAATTTCCGAAACAGCAAATTTTTTTACATTTTCAATAACCTGTGTAATAAGCGGATCTTGTCAAATGACCATCATGCAATATAATAGCTGCAGTTACAAATCTTCTTCCTAAAATCAACGACTGTGTAGCCACAACATTTGTAATTAAAGTTGAAGACTTACTTTCATCAGGTTTATATAATTGGATTTTTAAAATGACATTATAATCAAAAGTTTGGACCAATAATCTAGACAGCATTGCAGACTTACATTCCCTCTACTCCATGTTTTGATTGGCTGCTTGAATTAGCTTATAAAAAGAAATAGTTTTTCTGAACTCATTCAAAGTGCAGTTATTTTTCCATGACGTCAAGTGTTATGGTAAGAAGACCGTTTGCTTTGGGAAATACTCTGTTGTCCTTCAACTAATCTGTGCCCACCACTTTCTGTAAGAAAATCTTCTTTTTTTCCAGGAACTATTGTCTCTGTACTACACTTATCCTCAAGGCCAAATCGTGTAGGAGCCATTAGAACCTCTTGAAATTCCTCAGAGCACATCCCGAGATTCTTTCCCTAAAATTTTGGTTTTAAAAACACCAGGTAAGAATTTTTAAGGTCATACAGCAATTTTTTTTTGAAAGTTAAAACAGAATCGTTGCAGAATGACCAGCCGTTTCTAGACTTTAAATAAACTGTGTAATGTCCTGATGTTATTGAAGGACCGTCATGATATATAATTGCTGCAGTTACAAAAGTCCTTCCTGATATTGACAACTGCGAAGCTACAAAATTTTTAATTAAAGTTGTCAATTTTGTTCCATCAGCCCTACATCGTTGGAAGATTAAAATGACATACTGGCCATATGTTCGTATAAATAATGTTGACATCATTTCAGATTTACATTGGCTACACTCCATGTTGTGATCAGCTGCTTTTACTAGCTTATTAAAGGACACTGATTTACTGTCTGGCAAAGTTAAATATATAAATCTTTCTGAGTCTACACTAGTAGTACTTGATACCCTACAGTTCTCGCAGTCATGCTGCCATTGATAAGAAAGCCCAAACAGGTGATCTACATCTACACCTTCAGCATGCAATACATCAAGCATATACATTAAAAACTCCTGACAATCTTGCTGAATATTTTGAGAGAATTGTGTTTGACCTGAACATCTGTCTAACAGATTTCGAATTTCAGACACACTTTCTATTTTTGTTCTATCAGTGCTACATTTCTCTAACACAGAATTTAACAAACTGCAAAATCTGTGATCCGAATTGACCACAATCTCTTCTTTTACATTTTCTAGAGAAAACAAAACATTAACCACTACATTAGCATAGCAGTTGACACCAGAACTGTTTTCAAATTGAAAACCAACAACATCTTCAACAGAATCCTTTTTCTTTCTGCTTATAATTTCAGGTTCATCAACTTTTCGTCTTTTTGGTACAACCTCCCTAGTATTGGTCACATTTCTTCGTTTCCGGCCTACCTCACGTTTCTCAAACAAAGGATATTGAGGCAAATGTGGCGCATACTCTCTTCTTAACCTATTGTATTCCTTAACACAATCTAGATCCGCACAAATGTTTGTGACATCACACTCAATCAAGTACAATCCCGATAAAGTTCTAACTCGTGACAATGCCACATATGCCACACCCTCCTTGAACACAGAACTGCCAATATTCACCAATGCACTGTCTACACGTAAACCTTGCGATTTATGGATTGTCACCGCATATGCCAAGCAAACAGGAAACTGCTTACGGCGAACATATAAGTCTTTTACAAGCAAAAATCTAGCAGAACAACGACCAATTAGCTGTACTTCCTCAATGCCATCAAATTTAATTTTTAACAATTCAATTCCATCTCTATTTCTGTATTTCACAAAATCAACAACATTACCCATTGATCCATTTACCAGACCTCTTTCAACATGTAAATTCCTTCTTAAAATTATACGGCAATTTAAGCACACATTCAGAGTCTTTTCAAAACCTGCAGTTTTAGATATAGTCTTCTCTAATGAATCCAATTTTGTTTTCAAATTCTCAGACAAAATAATTGTTGATCCCATATGCTCTACTCTGTCAATAGCTTCCAGTTTCACAATCTCTTGGTTTTCTAAATACAACATTTTGTTGTTGAAGATGGCACATTCTGCAAGAGTTGGCATCAAACATATTCCAGATTTCTTCTCAGTAATTTTCTGAAAAATATTCTCAGGCACAACGTCTTGTTCTGGATATAAATTTGACAGTAATCGTGCATGTAAAGCTTGTTTCCCATGCTCGGTCACTTTTCCAATTCTAACATCTTGTAGAATATTCTTGTAAACTTCATCCTTCGCCTGACGCATATTTTCATGCAGTTCAGCATAATTGAAGTTTAACCATATATTCACGTTGACAATGCTCCCTAGGCACTTCCTGGTATCTTCATGCGTGAGCATTTTGAACACAGGTTTTCCTTTCACTGGTGTCAGCTGCAGAAGATCTCCGAAAACAATGATGTGTTTGCCACCAAATAACACATCATACTCTGTTTTAAGAACTTCTTGCATTCTCAAATGCACAAAGGCAAGCATGACATTGGAAACCATGCTTACTTCGTCAATGATAAGAAGTTTCATTTTCCTCAAGACTCTTGAAACTTCACAACAAGCATCTCCAGATAACTTGTGGTATTGTAATTTGTTATCATGCTCCACTGGCAGCATCAGTAGACGATGCAAAGTAATACCTTTAATGTTATGTGCTGCCAGTCCAGTTGGAGCGGTGACAACACAAGACAGCGATGACTCCTTTCCTTCAAATAACATGAAATTGCTTTAATGAGGAAACTCTTTCCAGTTCCCGCTTCTCCACTCACGTACAGTCGGACAGGCTTCAACGATGTACATGAGCACTCTTTCTTCTCATGACTTAATCCATGATCAATTTGCTTGGTAACTTCGTCATATATTTTCCTCTGCTTAACGTTGAGTTGTCTTTCCAAGTCTTCTAAGTTAACCGCATCCTCCTGAGCATGTGCCATGGCTCTTTCCACTTCATTCATGGCAGTGGCAGCTTCATTTTTGATAACAGGTCCTCCTAGTGGATCCTGACTCAATGAAACAGAACTCTGACTGTCCTGAGAACTGTCTCTGGCAATCTCGGCTGCAATCGTTGCTTCCTGCTCGATTTCCGCATTCAACATTTGTACATATTTGGGAAAAGCAGGACATTCTATGGCCTCCTTGGCGGCAGTGAAAGAGTCTTCATAACAGAGGAAATCTCCAAGCAGTTCCTCTTCTGCATGCCAAGGCTTGAAAAGTTGCAAAAGTGCTAAATAGAAAAACTCCTTTTTTTCAGGAGATTCGCCACTCAATTTTCGATGGTTTACCAAGTGGCATTTTCTTTGCTTGACCAGACATCCCTCACTTCCAATTACAGCATACACTCCTTTATCAATATCTTCTTTGATGTTCCTCTTGAATATGTAATTTTGTAGAACCTCATACAGACAAACATTCTCGATGTGACTGCTTCGATTTGGATAATATGTATCCAACATGTTGGTCTTCAAAATGTCGGTACTGTTTGGCTCCTTTTCCGCCAAATACTCAATTTCCCGCACAGGTTTCAGAACTCGATTACGCGTTGCAGCAAGACCAAGACTCGCCCAAACGATACTCCTAGATTTGGCATAGAGACTTGCTGAAGACAACCGGTCAGAACATTCGTAAGCTCCGATTTCTCGATGCGACAACATCTTCAGACTGAAACTGTACAACTTCTTACTGAGGCTCTTTTCATGGGAAATGTCCTCCCACATATCCTTCAATTCTGTCTTTTCTTTTTTGGTGATGTAAGATGTCACATACCGAGTCACAGCCATACAGTTATCAGCCACAAACTGTATATCCATGTTAGCATTCCACATGGACAAAATCACTGGGTTGTAGTCGTTGATGTACTTGGACTCTTCGTTCCTCTTCAAATTGTATGTGTGTTTTGGTGATTTCTTCATCACATTATGTCGCAGCGAAGACATCAAACTGTTCACTCTTCCTTTAGAAATCACTGGTCGTGGAAAGGCGAAACGACATTTGGTGTAGAACTTGTCCTTGTTTCTGAATTTACGACGACAGTACTTTCCGCAACGATGGCTTTGGAAGCGTAGAACTTGTTCTCTTAGGCTTTTGTCCTCCTTTGCGTTTGGAACAGCACATGTAGAATACTGTTCTATGAAACTCATCACTAAGTCTTCTGGATCTGTTCCAAATTTAGGTGCATCCTTGATCCACAGCAGCATATGTATATGAGGAGCACCTCTTGCTTGGTACTCCTTTCTCCAGAAGAAATCCAACACCTCTCCAAGAGGTGGATTCTTCTTATTCATGATGAAAGACATCATAGCTTCAAATCTATGATTGAAGTACCTGCATACATTCACTGGATCCAAAGAGCACAGTTCTCCGGGTGTCTTGAATTCGATGTTTTCGATGTTTCCATTTGCCTCTCGTAGAAATTCAAGTAAGTCTTCCCAGCCATACTCGGCACAGCTCAGAGTGAGGAACCATGTGGGAGTTCCTAAGTTCCTCAGCATACATTTTAAATCACCATGACGACGGTACCAGTACTCATTAGTACCACGCTGACACGCCATGAGATTAATCAGGTGACAATCCAAAATACTGTCTTGGACATTGACTTTATCCATAAAGTCACTTGCCGAGATGTTTTGCATCTGTATACCACTTTTCAAGATGTGGTTCACTGCATATGACAGTCCAGACAGATCACTTTCAAACAGGAGATGAAACAAATAGGGAATGCATTGTCGAAACCTAGCATCTTCTGCATACAATCGTAAAGTCCGGTATTCAGAAGCAGGAATTTGATGAGGTCGCTCATCATATCTTCCTCCTTGACCTGTTGGAAATAGCTGTGGGAAACACCGAGCTTCCAAACTTTCCTCCCAGACACTAATGGGACTCCCTTTGGCTTGTTTCATTTGAAACAACTCAATAGCATTCCCCATGACTTCCTCGGAATGCAAAGGATGAACACTATAATGTTCATATATTTCTTCACTTTTAGAGGGTTCTACTTTCTCAATTTGACCAGCACACAAATCGCTATCCTCTTCCTCACTTACTTCCTCTTCTGCAACATATACATTCTTATAGTACTTATTATTTTTTTTCAAATACAATGTTGCCTTTTTTACTTTCCTAACATCCACTAAATCTTGCCATATTTTTTTATTCTTTGTAGGAACCCCATTAACTAAGATAACCAGAGGTTCCTCTTCCACTTTTTCTACTCCAATTGTGTTAATGTTTTTCTTCAAATCCAGAGGCAAATAAACAACTCTTCCCTTTAATCCTCTCTGTAAATCTGATGGAGGCAATTTCCCTGTCTTTGGCTCCATTCTTACAATAGCCTGAAAGGGATGGATACTTTGAATCAAAATAGATTCATAAGTATTTAAATCCTTCAATTCAGAAGGAATCTCAACCAATTCCAGATTATTATGAACCGCTCTAGCAGGCATCTGGTTTTGATTTAATTTGTTACAACAATAAGTACACACACGTTGATCCGATCCCAAATCCAAACAATTTTCTACCATTAAGTATGTAGCGAAATCCTTCCATTCACTAGTATTTTCCCTTTCACTTCTTGCATATAAATCCACTAACTTAGTCTGATTCTTATAATAAGTGCGTCGACAACACACACAAGTGAAATTAGGCCTCTCACTTGATTTCACCTGAAACGTGGCAATTTCCTTCTGAAAATTATCTGTACTGGAAACCTGTACACTATCTTCCACATTACCCTCTTCTTCTGGGTCAATTTCAACATTCTCCTCTTTACTTCCAAAGTAACAAAACTCAATTTCTTCACACATATTCTTCACATCTATTTCAGAACCATGCAAAAGAGCAGCGCATAATTGTTTAAGCATAACTGCTGGACTCTTAGCATAATACAACATTCTAACTAATTTCCTCACTTTATTATGATGCACTGCTAGCATCCTGAAATGATGAAAAACACTCTGGCATACTCTCCTGGAAAGACAAGCCAGTGAATGACCATGCAAACCTGTCACTTCTCTCACTCTGCATAGATCTAATTCTTGCAACAACTTCATTTTCTGCTTCAAACTTTTCTTATTAAATGTCCGTACAAAATCACAAAGCAAATTGATGGAATCCTGTCGCACACTGCAAATACTACTACACTTCCAGGTGTACACAGGTCCCTTAGGACGTCTTCCTAAAACCTCATTACCTAACATCTCTTCTGCCTCTGTTGTCACAAGTTTTTCTTTTTCAACTGGACAACCATCTTTCACCTCATAAGCTCGACCGCTGGTGTCAACTGCATGCACCAAATCATTATCCTGGAAATAACTCTCCTCACTGAAAAATGCCTCACAACTTGAACTATGCATCCATTCTCCGGAAAAAACTTCACAAAAATTACTACGATTAACTATTCTCTTCCATCTACTATTTCTTTTGAAATCATAAATTGCCTTGTTTAGCTTCCTTATTCTATTGATTATCAAAATAAATAACTTTTGTTTAATTTCAAATGCCTAATCAATAACTTTCTCAACTTTTTTTTTTTCTCTTATAAAAAACCACTTTCTGTTGACCTTTCTTAATATTTTTTAACAAATTGCCAATTATCCTGTTGCGGAACATTCGTTTACGAATGTCCCTAAACTGTTGTTTCCTTCTACTATCATGCACAGAGTTATCTCTTGCTCTAGCAGTAACATTTTTGATTGGCCTTTCCTTTCCGTTTAAATTGCTTCTCTTTTTCTGGACAAAAACATTTTCTGTAGTACTACTTTTTTTTCTAGAAATGTTTCTTATGAATGTTTTCGTGGTCTTACCCGGTGCTTTCTTGGTGACTTGACGATTTTTTATTGTAGAGGACTGCTGCAGTAAATGATGGACCTGCTGTCTTTGACGTTTTGTAGCCTTTCTCATTCTCTCCTTAGTTGGCATTCTCAAAATTTGAAATGATCTGCTGTTGAATCTGTGGTAAAATATAATAAAAAATGTTATTAACCACTATTACCAAACAGTAAATCAATAACAGTCATCAAAAACTTAACACACTACTTAACATTTTTACATATAATATTTTTTAGTGCTTTGGCAAATTTAGAATACAGAAATAGCAGAAAAGAAATGGAATTCTTCTTCATTTTACCTGTCCTGTTTTATATGTGAATCTGATCTAATTTTATGAGCATATTTTAATATTTTATTGAAGACACTACACATAACCTGTTTTTGAAGGTGTGTTTAATTTAAAATTAAACAGTTTACATTTTTACTTTTCATTTATTGTAAATTTTAAAAATAAATGTTTATAGTTCCATAGGCTCAAGCAGGTCAGCTTCCCACCCTATGTCATACAATTCTGACAAATCGGCATCCTCATCATATTCTTCATCATCCTCAGGATTTAAATCATCCAAGGGATCTACTTCCACTGACGTTTCAATTACAAGTTCAATGATGAGGTCGAGATCAACTGATTGCTGATTGTCACTCATGTTGATGTTGTCGTTATCTTTAAAGAAAGAGAACAACAATGAGATGTTGCAGAGTAAGAGACAAATCTCAGAGATTATAATAGTAAATTTGTTTAACAAGAGTAACATTTTGCAGCTATTATTTAGCCATGTCCAGCGATGCTGAGGAGGTGAGGCCTATGTCCAAGTTTTCAGTGAACAGGACTCATCTCTTCTTAACCTTGGATAAGCCTCACCGACTCTGTGTCCCCTGCTCATACTTAAATGTACAGGGGCAGATTTATGCTAAGTGGCGCATCCCCACGGATGCACCAGTTAATGTGCACCGCTGCTCTGCCACCCATAGTGTGCCGCATTTACAATGTGGAGCACCATTGAGCAAAAACAGCAGAGATGCGTCACGCATCTGTGCCGCAAAAGCAGCACATTGCAGGAATCACGTCATAAGCGCGACATGTCTACTGCAATGCACAGGAGGAAGCCTCACATTGCATGGTGCATCACTTCTCATGCCTGTTTCAAACAGGCGTAAGGATTTGATTCAGCAATGCTATAAAGCTGACTCAGTGAAATCTTCTAAATTTCACTGTGTTAGTTTTACAGGGCTTTCATGCAAATTAATGCATACCTTGCAACAAAACACTTATATGAAAACTGACGCAGGTTTCATGTAGCACAGGACTTTACAGCATGACACATCTGCCTAGATGCATCAAGTTGTAAATATGTCGCCACATAGCAAATCTTTTGCACCGTCGCTGCGTCACAAAAGTGACGCACAGTGACGCAAAAGAGACATACACCTATCATAAATCTGTCCCTAACATTTTAAATGATTGATTCAAGATTACGATAAAGTGTGGCCTATCCAGAGGTTTGTTTGAGGTGAGGCCTAGTCAGAGTTGCAGATGAAATTTACGCTTGTTGAAGAGTACAGAGGAGATAATACATGTGAAGGCCTACCAATGAAGTAAGTCATATCCACTTCACTCTTGAACAAAGGCCAGACCTTTTCTGTGTCCATGGACAGACCTAAACTTCATCTGCACAATGTCATTCGTAAACTTAGGAAACACAGGTGATGTAATTGAAAAATGTGGAGTTTCTTTGCTTAGGTATCTCATAGTGCAGATGGACTCTAGCATATCAAAGAGTACACATAAGTTGAGCAGTGTATACAACAAATTTGACATTTACAGAAGATTCAGCTTCTTATCTTGTTGGAGATGAAATGAGGCCTGTCTTGCAACATGGTGCATCTTTTGCATCACTCCTGCATCGGTTTCATGTGGCACGGGACTTTACAGCATGACACATCTGCCTAGATGCATCAAGTTGTAGATATGTCACCACTTAGCAAATCTTTTGCACCGCCGCTGCGTCACAAAAGTGATGCACAGTGACGCAAAAGAGGCATACACCTATCATAAATCTGTCCCTAACATTTTAAATGATTGATTAAGGATGACGATAAGGTGTGACCTATCCAGAGGTTTGTTTAAGGTGAGGCCTACTCAGGGTTGCAGATGAAATTTACGCTTGTTGAAGAGTACAGAGGAGATAATACATGTGAAAGCCTACCAATGAAGTAAGTCATGTGCACTTCACTCTTGAACAAAGGCCAGACCTCTTCTGTGTCCGTGGACAGGCCTAAACCTCATCTGCACAATGTCATTCGTAAACTTAGGAAACACAGGTGATGTAATTGAAAAATGTGGAGTTTCTTTTCCTCATTTCACAATCACATCACCTGTGTTTCCTTTGCTTAGGTATCTCATAGTGCAGATGGACTCTAGCATATGAAAGAGTACACATAAGCTGAGCAGTGTATACAACAATTTTGACATTTACAGAAGATTCAGCTTCTTATCTTGTTGGAGATGAAATGAGGCCTGTCTTGCAACATGGTGCATCTTTTCCATCACTGCTGCATCGTTTTCATGTGGCACGGGACTTTACAGCATGACACATCTGCCTAGATGCATCAAGTTGTAAATATGTCACCACATAGCAAATCTTTTGCACCGCCGCAGCGTCACAAAAGTGACGAACAGCGGCGCAAAAGAGACACACACCTATCATAAATCTGTCCCTAACATTTTAAATGATTGATTCAGGATGACGATAAGGTGTGGCCTATCCAGAGGTTTCTTTGAGGTGAGGCCTACTCAGGGTTGCAGATGAGATTTACACTTGTTGAAGAGTTCAGAGGAGATAATATATGTAAAGGCCTACCAATAAAGTAAGTCATGTCCACTTCACTCTTGAACAAAGGCCAGACCTCTTCTGTGTCCGTGGACAGACCTAAACCTCATCTGCACAATGTCATTCGTAAACCTAGGAAACACAGGTGATGGAATTGAAAAATGTGGAGTTTCTTTTCCTCATTTCACAATCACATTACCTGTGTTTCCTTTGCTTAGGTATCTCATAGTGCAGATGGACTCTAGCATATCAAAGAGTACACATAAGCTGAGCAGTGTATACAACAATTTTGACATAAACATAAGATTCAGCTTCTTATCTTGTTGGAGATGAAATGAGGCCTGTCTTGCAACATGGTGCATCTTTTCCATCACTGCTGCATCGGTTTCATGTGGCACGGGACTTTACAGCATGACACATCTGCCTAGATGCATCAATTTTTAAATATGTCGCCACATAACAAATCTTTTGCGCCGCCGCTGCGTCACAAAAGTGACGCACAGTGACGCAAAAGAGTCATACACCTATCATAAATCTGTCCCTAACATGTTAAATGATTGATTCAGGATGACATTAAGGTGTGGCCTATCCAGAGGTTTGTTTAAGGTAAGGCCTACTCAGGGTTGCAGATTAAATTTACGCTTGTTGAAGAGTATAGAGGAGATAATACATGTGAAGACCTACCAATGAAGTAAGTCATGTCCACTTCACTCTTGAACAAAGGCAGACCTCTTCTGTGTCCGTGGACAGACCTAAACCTCATCTGCACAATGTCATTCGTAAACTTAGGAAACACAGGTGATGGAATTGAAAAATGTGGAGTTTCTTTTCCTCATTTCACAATCACATCACCTGTGTTTCCTTTGCTTAGGTATCTCATAGTGCAGATGGACTCTAGCACATGAAAGAGTACACATAAGTTGAGCAGTGTATACAACAATTTTGACATTTACAGAAGATTCAGCTTCTTATCTTGTTGGAGATGAAATGAGGCCTGTCTTGCAACATGGTGCATGTTTTACATCACTGCTGCATCGGTTTCATGTGGCACGGGACTTTACAGCATGACACATCTGCCTAGATGCATCAAGTTGTAAATATGTCGCCACATAGCAAATCTTTTGCACCGCCGCTGCGTCACAAAAGTGACGCACAGCGGCGCAAAAGAGACACACACCTATCATAAATCTGTCCCTAACATTTTAAATGATTGATTCAGGATGACGATAAGGTGAGGCCTATCCAGAGGTTTGTTTGAGGTGAGGCCTACTCAGGGTTGCAGATGAGATTTACACTTGTTGAAGAGTACAGAGGAGATATTATATGTAAAGGCCTACCAATGAAGTAAGTCATGTCCACTTCACTCTTGAACAAAGGCCAGACCTCTTCTGTGTCCGTGGACAGACCTAAACCTCATCTGCACAATGTCATTCGTAAACTTAGGAAACACAGGTGATGTAATTGAAAAATGTGGAGTTTCTTTTCCTCATTTCACAATCACATCACCTGTGTTTCCTTTGCTTAAGTATCTCATACTGCAGATGGACTCTAGCATATCAAAGAGTACACATAAGCTGAGCAGTGTATACAACAATTTTGACATTTACATAAGATTCAGCTTCTTATCTTGTTGGAGATGAAATGAGGCCTGTCTTGCAACATGGTGCATCTTTTCCATCACTGCTGCATCGGTTTCATGTGGCACGGGACTTTACAACATGACACATCTGCCTAGATGCATCAATTTTTAAATATGTCGCCACATAGCAAATCTTTTGCACCGCCGCTGCGTCACAAAAGTGACTCACAGTGACGCAAAAGAGTCATACACCTATCATAAATCTGTCCCTAACATGTTAAATGATTGATTCAGGATGACATTAAGGTGTGGCCTATCCAGAGGTTTGTTTAAGGTAAGGCCTACTCAGGGTTGCAGATTAAATTTACGCTTGTTGAAGAGTATAGAGGATATAATACATGTGAAGACCTAACAATGAAGTAAGTCATGTCCACTTCACTCTTGAACAAAGGCCAGACCTCTTCTGTGTCCGTGGACAGACCTAAACCTCATCTGCACAATGTCATTCATAAACTTAGGAAACACAGGTGATGTAATTGAAAAATGGGAGTTTCTTTTCCTCATTTCACAATCACATCACCTGTGTTTCCTTTGCTTAGGTATCTCATAGTGCAGATGGACTCTAGCATATCAAAGAGTACACATAAGTTGAGCAGTGAATACAACAATTTTGACATTTAGAGAAGATTCAGCTTCTTATCTTGTTGGAGATGAAATGAGGCCTGTCTTGCAACATGGTGCATCTTTTGCATCACTGCTGCATCGGTTTCATGTGGCACGGGACTTTACAGCATGACACATCTGCCTAGATGCATCAAGTTGTAAATATGTCACCACATAGCAAATCTTTTGCACCGCCGCTGCGTCACAAAAGTGACGCACAGTGACGCAAAAGAGGCATACACCTATCATAAATCTGTCCCTAATATTTTAAATGATTGATTCAGGATGACGATAAGGTGTGCCCTATCCAGAGGTTTGTTTGAGGTGAGGCCTACTCAGGGTTGCAGATGAAATTTACGCTTTTTGAAGAGTACAGAGGAGATAATACATGTGAAGCCCTACCAATGAAGTAAGTCATGTCCACTTCACTCTTGAACAAAGGCCAGACCTTTTCTGTGTCCGTGGACAGACCTAAACCTCATCTGCACAATGTCATTCGTAAACTTAGGAAACACATGTGATGTAATTGAAAAATGTGGAGTTTCTTTTCCTCATTTCACAATCACATCACCTGTGTTTCCTTTGCTTAGGTATCTCATAGTGCAGATGGAGTCTAGCATATTAAAGACTACGCAGAAGGTTACAACTGTATGGAACATGGCTATGTAAGTCAAAAAATCCAAATCTAAATTTGCCAAGCACACATGGGGGCGTATTTACAAGGACCTTGCACCACAGGGAAAGGTCTTAAATTAAAATGGGAAAAATAACATCAGAGAGACTCAAAGGCCTTATAAATATGCCCCAAGCAACCTATGAAGCTCTAGCATTACATATCAAGAAACCTAATTGATTTCAAAAATCGTTTTTAAACACATCATCTAAATAAATTATATTCCTACATTCATCAGGAAGTGACTTAAAATGCCCTAAGACACATGAAAGCGTTTTTTTTTTAAGCCCTTGCTCCATTTTTAGATCACTTTTAACATGGCTATGTAAGTCAAATAATCAAGATCTAAATTTGCCAAGCACAGATGGGGGCGTATTTACAAGGACCTTGCACCACAGGGAAAGGTCTTAAATTAAAATGGGAAAAATAACATCAGAGAGACTCAAAGGCCTTATAAATATGCCCCAAGCAACCTATGAACCTCTAGCATTACATATCAAGAAACCTAATTGATTTCAAAAAACGTTTTTAAACACAACTTGTAAAGCAATTATATTCATACATTCATGGGGAAGTTACTTAAAATACCCTAAGACACATGAAAGCGTTTTTTTTAAGCCCTTGCTCCATTTTTAGATCACTTTTAACATGGCTATGTAAGTCAAATAATCAAGATCTAAATTTGCCAAGCACACATGGGGGCGTATTTACAAGGACCTTGCACCACAGGGAAAGGTCTTAAATTAAAATGGGAAAAATAACATCAGAGAGACACAAAGGCCTTATAAATATGCCCCAAGCAACCTATGAAGCTCTAGCAGTACATATCAAGAAACCTAATTGATTTCAAAAATCGTTTTTAAACACATCAACTAAATCAATTAGATACCTACATTCAAGGGGAAATGACTTAAAATGGCCTAAGACACATGAAAGCGTTTTTTTTAAGGCCCTTGCAACATTTTTGGGTTACTTTTAACATGGCTATGTTAGTCAAAGAATTAAAATCTAAATTTGCCAAGCACAGATGGGGGCATATTTACAAGGACCTTGCACCACAGGGAAAGGTCTTAAATTAAAATGGGAAAAATTACATCAAAGGAAGTCAAAAGCCTTGAAAATATGCCCCAAGCAACCTATGAAACTCTAGCAGTACATATCAAGAAACCTAATTGATTTTTAAAAACGTTTTTAAACACATCTTGTAAAACAATTATATTCATGCATTCATGGGGAAGTGAGTTAAAATACCCTAAGACACATGAAAGCATTTTTGTAAGACCCTTGCACTTTTTTTGCATCACTTTTAACATGGTTATGTAACACAAAGAAACAAAATCTATTTGTAAAACACTTGACACAAAGCAACATTTTAAATACACAACTTTCTTCATAATTTTCTCCCTAAACCATATTATTCTCTACCTAAATTAAATGAATCTTTTCTCACCTTAGCAAATACTTTATGAGTTTCAAAACAGTCTCAGAAACACACCAAATTGTCTTTAGCAGAGCAAAAGGTATGCACTCCAGAGTCTGCAGCTATGAAAAGCACAGAAATGCTGTAACTCATCACACATATCTCTCATGTCACCCAATCAAAACTCTTCCCTCACTTTTTTCAAATCAACACCCTTCCCCCCTCTGGCCTTTCTGCCTTTTTTGCATAGCAACCACCTCCTGAAAGACCTCTCATGTTTGCAAGTTCACACAACAATGTTTCAATTGAACTCTGAACTCTCAGTGCACCTGCGTATCCAGTGCAATCTTTCATTAAATGATTTTTTCTTGACCATTCAAATTACACCTTTCAAACAACACATCCATGCACCCTAACTTTCTGTTTTCAGCAATCAAAATCCACCAATCACTGCTACTGCTTCCTTAACACAGAAACTCCACAGTTTTTTTCATTTTAAACTCTTATTTTTTCAACTCCCATTTCATTGCCACACTTCATCTGACTGCAGCAGAACCTCCTCTCACCATGTTTTCTGTCTGGATTGTTGGACATAGTTACATCTACTGGGCTCAAAGGTATGCTGAAAACAGAAATTTACCTAACCTCAATTTACAAGATGTGGAAATTAAGTGGTTTGGCCACAGAGGATTAAAATGTCACCAATTGATACCATTGGTGAAAACCTTTATGCATTTGCCTAAACCTGACCTGTTAATTGTGCACTGTGGAGGAAATGACTTGGGCACTTTGACTGGTGTAGGTCTGGAAATGCTTTTAAAGGACACCTTTGAGCAATTGATGGCACTTTTTCCTCAAACTGCCTTGGTATATTCAAATATATGCCAAAGACAGAAATGGAGGTGGTCGAACCAATTTTGTTGACAAATTGAGAAGTCGAGGAAGCATGTAAACAAATCTGTTTCAGCTTACATGAGAGACCATGGAATGGGCTCCATGTACAACAATAACTTGCGTTACTACATGCAAGATATCTACAGAGGAGATGGAGTTCACTTCTCAGATGAAGCGAACAGAGTTTTCATTTTGAATTTAAGACTGTGCATTGGTACCTACTTATAAGTACCTAAATGTACCATAAACCCAAAAGCTCTTCTCAGAGCTACCCTACATCTGATCACTCACAATTATTATTTTACTCTAACTTTTTTCACAAATTTTCAACAAAGTACGCTCCCCGGAGCGCTACCCTGTACGCGAACCGGAAGCTAACCGCGCGAAATTTTAAAAAATAAATAAATAATTCCGCACATATGGGCCTCCTCAGCCACCCTCAGAAAACCTAGGGGGTCAAGATACGTCTACCGTGCCCCCTTCTACCCATTCTGAACATTATTTACCCTCCATCTTGTATCTTAATTCGACCGAAACACAAAATGGTGGACTCCCGTAACGCTGCCGGTTCGCGTACCGGGGCGCTCACCAGGAAGCGCTCCATCAAAAAAGATGGGAAAGTAATTTACAGAAGAAACCCTGGACACACTTTCACCAAATATAGATTAGCTCATACTACATACCAATCCCTACCATTTTCACAAATTTGGTTGGAATTCCATTTAGCCATTTAGCCTGTAGACCTCTCTAAATACCCTGAGGTAAATTACTTCACAAAACACATCTGAAGTGTTGGAATTGACAACCAATTAAAATGTTACTTTCATTTTCAATTTTTTTTTTACCTGACATTTGATTGGTTATGTACCTGAATATATATAAAGGAAGAGAAGGAAACACAGCCATTTTGACTACTACTTCCTGGTGTACATTTCAATAGGATTTTCACTAATAACTTCAACTTCTTTTTAAAGGTAAGTTGTTATTTTAAAAACTGAAGTATATTGTGCACTTTAAGTTAATATGGTAAACTTTTTCTGATAGTTATATACTATCCCTCTGTAGTAGTTATAGATTTAGATAGACTTCTCTGTTATAGTTATGGATGGACTTAGGCTTCTCTTGTATAATTATGAATTTACTTACGTTAAATCACATACACTTTTTTATATTCCTACTTCCACTCTGATACTATACACTGCCCAAAGATAAATTCACTGTTAAAAACTGCCTATCTAAAATGAATCCCAACAGTGCCCTATCTCTACTAACATATATTTTTTTAATGCAAATTTCAGACAAAATGGAAGGCGAACAGAAAGTTTCATTTGAAATTGTCCTTGCAGAGACCAACCAAGAAATCATTGATACAAAGGACATTGAATTTATGGATGAAACTTGGGACCAAGAACTACTGCAATGTGTGCAATCAGTAGATGTCCTCCTTGAAAATGAGGACATTTTACACACTCAAAAATTACAAGCTATGTTCAATGAAAATAACGACATTTCAGACAGTGAAATGTTAGACATTTTATTAAATTTTGAAACACAATGACAATAATAAATAATTGCTTAAAAATAAAGAAATAAAAAAAATCAACAAAACAAACAATCAATATTTCAAAAGTCTATCATTCTTTTTTCCTTATAGTACGCTCCCCAGAGCGCTTCCCGGTGCGCGTACCGGGCGATCCCCACGCAAAAAAAACAAAATTTTTTTTTTTTTGCCCCGCGGGGCCCTTTTAAAGCCTCCACATCAAACCTAGGGGGTCAAGGAGGATCTACTATGCCCCCTTATGGTCATTTCCCCCTTTGTTTTGGCCTCCTCTTGTCTCTCGATCCTACCGAGAGACAAGATGGCGGCCGCTCCGGACTGTTTAGAATGTTGACAGACACCGGAGAGCCAATCAGCTTCGCTACGCGAAGTTCCGTTACGCGTCAAGTACGCGAACCGGAGCGCTGCCCGGAACGCGCTTACAGATATATATCTTTTTTTGAACGTTAATTTCTCAAAATACACTGGATCACATATATTGAGACCTAGCAAAGGCACATCGGGCTACCAGTCCCTACAATTTTGCCAAGTTTTGTGCAAATCCATTCAGCTGTTCGGGCTAAAAGTGAGGCCAACCGCCCTATGGAAATTAACATGGGAAAAACACGTTTTGGGACCCCCCTTTTTTCTCAGCCCCCCCTTGACAAACCCCCCCCAAATTTTCGGTGGCTGCTCAGAAACAAAATGTTCCATTTTCCTGAAAATTTCAGCCAATTCCGTCCACAAACGCCAAAGTTATTAGACATAGAATTTTCAAAAATCCCATAGAGAAAAAATCCTAACTATATATACCTACTGGCGACCGCCAGTAGGTAATATATATATATATATACATTTAGGTATAAACATATATATAATCTGCATATCTATAAAAATACAAATTTAAATGCATGCACACATAAACATATACATATATGCATACATATGCATGTTATGTACATGGAAGTTTGAAAAACACTAATAAAAGCAAAGCTAAAAGCCACCTATTTACAAACAGAATTGCTGTAACTTAAACGAGGGCGAGACCTATTGCATTTTCAATGCTTGTTTACTTTGGTTCCATCAACAGGGCATTCAGATGTGTCACACATTTGTCATAAATTCTGAATGTCAGCACTCTAGTTGCTCATTAGATCACTGTAGTAAAGCTACTGCTCACCAGGGAAGTCTGCTGCTGGTATTCAAAGTACATGTTTCAGTCTGCATGTTAGAATGTTTTAATGAAATAGAAGATGATTTGAGAAGTCAAAATATGCTCTAATTTTTGTTTCTGCAGCACTAATCATAAGTTCTATGGAAAAATGAAGCCCCTCATTTTGTTAATTTGCGAATTAAATGTTTTAAGTGTTACCACTTTATTCCGATCAAGATGGTGTCAGGTGTTCCATACTTTTACCATAAATAAGACTGTTAGCACTCTAGTTGTTCTTTAGAACACTCTGGGACATTCTGTCATTGGACTATACTTGAGCTACATCTGGGTGATATTTGTGCTACATTTGGTCTCTTTTGTCTCTGGCGGCCATCTTAGGAGACTTATTTGTTATGAAGTTTCCTAATTTCCTCATTTACTACAGTCTCCTCAGTAGGAAATACTTTCAGGTTTTTTTTGGTTCCATCAAGAAGGCATTCAGATGTGTCACACATTTGCCATAAATTCTGAATGTTAGCGCTCTAGTTGCTCATTAGATCACTGTAGTAAAGCTACTCCTCACCATGGAAGTCTGCTGCTGGTGTTGAAAGTACATGTTTCAGTCTGCATGTCAGCATTTTTTTTAATGGAATAGAAGAGGATTTGAGAAGTCACTCAAAATGTGCCCTAATTTTTCTTTCTGCAGCACTAATTATACTTTCTATGGCAAAATAAAGCCCCTCATTTTGTTGCTTTTTAAATTAAATGTTTTAAGAGGTACCCCTTTATTCCAATCAAGATAGCTTCAGGTGTGGTATACTTTTGTCATAAGTAAGGCTGTTAGCACTCTAGTTGTTCTTTAGAACACTCTGGGAAGCTGCAGTCGAACATAAAGGAATCAACTGACAGTCTCTGCCCTTGTTGGATGTACATGTTTTACTGAGAATGTCAGACTTCATTCTCACATGACTGAGAAAGATAATGTGAATTTACAGAAAATATGCTTAGTTTAGCTTATAGATCACCTTCCAAACCTCTGTGGGAAAAGCAAGAGAAAATAGTTTTCTCTCAAAAATGATTCACATGGTAAAATCACCTTAGAACACACCACAACTCCTAGAATGAGTATGGTACCATCAACAAATGATTTATAATGTAACTAAAGTCATAAAACATTCTATTAACTGCAATGCTTTTTAATGAAGTGCTGACAGCCAATCAGATTTCATGATGAGATGTGTCCTTAGGCTCCACCCAGATATATATATATATTTTCATTCAGCATCTAAAAAACTACTGATTTACACCATTTAACAAAAAGGCACAAGTCTGAACCAAGGACTACCTCTTTGCCAAATTTGGTGTAATTCCGATTGCGATTAAAGGTTCTTATGGAAAATTGCATGGGGAAAACGCATTTTGGAACACCCCTTTTTTCTCATCCCCCCCTTGACGAATCACCCCGAGACTTCTAGGATAGGAGCGGACCGGTGCTGGCCAAAAGTTTTTAAAATTTTGCGAAGATACGTCAACCAGCGCCAAAATTATTGGGAATAGAATGTTGCGGATTTCTTATGAAAAATAGGTCCTAACTCTAACTACCTACTGGCGACCGCCAGTAGGTAATATATATATAATTTTTATATTAAGAGTTTGATATTTAAAATTTTTGGTCAAGTAATAAAGTTAGTCAAATATGTAAATATGTTATGGGTTTGAAGTGAACTAGTTTCTCAGAGTGAAGTGGCAATAGTACATTTGATCCCTCCAGAGTCCAAACTTTTATCTACTATTGCACTGACTGGAGTTGGAATAGTACATGTATTGTATTGTATTGTATTGACATTTATACAGCGCACTGTAACCCTACGGGCAGCCTGGCGCTAAGGTACATGTTACCCCACTGGAGTTCAACACTTTTCATACAGTTGTAGAGACTGGAGCGGAAATAGTGAATGTTTCTCCTCTGGAGTCCAATGCTTTCCCTACTTTTGCACTGACTGGAGTGGGAATAGTAAATGTTACCCCTTTAGCGCCCAACGCTTTCCCTTCTGTTAAACAGACTGGAGTGGTAACCATACATTTTACACCTCTGGAGGACAACGCTTTCCCTACTGTTGCAGAGACAGGAGTGGAAACAGTATGTCTATTTTTCACAGACTTTACTTTTTTTTCTATTGTTTAAATACATGTAATGTTATTATTTGT
Organism: Lissotriton helveticus; assembly: GCF_964261635.1. NCBI lineage: Eukaryota > Metazoa > Chordata > Amphibia > Caudata > Salamandridae > Lissotriton > Lissotriton helveticus. Next base: position 757,416,213 of record NC_136059.1, on the reverse strand, counting down.
TTAATTTTATATGATCAGTGTATATGCGTGTGTATAATTTTTTTATCTAAAATTTTACCGTAGTAAATTTACAAAGCACAAAAAAATTCAGATAATGCAAAATATATACATCTATATAAACATAAACACATGTTTTTATGTGTGTATGTTTATATATCATCTATTTATTTTTAATATTACATGTAACTTACATTTAGTTAATATATATTATATTGACGTTGTGTATTGAAATGTTTAAGATTTACTATTTTGAACCGTATATTTATTGACAAACGGGATTTTCGAAATTATTTTTTTTACAAAATTAGTGTGAAACAATATATTTTTTTTTATATTTTTGCACTGACCTTTATAAATATAGGGAAACGATATTTGTGTCAGTGATATTTTTGACACAATTTTCTAGTGTCTAGATATATTTGGAATCAATGTTGTCAGTGATCCTTATGCAGCCTCTGCCCAGGATATTGCGGCATAGATTCCCACATTTTGCGGCACAAAAAGTGAAATATAGAGCACAAAAATGTACATTTTGCGGCATTATTGCGGCACTTTACTTGCAATCATCCCTTTTCAGCCTTATATCAATGTAACTATTTTGGCAGAGTATTCCATTTTAAAATAGCCATGTATAAAGTGTCTGAGAGTGTTTGTTGTGTTCGCATTGGGTATTGCCACAGTATTACTAGATTGTTTGAAAAGTTACTATTGAATGTGAATGGGTAGTCTCATCAGCAATTTCATAATTAACAGACTCTCATTCTGATGGCCTGTGTCTGCCGAGAGGCATCAAGAATAATATGCAATCTACTGAAGTGTGATCTGTTGAAGGAGATATGGCCTAGTGGAAGGCTGTAGAAGCTGTTTTCAACCGTAGTAAAAGTGGTCAGTGTCACAGATGTGTCCCATTGGCTAAACAACATACTCAGGAACTAGTAGACCCAAATGTAATCTTAGCTTCACCATGTAAACAATGTTTGTGAATTTTGCGAAAATCACAATCTGCCTGAGCCACAGAATACCCATCTCCCAACACGGGTGATCACCCATCCTTCCTGGCTGTACCTCTTTCCTTTTTTAACCTCCTTTCTTTATCTTCTCTTCTTCCTTTTCTTTTTCTTACATTCTCCCTAAATTCCTTCTTTTCAATGAGCTAGTGTTTCTGGATATGCCACTTACTTTTTTTACTCATTCAGTATTTTCCTTCTGTCCTTCTTCCTTCCTTGTTTTTAGATGCATTGTTAACTTATAGTGGGCTTAAAGCCAGACTATTGCTTATCTTATTTATTTTGTATTTACTTGTTTGAGTTTTATATAGCGCTGGCTAGAGCCGGAGGTATCAGAGTGCTTTACATCAGGACAGTTACATCAGTTACAAGTTACACTTTGTTACAAAAGATACATCAGTTACAAATTATATCTGTTTGTTAGGGCGTGTGGAAGGGTAAAAGGGAGTAATGTAAAAGGGTAATGAGGAGGGAGATACGGCAGAGAGACGAAGGAAAAGTCTGCCCAATGTCCAGCTGGGTAGGTGACGGGCGAGGGGGACGTCCACAGCCATCTCCTCTATAGCTATGAAGGTAGATCCACCAGGCATCGGCCAAAATGCTAAGTCTCTATGGTCGGTGGCAAGATTCACAGGTTCAATGTCATGATGGGTGAGTCTGATGGGGTGGAGGGTGAGGGAAATGAGCGAGGTCTGGTCGAAGTCCACTATAGGTGCTGATGTCGCCGTCGCCCACCACTATTTATCTCTCCTGCCGACCTGAATCTGAGTACTCCCCGGTACCACAGCCATCCAGACATCACCACCGGATATCGGCCGAGCTGAATTGGCTCCATCGTCGGCAGATCAGTCGTGGACCCTGGTCTCCATCTTAGGGTCAGGTGGGTACCTTCCCTAAAGGCTCCTCTCCTACTTCTATGGTTGCTCTCCTGTCTATGTTTCCCTATGCCAACTGAGATTCATCACTTTCCACAGCAAAATACTGCCTGTCAAATCAGCATTCCTTGTCAGATCATTCACTCCCTTCTAGCTCTTTTTTCCCAAGGGATCGTATCTTGGGGTCAGGCAAAGTTGATATCTTTGTTCTGGTGTCGTGCTCTACTTTTCTTTTAGCCTCCCCAAACGCTTCACCCAGCTTACTGCAGGCATTGCGTGTGCTATGCGCATGAACGCACTCATGGCTACATCGTCGGCAGGCTCAGTCCTCCGTCTCTACGACGTCGCAGACTGGTGCCATCTTGCTGTTCTTCCTCTGATGGCATCCGGGGTTCCCCAGTGCCTCCGCGTCAGCCTCTGCATCCAGACACGCACGCTGGGTGCTCCGGTAAGGTCCTGCTGCGTAAAGGTTTCTTTGTGGGCGTAGGGAGCCCGAGGGCAGCCCTTGGTTGCGTTAAATGGGTGGTGGGCAGCGAAGCTCTGATCGCTCGCTACCGCATTGGTTGGCTTCATTGTACTCTCATTTCCTTGCTTCCTATTTATTAGCGTGTGTGGGCTGTCATTCCTCATCTTTTGTTTGTCTCTTCCCTGGAGAATGGACATCTTACTGTGTCCTAACACTGCTCACTTTTTCATGCACTACTTTTTTCTTTTTCTTTAAACACGTGCATGTGTTTACAGCTCTCTCCCTAGGGTGTTTCCGTTTCCCTCTCTGTGCTGCTCTCTCACCTGTGTGCTTCTCCCCCACCTCCCCTCTGTGATGCGCTCGCCCTTGTGTGCTCAACCACCCATGTTGTTTTCTTGCATGTGTGCTTTTCCCCTCTAACCCAGTTCCACATTGCTTTCTCTCTCTCTCTCTCTCTCTCTCTCACTCATTTCCTTTTCTCCCACCCTCCATGCTTCACATTGCTCTCCTCTTGCTCGTTTCCTTCCATCTTCGTCATCCATCCACCATGTTGCTTCCCCATTAAGCACACCCTGGTGTTGCTTCAGGACCTCGATTGCTTCTTCTCCCACCCATCCCCCATGTTGCTACAGTGCAACCATGCCTGTGTTGCTTCTCTCTAGCCCACTTTGTCCCTTGTTGCTTCCACACCCACGTCTGTGTTGTGCCCCTCACCTGCTTATTTTTTTTTTGTGGGTGTTTAATTTTTATTAGCTGACAAAATAACAAGATAGTCTTTTTTCTTATTTAGCTTGGGGATGCTGTACAGCAGAACTTAAAAGTATTTGCAAAGTCAGAATATCCCAAAGGCGAGACATATAGCCTTTGCAAACGCTTGTTCTTTCTTTCTTTCTTTCTTTCTTTCTTTCTTTCTTTCTTTCTTTCTTTCTTTCTTTCTTTCTTTCTTTCTTTCTTTCTTTCTTTCTTTCTTTCTTTCTTTCTTTCTTTCTTCTTGCTATCTTCTCTCTGCCTTTTTTATGTTGCATCTTCTCTCTTAGTTAATTTTTTTATATAATCACTTCCATCTCTAGTGTTTTCTGGCCAAGTCTTTCTCAGCGTACAAAAGTACTGCCTGAGGCACCTTTAAACAGCATACTCCAATGTAAACCTTTCACTACAGGAAGTTCTTTGCCACCAGGTGGCAGAAGACCTGGGAAACACGGCATACATTCTGCCACAAAACTCAAGCCAGAAATAAGTGAAGGACTGCCGGGACAACAGACAAACAACAAGCAGTCACACTTTCCCTATGGGACCTTGCACATACAGTGATGGCATTGATCACTCCAGTCAGGGTCCCACCCCCAGGAAAGCCCAAGGCATGGGAAAGCCTTGATTATAAATTACACACATTTTACAGCAGAGCTTATTCTCTTCACCCCTGGAGGAATGTACTCTCACATGTAATACACAAACAAGCAGTGCTGTTTAAACTAACGATGGTGAAAGGTTGCAAAAAAATGATCTCATTCTCCAATTTTCGCGGGCAGTTTTGTAAAAAGCATGTTTTTTTTGGCAAATCACGAAATCCTGGAGCATCTGCGTATGAGAACTACAACTGAATAAACATCTGCAAACAGTTGATCAGGAAGATACATCAGCTTCCTATTAATGAAAGGTCAGCTTCAAAAGATCTGATGCAACAAGTTCCACCATTTCTAGCAAATTGTGGTCTTTACTGCCCAGCCAGAACCCTTCACTCTTTTACAGGACACTTAGTTAGAATTTTCAGCTTTAAAACAGAGAAAAGGGTTGTTTTTTTTGGATCCTCACCACCAAAAGAGTGAAACCTATTTCCCATAAGTTTAAGAGTTGAAACTATCAACCTTACATTTAGAAAAGGGCTTAAGACCTGACTTGTCACTCAGGACCTCATTACAACTTTCAGCAGATTGGTGGTGCGGCTGTGCAAGCTGCCATGAATACCCTGGTGGAGGGGAAACAAAAGGGGCCCTACAGGGTCCTCCTGTGCCTCAAGCATATGTGGATGCATACAGCGTAGCATAACATGTGCTCCCCTGTGCGCATGCACATAGGCTCCTGCACGGCATGGGCTTTTCAGTTCAGGCCATGCAGGAACCTTGTAGTGTGGTCCCATTAGGTGCCATTTTTTAAAGGCACCGCCATGGAACCACCATGCCGCCAGCCTGCCAGTAGTCATAATCTGGCAGGTGGGATGACTTTTGGCTGAGCGGTGGCATGGAGGTTTGCACCACTGTGCCACTGCTCCACTGAAAAGTCATAATTAGACCTGCAGTGTTGAGGAACGGCATGACTGACAGTAACATTTCGGGCGTGGTCTATGTTTAATGTTGTTTTTCTGTTCTAATCACTGGGAATTTTTGTGAGAGAGGTTTAATTTTGCATGAACGCTGTTGTCTAGGCATTTGCTCGATTGACACAGCCAAATATTTCCTAATGCTGAATATCTTTTTCTTTCTGAAAGGATTTCTCAAAATTCCTGCCTAGTCTTGAGAGTTTGTCTGAGTCCATGTAAGATATGATGGTGAAAGGGAGGCACTAGAGGGCGCACTGCGGGATGGCTGCCTCTTGAGACAGCTCTGCCGGGCAGGTTCTGGATATGTAATTAAAAGTGTTTTGCGGACGAAAAAATAGCAGCAAACCACCAAACTGGCAATCGGAAGGTGGTGCCCGTCAGATGTAAGCAACAAAACTGTGGTAAACCTAGATGACAGCGAGTAAACGGTGAAGGTTGCTGAGAGCGGGTCCCGCACGGACAAAATCTAGATGGCGGAGCCTTAGCGAGTGATGAAAGTAAAGGTAAAAAGGCACTGCAATCGAACTAACAGCATCTTACAGTAAGAAATTGGCGAAATAAATAAGCGGTAAAGCAAAAAACACTGCGCCTACCCAGCAGGTTCAGAAAGGCTGATTAAAAAATCCATATTAAGCGCGATTGATAGCGGCTGGGTACACTGAACATAAAATGGCGGGCAGACAAAGAAGCAACAGCCGTTAATGCATACCACGCACACTAAGGGTAATAAGGCCCTGCCTAACACTGATACGTTTGAGAAATAAGATTTCCAGCACACATGAAGGTGTAACACATACTAGGCGAGGAATGCCCCAACGAAGATACTGTGTGAGTTGAGGGACTATACAGCCCCTATGCCAAATGCACAGCTTTGTGCCGCTTTTAGCGTGCACTTTTAAATCATATTCATTTTTCAATTCTTAAATCTGTAAACCATTTATTTCCATATTTTTAACTTCTTTTAAACATTTATTTCACTGATCTATTTACAGTCCAAAGATCGGGTTCCGGTGCCAATTTTCAAGTTTCTGACATTCAAACTGTGCCATTCCAGGCCTTTTTTGAAAGAATGCGATAAATGCAAGAAGTCCTTCGCAAGTAGTTATTTATTGTGCAGTTAAAAAACCCAATGCATTTCGGGCCTCCTTGTGCCCTTCTTCGGGGGTCACTACAAATAACGATACAAACAAACAATTAACATTGTTTCTTAAAAGCACCATGTCACAACGTAATTTCATCTATGAATATTGAATCATCATACTCGTAACATTACCCACCCGAGCACTACTTTCATGTGGCTATCATTATTTACCTAGGTCATCATGCGTCTAATCCTTAATATCAGGGTGTACATCCTAATATCCGACATAGTATATTATCCCATAACTCATTCCAGTTCTCTTCCCTCCCACGTTGGGTGCTTTTAAGAAACAATGTTAATTGTTTGTTTGTATCGTTATTTGTAGTGACCCCCGAAGAAGGGCACAAGGAGGCCCGAAATGCATTGGGTTTTTTAACTGCACAATAAATAACTACTTGCGAAGGACTTCTTGCATTTATCGCATTCTTTCAAAAAAGGCCTGGAATGGCACAGTTTGAATGTCAGAAACTTGAAAATTGGCACCGGAACCCGATCTTTGGACTGTAAATAGATCAGTGAAATAAATGTTTAAAAGAAGTTAAAAATATGGAAATAAATGGTTTACAGATTTAAGAATTGAAAAATGAATATGATTTAAAAGTGCACGCTAAAAGCGGCACAAAGCTGTGCATTTGGCATAGGGGCTGTATAGTCCCTCAACTCACATGTTTCTTAACTAGTGGCAGCAGGGCATGCCTCACAAATCTCATTTGCACGCAATTCGAATCGAAGGTGGATGAATCTGATGAATGAAGAAATGTTGGTCAAAACTGGTGTGCATCCCTTCACTTCCAACGAAGATACTGCCATGATCCATACACGCGATGTGCAGCCCGTGGCAACCGATTCTATGGCGTTGCATTCTGTGGATGCGCTTTGGTGAATGACAGACCTGTAAAATAAAGGCGACTGATCCTATTGATAAAGGTGGTGTAGCTGCCTTGCATACGTACACACCAGGCTACATGGCAAGGAATGGCCCCGTTATTGATTACCAAAATGCGACGATAAGGTGTATGTGGACATTAGAGAGCTCTTGGGTGAAGGTCTGTTAGCTTGTACACATTAAAGTGTGTGCCTGATATGTGCGCTGTGGCCGGAAGATAGTAATAAACCCTGGATGAGTACAACGAGCACCGGAGATATAGTACATTGGGCATTATCGAACACTGCTCTATTGAAACAACGTGGGAAGTGGAATTCATAAAATACACTAGAGGCAAACCGAACACTGGGACTACATGAAATAGAATCCACAAGTACCAGAGAACAAGTGTAGGGTGTGCGAACGTGAGGCGGCAAGGAGCACATGCACAAAAGGAGAGTAAACTCCGACACTTGCAATCCTCCAAGTGAGCATAAACTGTATATACTGTACTCCCATCCTGCAACTGAGAAACTTCCATAAGTGACAATGGGTAAAGCTGAGAAACAACAGACCAAGCTATCATTTGAAACGTAAAAAACACCAGAACCGCGACGGCTAATTCAAACACTGAACTAGACACTGAGGTGGCTTCAGGTACCGGCATGGAAGGGGTGTTGCAGGCCATTCAACAAAGTCTACAGGATATAAATGGAAAGCTGGATACCATCACTTTGAGGGTCGAAAACATGGCGGCCAAATTCGACAAACACGGTGAACGTCTGGTGGAGGCTGAAACATGTATATATGCGGTGGAAGACGAATCACACAGTACAACCAAAAAGTGCACATAGATGGAAAAGCTGCTAGATACTATTAAAAACAAAGCGGAAGATTTAGAAGTGCGGTCTCGGTGGAATAACATTACAATTACGGGAATTCCGGAGTCCACAAACACGGGCAGAATGGAAACGTATGTAGAAGACATGATCCGAAATGTGTTTGGAGCGGAACATCTCTCGACGGTCTTCCTGATAGAGCGTGCGCACAGATCCTTGGCCTGAGACCCAAACCTGGTGCTGTTCCATGACCTATAACTGCTCTAGTCCTCAATTATAGAGACCGTGATGCGATCCTGAGACTGGCTAGAGAAAAACAGCATATTAGCTATCAAGGTAACACATTAGAATTCAACCCAGCCAGATTGAAGGTTACACATGAGGGTAGATCTACGGTTCTCCAAACGCCGGAAGCAGCGCATGACTATATAAAGAAGCTTAGCACCAAGTGGAAGGAACAACGCAAAGCCGAGCAGAACCCGGACTCGGAGTGAAAAACGGCAGTGCTTCACAGACACGAGGAACTGTGGACCGGTAAGGTATGAGTACGCACAGGAGTAACAAACTGTGTTACAGAGAGAACTGCACACAATAACGGATAACTGTAACTGCTGTGCACAGGAATAAATAAGAAGGGATTGACTTCTTAGGTTCCTCAAGGTTTGCATATGATTCACCGCACTAAATGCTGAAGAAAGAGCAAACACTGAAAAACTGCATGAACAATAATGGGTCATTAACCTCTGAAAATGCATGCTCATGTACGAGACTATAGAGGGGGTGCTGGAGCCAGAGGTGATTCATGCATATCAGGTTGTTGTGAATATATAAGATTTGAACTGTAAGAACAGATATGCCTATTTCGCCCAAATGAGCTAGATCGCTGGACTATAAGTTGGGCTGTGTGTAGTATGCAGTAAGATACAGAACATATTGCTATATATGTTATAAGATTTCCAGTAAGAAGTATGGTAAAATTGTTAAAAGACACCTATTGGTTGCGACAAAGGTGACGTCTGCAGCACTAAGGTATACCTGCCCACATCCACTAAACTGGATGGAGTTGTGTGCACTCGGTAGAGCCCCTAGGTGGGAGTACCCCATTCAAAGTTGAGTTATGTTGTCAGTTTTTTGGAGACCATTTCCTTGGCATAGTTGGGATGCTGAAGTGGGTGGGAAGAGGTGGGAGGGTTGTTGGAAATTGTTTTGCAGATCAATGCACTTGAGAGACATCGCTGAAATCCAAGGAAATATCAGAAAGTGTTACACTAAAAGATTTTCTCTGAGAAATAATGATGACGAGTACTATAGACACTGCGAGTTAACAGATAGGATAGAAATGGTTCAAAATGTTCCCTGAAAGATTGCAGCCTAAACAATTGAACTTGTTAACTTGGAATGTGAGAGGGCTCAACAACCCTAAAAAGATCGATATTGATTAGGAAAGGAGTACAATTTCACATAGATACCACCGTCTCTGATAAGATGGGACGTTATGTGATAACAACAGGTACATTGAGAGGCCAACAAATCGCGATAATTAATAATTATGGTCCAAATATAGATGACCCTGATTTCTATGGATCATTGGAAAGAAAGCTGCACGACCTACCAGACATCCCAATAATATGGGGGGGGGGGCTTTAATATCACGCTAAGTAATAACATTGATAGGTCAGGAGCCTCGACGGAACCTCACAAACGTGCACTGAGTAAATTACAAGATATTATGACTGAAATGCGACTCACTGATATTTGGAGATCTGGGCAACCCGGGACAATTGGAGGCCACAGATGTATCGGCAGCGAATAATAGTTGGTCGCGTATCGACTATTGACTGGTCTCTGATGATGTTATGATATGGACAAAATCGGTGAGACATATGGCTAGGACACTGTCAGATCACAATCCGGTAAAGCTTGTAGTAGACAAACCACACTATGTGCCACCACCGTACAGTTGGAGGTTTAATGCGAAAGCATTGATAGACCCGGTCTACACAGACACAATCAACCAAGCTATCACTGACTACTTTGATTTCAAGCAACCTTCTACTGACAATACTAGACTTTTGTGGGAAGCCTTTAAGGCCATGATTAGAGGTATTTGTATAAGCACCACTGCCAGCATACTTAGGGATATCAGAAGACAACTCTCAATGCGTGAAGAACAACTGAGTACACTGGAACATGAATATGAGTGCACAGGATCTACAAAGATAGTGGGGGATATTAGAGTTTATTCTGTCAGAATACCAAACATATGCGGAAGAGGAACTCAAATCCATAACGAAACGACAGTAAGCGAGACCTTATGGGGAAGGGGGTAGACCAGGTTGAGCACTAGCTGCAAAAATATGTTCAGGACATGCACCCCAGATGGTAAAGGCGGTTAGAGACATAAACGGGAACCTGAAACACGACACACAGGAAATAATACAGTAATTTATGTACACATATGGGAACTTGTATGCTTCGCAGCATTCAGTTCCTTCAGAGGATATACTAGCCTACCTGGCAGATGTAGCCATAGCATGGTTATCTGATGCACAAAGATAATACATGGTGTTACCAATTACAGTAGAAGTAGTAAAATTGTTGCCTAATGGTAAAGCACCAGGTCCTGACGGATTTACCTGTGAGTTCTATAAATCCTTTGTAGACAAACTGGCGCCTCATTCACCACTAGACTTCAACCACTGATGACTAATCTAAATCTGCCGGACCAATCTGGGTTTATCCCATCACGCTCTACAGCACACAATACTAGAGCATTATTTGCATTGTCCCATTACCTGATTCCTAATACTAAAGCAGCTGCAATTCTTTTAGATGCTGCTAAAGCATTTGATTCTATTGAATGGGAATATTTACACACGGTACTAATACGAATGGGTTTCCCACCAATTTTCCTACAATGGGTGATATTACTGTACACAGCCCCAACGGCACGCATTAAAGTCAATAAATACATATCAAGTGCCATACCAATTGTCAGGGGGACAAGACAGTGTTTTCCATTATCACCTTTGCTATTTGCGATAGCACTAGAACCATTGGCCTGCAAAATCAGACAGAAACATCATTATTCGGCACTACAATTCCCGCAGATGCCCTTGCATATATCACTATATGCGGACAACATGAAACCCACCTAAACCCTCTAATGAGGGAATATATTAGATTTGGACAACACTCAGGCCTGAATATAAACTGGTCTAAGTCACTAATTATACCATTAACGGACACTACACACTCATATCCCACAGGCTACCCGCTGGAATGGCAAGAGAAACCAGTTCGATACTTGGGGGTCTAGTATCACCGAGACCCGGAGGTTGTGATCCGCACCAATTATGGTAGAGCCATTAGTATATTGGAGGAGAAAATATGAAGGTGGATCCAGTTGACATAGACATTGGCAGACCGCTTAGCCATAGTAAAAATGGTGGCACTGCAAACTACTGTACCTATTTAATAATATCCTGATCAAACCTCCAACAGCAGTATTTCATAGAATATCAGCCATGGTGCTTAACGTAATATGGGCGGGTAAACATGCCCGAATAAAGTTACGAAACCTGACTCTACCTTATGCACGGGGAGGGTCTAAGGTACCAGATTTTTAACTCTATTATCTATGTGCCCAAGCGCAATATGCACATTTCTATTACAACACGATCCCATACCTAACGCATGTTGCAATTGAAGAAGGAGATGCTGCGCCGATTCCGTTGGACGCCATCTTAACCCACTGTAGACCCCCATTGCATAACAGAAATATAAATACTATAGACACAACAAACAGTGTGTGGCAAACAATCAGCCGTAAACAAATATGAAGCCATTATATGCTCTTTCTCTGCCTCTGCACTATCATTCAGAACTTTCAGTTACCCAGGAAAAGGTGGGAATGACATTACTGCACCAAGTCGGCATAGATACAATGGGTGATTTATATTGTAATGGTGTTTTTAAGACAATTGCAGGCCTTTCATATATAAGTAATCAAACATTGTTGTTCCAGTTTACTTATTATTGGTTGCAAGGCGCGATCTAAAAGCTATACCCGTCCTATCCTGTGGAACCACCACAACTAGATACATTACAGCTGCTGATTACCACTCCAAACACTAAACACATGGTGTCTAGATTATACGTTAAACTGCAGGAACAAATAGCAGCACTACGCATGAGGCAAGGGGGAGGTGGAATGATTGTTTGGATGTACAACTGACAGAGGAGGAATGGTATAACACTTGCTCATTAACAGGTTTGCTAACATCTAATGGGACCTTATGTATGTTACACTATAAATACTTGCACCAAACCTAATATACCCCGGACAGATTATGTAGGTACAGTTTACGGACGGATTCTAGATGCCAACGATACCAAGCTGATAAAGCAGATTTCCTACATTTAGCATTGTTGTGTGAGACAGTGGCAACCTTTTGGGAAGAGGTAGCTTAAATATTGGGGGCCATGTTGGGCATTGAAGTTGATTGTTCTGTGCGTACACGTTTATTAGGACTGGAGCCAAATGTACGAGCCACTAAGCAAAAATTTTGTGTAATTGCATTATTACTAGCCAAGCGCAGAATATCAATATGCTGGGGTAGTAAAAAGACTCCAAAGGTTAAACAGTGGACCATAGACCTGACATACTCTAAAGATTCTTTGAAGACGTATGAAGAGGAGCTGCCCAGAGGTTAGAAACCTAGAGATTACTGGCATTTCCTGGTTGCATATTTACAAACGCATCAAGTGGACTAGATATGTGTAATAGTCATGTTATATACAAAAGAAAGAGTTCTCCCAGTATGCTTTCAGGTCCAGAGGGGGGAGAAGAGAAAAACTCAGCATGGGGGTTACCTCTGACTAGACCTATATTGCTTTATCACAGGAGTTTATCATAAACATTATAGAAAAGGATGCTCTAAGGAAAACTGAAACCTGTAATTTCTTCAAAACATTATTTTATTATTTTTCTTTTCCATTTTTTGTTTTTCAATTTGACTGTTTATACATAGATATAAGTTAATTTTGTGACACGAAAAATTTCTTAAATAACAAACTATCTAAACAAGTTATAAATTTCATAAAGTGCAGTTGACGCAAAGAAACCCCTAACAATTCATCTTATCCTATTATCATTCACTCTATCATGCATACTTCTACATACACTACCATTCTAAAAAGACAATTACAAACATAATAACAAAACTTCACATAGAACTAACACAAAATGTACTAGATAGACCTTTATAGGTGTAAAGGAGAGAAGTCCTAGTGCTTGGTCATTTCCGATCTATACATTATCAAAATTGTAATACATGTCCAAGTCTTTGATGTGTACGGCCTACGTACGTTTTGGTGACAGTTGATAATTAAATCACCTTCATCAGGGCCAGTTCATAAAGAAAACATTTAGGACAAAACATAAATACATCAAGTAAAACAGGGGGTTCTTCAATTTCTGAAAAGTAAGAAAGAGCATTTGTAAAAAACTTGTATCATTGCTTATTGTAATCATAAAGTGTTACAGGACAGCTTTATAGTGGTGCATCCTTCTATCAAGATCGTCTAACTAGATCAATCTATATATGTTATACGTTTGTTATTACATGCTATAGTATAAGATCTCAAAAGAGAAAGAAAAAATGGGAGGTGGCAAGAAGAAAAATTCCAAGAGCATAGCATAAATGACACCCAATGTGAACCAGAGAAGGACTCAAAATATGTGATAAGTGAAGAGATTTTAAGTTGAATTATTTATCAGAGAAGATTTTTGGTTGGCAGGGGCATTTAAGATAAAAGCTGAGGGTAGCAATCGCTGCTTAAAGCATGCAAGCATTATTGTGCGAAGATGGGATGTTACCTATTTGTATTGACTGCAAGAGTCCGTGGTCTTCTGATTAGTAGACTTTATAGTGTATACAATTTGTTACAGGTGCGTTTGCATCTGGAAATATTAACAGCATTATTAGATATCTCTATTTAATTTAGCAAAAAAGTAAACTATTAGTCTAGGTTCTAAGGGTGTTACCTGGTAAATGGTGTCCTATGATTTTGTGTTGGAAGCCATGGGTTAACGGTAAGCCAGGTCGTGTGCAAATTCTTTAACAGGGTATTTTTCAATTAAAAAAAAATTTCTTCAGCTGTTTCTGCATGAAAAGATCATGGTAACCATTATTAAGGGCCTACTCTATGTATATGGGTGATCATTCTAAATGGATATGTGATGGTTCCTATATTTACCTGGTCGTAGTTGTGATCCTGTTAAGGGTAGCAGGTTTAGGGCATATAGCCAGTCCCCGATTGCAAGACCAGTTGGAAACAATGTGTCATCTCGTCATCTAGAAAGTATAGAAAAATCACTAAGTTTGTCTATTCTTCATAGTAAATTTGATTGCATTAATATTGTATGAGTTCTAATTTTACGCCGATATGCTGTTATCTTAGGCTGTCGTTACTGATTAAAAACTTGCCCTATGTTTGTGCAGTGTTGATACAGTATATACCGCAATTCATATTTATAGGAACACGGTATATCGCCAGTCACCGAGGTTTAGATTTGCACAGTAAAATAATATGTTAAATGGGCATCGCTGAAAAGCAGTATAGCTATACAGCATGTTTAAACCTTTACGTTAGTGCAAATATGAGCGAGTGATGGAGGTCCTACGCCCACAGCCGAAAATAGTTTTAGCTAGCAGCGAAGAGACATTGATTAGTTTCACGCATGAGAGCTTTATTAGATCGTGGAGAAACAGTTGGATAAACATCATTTAGTTTCTGTTATTTACGCTGGCAGATTTGCTATGATTCTACCGCGTTTCAAAGTTTATAAAATGCACGTTATACATTAATGGTGCGCTAGCTCTAGTGAATGCGTTATGTTCAGAGATATCTCCTTACCGTTTCTATTCAGGGTGTATTCCGCTGTTTGGGGTTCTTTGGTGTGGGCGCCGTTGCAAAAGACGCAACCGCGAGGGCTCCGATTTATGTTGGAGTTTTCTCGCGATATTCGTGCTAAAGAAGGTCAGCTGGGGCTAGTTCATTCTGACTTCCAGGTCAGAGACAGAAGTAGGACTGCTGTACTAAGGCGCAGGAAAAATAGGTGTAGGACTGTTAGGGGCCATATTTCTCTCACCGCAACGATTTTTATGGTGGAAAAAGAATACTGTTAAATCAGTGAGCTTCTTTATTGGAATTTTATTACAGAGACGTGATTACTAGATTGGATGAAGTGTCTTGCATTTTTACATAGTAAAGGGTCAGTATTGTTAGGCAAAAATGCCCAACGTAGAAAAATATCCAGTCTATATACTGGACATTTGTGTATATGATTTAGGTTAGGTTCTTTTGGTGAGGTTTAAAATTGATCACAGAATTGCAACCTGAGTGTGCAGAGAATCATGTTGTCACTATCCATGATATCTCTTCATTGTGGCCGTGCCGTACAGAATCCAAGTGGTAAATCCAATAAGTTTCTCGTTGTTTCCTGATGTTGGTTGTCTCTTTGCCTGGACTGGCATGGACACGTTCCAGAATCTGCCACCGCATGTCCTTTTCAGTATGGCCATACTGTAAAAAATGTGGTACCATAGGGGCATTTGTTTTTCTTGTTCTCACTGCCGATTTGTGTTCTGAGAATCTCGTCCGAAATTCTCTCGATGTTTCTCCTATATAGGCAATGTTGCAAGGGCACATGATCAGGTAAATTATATTGGATGTTTTGCAATTGGTCATTTCTTTCAATTTTCCTGATTTCTGTCCATATGTCCAAGTGTCTCCTGGGATTATTTGCTCACAAGCGTGGCAGTTGCAACACTTGTGATTTCCTTTCGGGAGTGGTTTCCCATCAATGGTAGACTGTCGCATTAGATCTTTATTTTTCCACCTGCTGTGGACCAATTTGTGTTTTAGGTTTTGGTTGCGTCTGAAAGCTAGTATTGGTCTGCTTAGTTCCTTTCCTTGTTCATTGATGTTAAGGATTTTCCAGTTATTATTTATCACTTTTCTTATCTTATTGTTCAAAGTTGAGTGATTTAGGATGCACACCAGTCTCTGGTCCGTGGATTTTTCTGTGGGATGGAGTAGGGCATCTCTGTTGTAATATTTTGCCCTTTTCATGGAGTTGCGGACCAGTCTTTTGGGGTACCCTCGTAGTAATAGGCGCTCTGTTAGATTACTAGCATATATCATAAAATCCTTCATGTTGGTACAGTTCCTTTTTATTCTTAGGAACTCCCCAAAAGGGATGGATGTTATACTAATACGTTCCTAGAAGATAATATATATAGGTACCTGGATGAAGGAAGTTGTTGGGCAACGATCTGTATGTTTACTACAAGTTAGACATTGTATGTCTTTAAAATGCCAATAAATAAATAATCAAAAAAGATATGATGGTGAAAAGTTAATGATGGTCAACTGAATTGGTTAGAGTATCTGTTAAGATATAGTTTTTTAATTACATTAACCAATTTATGAAAATCCAATCAAGGACAGGAATGAGGCCAACTGTAGGACATCTAATGTAATTGGTATCTTTGATTTGGGGATTATTTTGTGTGACATGCGAATATCTGACCAGTGATAGGCCACACAAATGTATGATCAGGGAAAACATTCACGAAATAGAAGTGGGGAGCGGATAAAACCTTGTGTGACCATTGAACATGAAGGATTCTGTTTCATTCAAAATGTATCCTTGATGACTGTTTACATTGTTGTGGGAGAAGCAATCTATTTAACTTCAAGAAACTAAGACCTGGATGTTATCCAAGACCCTTTGATTTAATAAAATACATTGCCATTCTGGGGCTTATAGTAAGCACTCTTTTACACTAATCTGTCCTAATGTGATTTTATTTTGTATTCCCCTCACTACAACACAAAGGATAGTGAAATGGTTCAGTTCTCTTCTGCCACTGGCTCACTTCTGTGTGAGTGATGGTATTCCGCTCAAGCACCGTGTCGCCACCAGTACATAAATAGTCCCTTTTCGTTCTAGGAACAGGTGTGGCAATGTGTACTATAAAATGTATATATTATAAGTATAATATGAAACATGTTATACGTTTTATATCGATTTGAACATGTTTGAAGACCTATATTCTGTTACTGTATTGCACATTTTGCACAT
This sequence comes from Lissotriton helveticus, assembly GCF_964261635.1. NCBI lineage: Eukaryota > Metazoa > Chordata > Amphibia > Caudata > Salamandridae > Lissotriton > Lissotriton helveticus. The sequence goes on along the minus strand of NC_136059.1, from coordinate 757,399,549 downwards.
GATATGCACTGATTGGATATTATAAAGCATGGTATTTAAAACCGAAAGTATTGCATATTTTGCACATTTAATATGAAATTTGTACAGGGCCAGTGCATACATGTAGTGACAGATAGTATATCTGCAAATGAGAATTGCGGCAAATATCATGTGTGTCTTTATTGTACTTATATCGTTCTTGAGGCTCATTAAGTTTAAGCAGCCAGGAAACAGTATGGAGTACGGTATTGATACCATAAGTATTGCATATTTTGCACATTTGCGTATTTTGCACAGGTGACCTGAAATTTTTCACAGTGCGATCGAAAAAGGCAGTCAGTGATATTGCCATTTGTGATACCTGTATTAATACTTTTATCGATGCATACTTTGCACAGGTGGAATACAATGTGTAACTGCATTTTATGCTTTTTTATTAATTGCTGCTAGGAAGACATACAGGTAGTATTTTTTCCGTTTCTGCCAATCACGGGGCACTTTAAATTGTAACAGGAAATGGCATGTCATGTGATCAAGGCCTCTTGGGGCTGAAACGCATCATGGCGGCAATGCACCAATAAAGGAAAAAAATGACTTGCACAAATTAAAGTGGAGTCCGTTCCTTTCTTGATTCCCGAGCGAAGGGATCATGGAGAAAAGGTGTTGTGTATATATCTATGTGTATACATAAGTGTATACATCAGTGATGTCATCAGTGATGTCATTTAAGATGTCATCAGTAATGTCATGAGTGATGTCACTGACCATGTCATGAGTGATGTAGTATGTGACGTCATCAGCATTGCATTGCATAGGATGTATAGGTGTATGAGTACATATGATAAGTGAGTACATGTATGAGTGCCTATATAAAACTGTTAGTGATTGACTGGATGTGTATGTAGATTTTGGAATTAATGATTAGGTTGTTCTAACTGGAATTGGTATCTACATTTTTTTGAAAATTTTAGTTTCTATTTTTGAATGTGTGTATCAAGGGTTATATTACGCTGAGAGGAGGTCTGCCACTCTTTCACAAGGATGGTGTCATCAGTAATGTCATCAGTGATGTCATTTGAGATGTCATCAGTGATGTCATGAGTAATGTCACTGACCATGCATGAGTGATGTAATATGTGACGTAATCTGCAGTTCATTGCGGGCGCGCGAGTTATAGTTAGCTGATTTAACTATAACGGGAGAATTTCAATGGTTTTGTATGAGTGAAATGTCCACCTAACTATAACATGTGTGAAACCTATGGTTTTTTTCAGTGAATTTCTAAGGTTTTTTAAATGCTAATTCCTAACTATAATGTGGCTGAAACCTATGTTTTTTCAGTGAATTTCTAAGGTTTGGTAAATGATAATTTTTAAATGTATTAATTGTTATATTTTTTTGTATTGATTTACTACTTTGTTTTACAGTATTTATTTTTAGATATTTTATTTTTAAATTACATTACATATTTTTAATATAAATTGAAAAAAAAAAATTTTAAATATTGAAATTGTATTATATATATTTTTTTTAATTTATATATACTTTATATAGCAGGCAATGATATCCTATGGAAGGAAATTCAAGTTACTGGTAAGTATGGTTAGAATTACTTTTCAGGATCAGTAGTGGGCTGAAAGATGCAGCACTAAGGTCTCTCCTGATAACAGGTGAGTAAATCTGTATTCGTAGTTTGGCTGATTTTAGAGGAGTTTTTTAAAATTCCAAAACTCCACACTTCGAAGAATTTCCAAGTGAAACCAGTCAATGTTAGCCTATGGAAGGAAATTCAAGTTACTGTAAGTATGGTTAGAAGTACTTTTCAGGATCAGTAGTGGGCTGAAAGATGCAGCAGTGAGGTCTCTCCGGATAATAGGTGAGTAAATCAGAATTCGTAGTTCGGCTGATTTTAGAGGAATATTTGTAAGTTTAAAAAATAGACACTTGAAACTTTTCTGGTGAAAACCACACAATAGGGGGCCGCGGGAGCCACGGGAGGGGGCCCCCTCCTCAGCCTCCCCTCCTCAGGCCACTTAAGGCCCCGTGAACCCCGGCCTGCATCCTCTTTTTTGAATTTTTTTTCATATTTGGGGAGGGGGGCACGTGGCCCCCCTCCCGGGCCACTTCTGGCCCTGGGGACACCATCCCCCGGGTCCTTGCCCTCTCCCTCACCTTGTCCCCAAGCCCCCCACGGTTCCTGCCAGCTCCCCGCATCCTGCGGGAGCCGGCATTGCTTTTCTGCATGGGGAGAAGCTAACATGCTGCTCCCCATGCAGAAAAGCAATCAGCTTTGGTTTTTGAAAGAGAAAGCAGGTTTCCTGCTCTCTCTTTCAAAAACCATAGCAAACAGCAGTGTCCCGGGGTGAGCACCCTGGGACCCTGCAGGAGCCGGCCCTGGGAGGTGGCGGTCCCCAGGGCCACCACAGGCTCCAGGAGGGGGGCCGCGCGGCCCTGCTCCCATCATTTGTAAAGCCCCGGGATGGTGGTCCCCGGGGCAGTGGGGTCTGTCACGGACCCCCTAATTTAGATATTAGAGCCCCAGGGCATGTGGGGGGGCTTGAGCCCCTCCACACAGGTTTATTTTATTTTAAAATAAGAAGCCCGGGGGTGGCGGTGCCCCGGGCTGGAGGGGCCGTGAGCCCCCTCCATACATAATATTAAAGCCCTGGAGGTGGCAGTCCCCGGGGCTGGGGCACCCCTCTGGGCCCCCTATTATTATTTTAAAAAAGAAGTCCCGGGGGTGGTGGTCTGCGGGGTGCCATGAGCCCCCCTACATACATAACATTTAAGCCCCCAGGGGTGGCAATACCCGGGGCTGGGGGGGAGGGCCCTCTGGGACCCCCATTATAATGAACAATATTGCCCCTGGGATTTGGCCCCCCCAGGGGCTAATTAAAAAGAAAATCTTCGCTTTTTTTTTGTATCGCACGATTTAAAAAAATAATATGTTTTTTTTGGCCTTGGGGGTCCTTGTGGGACCCCTTAAGCAGACCGAGGGAGTCAGGGTGTTTCTACCCTGCCCCCTTTGCGTGTTTTACATGGTTTCTTTCACTGTTTTCTTGTGCCTTGGTACCGAGGCACACGATGGCTGCCAACACTTCCTGGTTTGAAGTGTTGACAGCCAATTAGCATAAAGCTTGTGCTCGGGAAGGTACGCGTACTGTACGCATACCGTACTTTGTCTATAGATATATCTATGATTTTACTTTTGATTTTCTCAGGAACTAGTGAACGGATTTACACCATTTAAAAAATGAAGCATAACCTGCGAACCAAACTCTACCTTTTTGCCAAATTTGGTGTAATTCCGTTCAGCAGTTCGGGCTGTAGCCCGTCTTAAAAGTCCATATGGAAAATTGCAAGGGGAAAACACGTTTTGGGACACCCCTTTTTTCTCGGCCCCCGCTTCACGTATCACCCCCAAACTTTCTGGGAAGGAGCAGAGCGGAGTAGGCCATCTTTTTGGAGAATTTTGCATGTATTCGTCGACCAGCGCTAAAGTTATTCCAAATACAATGTTGCTAATTTCCTATGGAAACTAGGTCCTAACTATAACTACCTGCCGGCGACCGCCAATAGGTAATATATATATATATATATGTATATATATAATTCACTGAAAAAACCATAGGTTATAGACCATATATAGTTAGGAATTAGCATTTACAAAACCTTATTTTACTCACACAAAACCATTGAAATTGCACTGACTATATATCGCGCACCCGCAATCCACTGCTGATCATGTCACATATTACATCATTCATGACATGGTCAGTGACATCACTGATGACATCTCAAATGACATCACTGATGACATCACTGATGACATCTCAAATGACATCACTGATGACATCACTGATGACATCTCAAATGACATCACTGATGACATCACTGATGACATCTCATTTGACATTACTGATCACATCACTGATGACATCATTCATGTGATAATACGATGAACCTCTTCAGACTCTAATATAACCTAAGATACACTCAGTGTAAACAGACACTCACAGACTGTCACTCATCCATGGAGTTACTCACACACCTAGTCAGTCATGCAAAGAATCAATCACACCTCCATTTCCTCAACTATACAGTTATACACACCTTACTTATTCAAACATATACTAACACATATTTACTCTCTTATACAATCCCTGATACAAGTTCACAATGATCCATACAGCCACTCACACATTCACTGGCTCTTATGCACAGTTATTTATATATGTCAACTCTCTCATGTACTGTGTTTTACATATGTACTTACTTTGACATGTAGCACTGAGATATCCATTAACTCACCAATACACTCATGCACACAGTCAACCGCCCATACAGCTGTTTCCACATGCACTGTTGAACCCATACATCTAGTGAATCAACTGCTCACACATCTATGCACAGAGTCATACACCTTCCAGCCACCCACACACACACTCAGTCTCCCATACAAATACTTGGGCAACCAATCAATAACCCATATAGTTACTCATATAGCTACTGATCAACACATGCAGCAGTTTACAGAACAACAGACATAATGATGCACAAATTAAGACAGTTTAGTCACTAACCCATGCACTCAGTGAGACACATTTAATCACTCACTCATACAGTCAGTCATGCACCTACTAAATCCTTCATCCAGACACTTATACATCCACTCATTCTTCAATATGTAAGACCTATTTTAACTTTACAGAAACATACAGTCACTGGATGTTGTCATCAGTGATGTCATCAGTGATGTAATTTGAGATGTCATCAGTGATGTCATCAGTGATGTCACTGACCATGTCATGAATGATGTAATATGTGACATGATCAGCAGTGGATTGCGGGTGCGCGATATATAGTTAGTGCAACTAACTATATATGCGAATTTCAATGGTTTTGTGTGAGTAAAATAAGGTTTTGTAAATGCTAATTCCTAACTATATATGGTCTATAACCTATGGTTTTTTCAGTGAATTTTCAAGGTTTTGTAAATGCTAATTCCTAACTATATATGGTCTATAACCTATGTTTTTTTCAGTGAATTTCAATGTTTTTTTAATAGCAAATATCAAAAGCTGTAAAATGTATTCTTCTTTTAAAGGAAAAATATATTTTATATGTATTTAATATAATTTTTTTATGTATATAAATTTTTTGAGGGAACGAATTTATCAACTATCATGCTGAAGAAGAGTGTGGGGAAAAAAACCCAAAGAGGAGGACTAAGAGGAAAGAACAATCAGTTCAAAAATACAATTGCTTTAAAGCATGAAGTGCTTTTCCACACATTTACATTTAAATAACCCATATTAGAACATACAAAATATCTACAGAGGAGACGGTGTACATTGAATTTTAGACTCTTCATTGGTACCTACATGTTGGTACTTACATCACCCACACAACACAACAGCTCTATTCAGAGCTACCCTACCTCAAAGCACTCTAAAATATTATTTTACTATTTCCCTTGGTTTTCCCCTTGTTACGCTTTCCGGAACGCTACCCGGTGCGCGGTCCGGCCGCTAACCGTGCGAAAATTTGGAGAAAAAAAAGGGTTTTTTTTTACATATATGGGCCTCCTCAGCCACCCTCAGAAAACCTAGGGGGTCAGGATATGTCTCCCGTGCCCCCTTATACCCATTCCCAACATTATTTATCCTCCATCTTGTGACTAAATTCGTCCGAAACACAAGATGGCGGACTCCCGTTAGGCTACCGGTGAGCTACCCGGTTCGCGTACCGGGTAGCGCTTCCACCGCGAAAAATCGAAAAAAAATGTATTTTATTCTTTTGCCCCGCGGGGCCCTTTAATAGCCCCCACATCAATCCTAGGAGGTCAGGAGGGGTCTACCTTGCCCCTTTCATTCATTTCCCCCTTCGTTTATTTCCACCTCTTGTCTCTTGATCCTACCGAGAGACAAGATGGCGGCCGCTCCGGACTGTTTAGAATGTTGAGAGTCACCGGAGAGCCAATCCGCTTCTCCTCGCGAAGTTCCGTTACGCGTCTGGTACGAGAACCGGGGCGCTAACCGGGACGCTGTCACAGATATATATATTTTTTTTAACGTTAATTTCTCAAAATCCACTGGAGCACATATCTTGAGACCTAGCAAAGGCACATCGGGCAAACAGTCTCTACAATTTTGCCAAGTTTCACAGAAATCCATTCAGCCGTTCGAGCTAAAAGTGAGTCCAACCGCCCTATGGAAAACTCAGTGTTAAAAACACGTTTTGGGACCCCCCTTTTTTCTCGGCCCCCGCTTGACGAAACGCCCCCAAACTTTCAGGGGACGCTCAGAAACAAAATGTGCCATTTTCCTGAAAATTTCAGCCAATTCCATCCATCAACGCCAAAGTTATTCAACATAGAATTTTCAGAAATCCCTATTCAAAAAAATCCTAACTATATATACCTACTGGCGACCGCCAGTAGGTAATATATATATATATATTCACTGAAAAAACCATAGGTTATAGACCATATATAGTTAGGAATTAGCATTTACAAAACCTTATTTTACTCACACAAAACCATTAAAATTCGCATATATAGTTAGTTGCACTAACTATATATCGCGCACCCGCAATCCACTGCTGATCATGTCACATATTACATCATTCATGACATGGTCAGTGACATCACTGATGACATCACTGATGACATCTCAAATGACATCACTGATGACATCACTGATGACATCTCAAATGACATCCCTGATGACATCTCAAATGACATCACTGATGACATCACTGATGACATCTCATTTGACATTACTGATCACATCACTGATGACATCTCATTTGACATTACTGATCACATCACTGTTGACATCATTCATGTGATAATACGATGAACCTCTTCAGACTCTAATATAACCTTAGATACACTCAGTGTAAACAGACACTCACAGACTGTCACTCATCCATGGAGTTACTCACACACCTAGTCAGTCATGCAAAGAATCAATCACACCTCCATTTCCTCAACTATACAGTTATACACACCTTACTTATTCAAACATATACTAACACATATTTACTCTCTTATACAATCCCTGATACAAGTTCACAATGATCCATACAGACACTCACACATTCACTGGCTCTTATGCACAGTTATTTATATATGTCAACTCTCACATGTACTGTGTTTTACATATGTACTTACTTTGACATGTAGCACTGAGATATCCATTCACTCACCAATACACTCATGCACACAGTCAACCGCCCATACAGCTGTTTCCACATGCACTTTTGAACCCATACATCTAGTGAATCAACTGCTCACACATCTATGCACAGAGTCATACACCTCGCAGCCACCCACACACTCACTCAGTCTCCCATAAAAATACTTGGGCAACCAATCAATAACCCATATAGTTACTCATATAGCTACTGATCAACACATGCAGCAGTTTACAGAACAACAGACATAATGATGCACAAATTAAGACAGTTTAGTCACTAACCCATGCACTCAGTGAGACACATTTAATCACTCACTCATACAGTCAGTCATGCACCTACTAAATCCTTCATCCAGACACTTATACATCCACTCATTCTTCAATATGTAAGACATATTTTAACTTTACAGAAACATACAGTCACTGGATGTTGTCATCAGTGATGTCATCAGTGATGTCATTTGAGATGTCATCAGTGATGTCACTGACCATGTCATGAATGATGTAATATGTGACATGATCAGCAGTGGATTGCGGGTGCGCGATATATAGTTAGTGCAACTAACTATATATGCGAATTTCAATGGTTTTGTGTGAGTAAAATAAGGTTTTGTAAATGCTAATTCTAAACTATATATGGTCTATAACCTATGGTTTTTTCAGTGAATTTCAATGGTTTTTTAATTGCAAATATCAAAAGCTGTAAAATGTATTCTTCTTTTAAAGGAAAAATATATTTTATATGTATTTAATATAATTTTTTTATGTATATAAATTTTTTGAGGGAACGAATTTATCAACTATCATGCTGAAGAAGAGTGTGGGGAAAAAAAACAAAGAGGAGGACTAAGAGGAAAGAACAATACGTTCAAAAATACAATTGCTTTAAAGCATGAAGTACTTTTCCACACATTTACATTTAAATAACCCATATTAGAACATACAAAATATCTACAGAGGAGACGGTGTACATTGAATTTTAGACTCTTCATTGGTACCTACATGTTGGTACTTACATCACCCACACAACACAACAGCTCTATTCAGAGCTACCCTACCTCAAAGCACTCTAAAATATTATTTTACTATTTCCCTTGGTTTTCCCCTTGTTACGCTTTCCGGAACGCTACCCGGTGCGCGGATTTTTTTTTTACATATATGGGCCTCCTCAGCCACCCTCAGAAAACCTAGGGGGTCAGGATATGTCTCCCGTGCCCCCTTATACCTATTCCCAACATTGTTTATCCTCCATCTTGTGACTAAATTCGTCCGAAACACAAGATGGCGGACTCCCGTTACGCTACTGGTGAGCTACCCGGTTCGCGTACCGGGTAGCGCTTCCACCACGAAAAATCGAAAAAAAATGTATTTTATTTTGTTGCCCCGCGGGGCCCTTTAATAGCCCCCACATCAATCCTAGGGGGTCAGGAGGGGTCTACCTTGCCCCCTGACATTCATTTCCCCCTTCGTTTATTTCCACCTCTTGTCTCTCGATCCTACCGAGAGACAAGATGGCGGCCGCTCCGGACTGTTTAGAATGTTGACAGTCACCGGAGAGCCAATCCGCTTCTCCTCGCGAAGTTCCGTTACGCGTCTGGTACGCGAACCGGGGCGCTAACCGGGACGCTGTCACAGATAAATATATTTGATCGAACGTTAATTTCTCAAAATCCACTGGAGCACATATCTTGAGACCTAGCAAAGGCACATCGGGCAAACAGTCTCTACAATTTTGCCAAGTTTCATAGAAATCCATTCAGCCGTTCGAGCTAAAAGTGAGTCCAACCGCCCTATGGAAAACTCAATGTTAAAAACACGTTTTGGGACCCCCCTTTTTTCTCGGCCCCCGCTTGACGAAACCCCCCCCAAACTTTCAGGGGACGCTCAGAAACAAAATGTGCCATTTTCCAGAAAATTTCAGCCAATTCCGTCCATCAACGCCAAAGTTATTCAACATAGAATTTTCAGAAATCCCTATTCAAAAAAATCCTAACTATATATACCTACTGGCGACCGCCAGTAGGTAATATATATATATATATATATATATATATATATATATATATATATATATATATATATATATATATATATATATATATATATATATAACATTTCTATGGCAAAATGAAACCCCTCATTTTGTTCCTTTTCAAATTAAATGTATTAAGTGTTACCACTTTATTCCAATCAAGATGACTTCAGGTGTGCCATACTTTTGTCATAAGTAAGACTGTTAGCGTTCTAGTTGTTCTTTAGAACACTCTGGGACATTCTGTCATTGGGCTATAGTTGGGCTACATCTGGCTGATATTTGGGCTACATTTGGGCTCTTTTGTCTCTGGTGGCCATCTTGGGAGACTGCATATCAGAATTTTTTTTAATGAAATATAAGAGGATTTGAGAAGTCACTCAAAATGTGCCCTAATTTTTCTTTCTTCAGCACTAATCATAATTTCTATGGCAAAATGAACCCCCTCATTTTGTTCCTTTGCAAATTAAATGTTTTAAGTGTTAACACTTTATTCCAATCAAGATGACTTCAGGTGTGCCATACTTTTGTCATAAGTAAGACTGTTAGCGCTCTAGTTGTTCTTAGAACACTCTGGGACACTCTGTCACTGGGCTATAGTTGGGCTACATCTGGCTGATATTTGGGCTACATTTGTTTTTTTTTGTCTCTGGTGGCCATCTTTGGGCTACATTGGGCTACATTGGGCTACATTGGGCTACATTTGGGCTCTAACATATATATAGCCCAATGTAGCCCAATATATATTTTTCAAAGTTAATTTTCGTAAAAACCACTGGAGCATATATCTTGAGACATAGCAAAGGCACATCGGGCTACCAGTCCCTACAATTTTGCCAAGTTTTGTGGAAATCCATTCAGCCGTTCGAGCTAAAAGTGAGTCCAACCGCCCTAAGGAAAACTCAATGTTAAAAACACGTTTTGGGACCCCCCTTTTTTCTCGGCCCCCGCTTGACGAAACCCCCCCAAACTTTCAGGGGACGCTCAGAAACAAAATGTGCCATTTTCCAGAAAATTTCAGCCAATTCTGTCCATCAACGCCAAAGTTATTCAACATAGAATTTTCAGAAATCCCTATTCAAAAAAATCCTAACTATATATACCTACTGGCGACCGCCAGTAGGTTATATATATATATATATATATATATATATATATATATATATATATATATATATATATATATATATATATATATATATATATATATATATATATATATATATATATATATATATATAACATTTCTATGGCAAAATGAAACCCCTCATTTTGTTCCTTTGCAAATTAAATGTTTTAAGTGTTAACACTTTATTCCAATCAAGATGACTTCAGGTGTGCCATACTTTTGTCATAAGTAAGACTGTTAGCGCTCTAGTTGTTCTTTAGAACACTCTGGGACATTCTGTCACTGGGCTATAGTTGGGCTACATCTGGCTGATATTTGGGCTACATTTGGGCTCTTTTGTCTCTGGTGGCCATCTTTGGGCTACATTGGGCTACATTGGGCTACATTGGGCTACATTTGGGCTCCAACATATATATAGCCCAATGTAGCCCAATATATATTTTTCAAAGTTAATTTTCGTAAAAACCACTGGAGCATATATCTTGAGACATAGCAAAGGCACATCGGGCTACCAGTCCCTACAATATTTCCAAGTTTTGTGGAAATCCACTCAGTCGTTCGAGCTAAAAGTGAGTCCAACCGCCCTATGGAAATCTCAATGTTAAAAACACGTTTTGGGACCCCCCTTTTTTCTCGGCCCCCCCTTGACAAACCCCCCCCAAATTTTCAGGGGCTGCTCAGAAACAAAATGTGCCATTTTCCTGAAAATTTCAGCCAATTCCGTCCACAAACGCCAAAGGTATTAGACATAGAATTTTCAGAAATCCCATAGAGAAAAAATCCTAACTATATATACCTACTGGCGACCGCCAGTAGGTAATATATATATATATATATATATATATTCACTGAAAAAACCATAGGTTATAGACCATATATAGTTAGGAATTAGCATTTAAAAAACCTTATTTTACTCACACAAAACCATTGAAATTCCATATATAGTTAGTTGCACTAACTATATATCGCGCACCCGTAATCCACTGCTGATGATGTCACATATTACATCATTCATGACATGGTCAGTGACATCACTGATGACATCACTGATGACAACATCCAGTGATTATGTGTTTCTGTAAAGTTTAAATATGTTTTACATATTGAAGAATGAGTGGATGTATAAGTGTCTCAATGAAGGTTTTAGTAGGTGCGTGATTGACTGTATGAGTGAGTGATTAAATGCGTCTTACTAAATGCACGGGTTAGTGACTAAACTGTCTGAAAGTGTGCATCAGCATGTCTGTTGTTGTGCAAGCTGCTGCATGTGTTGATCAGTAGCTATATAAGTAGCTATATGGGTTATTGATTGGTTGCACAAGTATTTGTATGGGAGACTGAGTGTGTGTATGACTGGCTGGGAGGTGTGTGACTCTGTGCAGATCAATGTGTACTTGTATCAGTGATTCTATAAGAGAGTAAGTATGTGTTAGTATATGTTTTAAAATGTAAGGTACTCTATGTTTAACTGTGTAGATTAGAAAATGGAACTGTGATTGATTCTTTACAGGACTGACTAGGTGTGTGAGTAACTCCATGGATGAGTGGCAGAGTGTGAGTGTCTGTATAGGTGTATGAGTGCATATGATAGTGTTGTAAAGATGAGTGATTGTATGTATGAATGATTGTATGGGTGAATGAGTGAATGTGTGTGTAGACGTAGGAATCAGTGAGTGGGTATGTAGTAACTAGTATTGGTGTGTCAATGGTTTCAAAAATTATACTCTGTATTTAACACTGGGTGTAAAAGAGGTTATATTAAAGTGTGAGGAGATGCATTGTATTGTCACATTAATGATATCATCATTGATGTGACCATTGATGTCAAATGAGATATCATCAGTGATGTCATTTGAGATGTCATCAGTGATGTCATCAGTGATGTCACTGACCATGTCATGAATGATGTAATATGTGACATCATCAGCAGTGGATTACGGGTGCGCGATATATAGTTAGTGCAACTAACTATATATGGAATTTCAATGGTTTTGTGTGAGTAAAATAAGGTTTTTTAAATGCTAATTCCTAACTATATATGGTCTATAACCTATGGTTTTTTCAGTGAATTTTCAAGGTTTTGTAAATGCTAATTCCTAACTATATATGGTCTATAACCTATGGTTTTTTCTGTGAATTTCATTGGTTTTTTAACAGCTAATATCTGTAGCTGTAAAATGTATTCTTCTTTAAATCCAAAAATATATTTTATATGTTTATGAATAATTTTTTTTTTTAAATATTTTTTTTTCTTCGTTCCCGCTTCGCGAATCGGGAAGCTTCCCGTTAGCTGACCTTGATGCCGCGAAATAGACCGCGAGCCGGTAAACGTTTCTTTACCGCAACTGCCGCGTTAGAAAACAACATCGTGACGCCTCCCGTCCGCATGACGTTTCGCGTTGTCGCGTGATACGTCATATGACGTGCTACGTTAGCGAACTCGTACGCTTACCGAGTCGCAAAGCACAGGTTTCTGGAAGCAAACCGGGAGGCCCTGCAAAGCGCGTAACGTAAACACAGCAGGTCATGTGACTTGGTAATAACACTTTTCATTGGTTCATTTCACTTTCGGTTTCCTAATGATGTAAGACTAGGTCATATGATCTAAAATGAACACTTTTCATTGGTTGAGAACTATTTTTTTTCCCAAATGGTGAAAATCCCTCCTTCTTTCCTCACTCTGACTTTCATCATTGTGAGAGAAAGACCCTTTGTTACCAGTGAGCAATGGCTTCTTTACTAGCTTCAGCTGGTGCTTCCCCACCACCTCCACCACATCCAAGGAAGAGTGGACCACCTGCTAAAGTTATAATTCAGCAAGAAGAGGAAGAAGAGGAACAGGACGACCTAGATAATCTCCCTATTATGGCCAGAAGATCTGTTGTACCGGAAGTAACGGGACCAGAGGGCAGGGAGATGGTGCCAAATATACAAACGAGATTTCGTGAAGTAAAACAAGTCTGCGTACATTGCAGTGGAATCATTTGCTACGCAGAAAGTAGCATCACTCTGATCAACAGAGCTATTAACAATCATGCTCATGTTTGTCCGAAACTCCCCAAACAATAAATTCTTTTTTTTGTTTTCTTCCTCCTGTTGAGCCCTTTACAATGAATCGTTTTCGTTGCCCCCTCCGAAAAAAAAACAAAAAAAATATAAAACTGTTCAGAAAAATTCAAAAAAAGTAAAAAAATGTTCAGAAAAATAATAAAAAAAATATAAAACAACAAAAACAATTTAAAAAAAAGTTCTTTTCAGAACTACCTCCCCGTTATAAAAAAATTGGTACAATATTTGCAACTGTGCCAACCTCTATTTCTCTTAGTTCGCTTCCCAGTTCGCTCCCCGGTACGCGAACCGGAAGCGAACCAAAAAATTTTTTTTATAAAAAAGAACAGTAAGTATAAGGGCAGGAAACAGACAGTTATGTTAAAAGAAAGACAGCTATAGGGGAGTAAACTAGAGATACTATTACCCGTAATCCACTGCTGATGATGTCACATATTACATCATTCATGACATGCTCAGTGACATCATCAGCAGAGGATTGCGGGTAACAGTATCCCTAGTTTATTCCCTATAGCTGTGTTTCTTTTAACATAACTGTCTGTTTCCTTCCCTTATACTTACTGTTCTTTTAAAAAAAAATTTTTTAGATCTGTCAGAAACAGTGAAAGTAATGAAATATAAAAGACTACGTAGAATATGAGCACTGTATGCAACAACTTTGACACTGACAGAAGCCTCACCTTCTCCATGCCTCCTACACAGTTCTACATGTACATCATAAATGCAAACAGAACAGAATTAATTATACATGTTAAATGGTTTATTTTTGCTGTTCTCAGAATGTATCAAATTTCACTAAAACAGTGACTTGAAGGTATTCATCATATAACAGCGGGGAAAAAAAAACACAATCAAAATGATTGTGTTTAAAAAACCCATACATTACAAATCAGAATTCAGAACTCCTTAAAGTTAACTTACTTTCCATGACTGCCAAGGATGTCCTATGAACAGCTTACACTCTGTTGTGCTGTTATTACTTTCAACCCGCCACTTTCTGAAAGAAAACCTCCATCGTTTTCAAAAACATGTTACATACAATAAATGACTTCTCGCTCTCTACCACACGATTCCACAAGGCCAAATCGTGTCAGAGCCATGTATAACTCTTGGATTTCTTGTAAGCCAATCCCGTCTTTTCGCATTTCCGCAACTTTCAGAATTAAAATGTTGAAGATCATTTACACAATCCTGGACTAGTAATATCTTCCCCTTCTTGCTCAATCATGTTCTACATTTCCTATCACACTGATACTGCTTACTATGAAGCAGACTTACACTACCTTTATGACTAGTACAATTATTTAATTCTCTACATCACTTTTAATCACAAAGCAATGTAAAACAGTAGACAGCATTGCAGACTTACATTCCCTCTACTCCATGTTTTGATTCGCTGCTTCAATTAGCTTATAAAAAGAAATAGTTTTTCTGAACTCATTCAAAGTGCACGTATTTCTCAATAACGTCCAGTGTTATGGTAAAAAGTTATGTCTCTGTACTACACTTATCCTCAAGGCCAAATAGTGTAGGAGCCATGAGAACTTCTTGAAATTCCTCAGAGCACATCCCGAGATTCTTTCCCTAAAATTTTGGTTTTAAAAACACCAGGTAAGAGTTTTTAAGGTCATATGGCAATTTTTTTGTGAAAATTAAAACAGAATCATTGCAGAATGACCAGCCATTTCTACACTTTAAATAAGCTGTATAATGTCCTGATGTTATTGAAGGACCATCATGATATATAATTGCTACAGTTACAAAAGTCCTTCCTGATATTGACAACTGTGAAGCCACAAAATTTTTAATTAAAGTTGTCAATTTTGTTCCATCAGGCCTACATCGTTGGAACATTAAAATGACATACTGGCCATATGTTCGTATAAATAAAGTGGACATCATTTCAGATTTACATTGGCTACACTCCATGTTGTGATCAGCGGCTTTTACTAGCTTATTAAAAGAGACTGATTTACTGTCTGGCAAAGTTAAATATATAAATCTTTCTGAGTCTACACTAGTAGTAGCTGATACCCTACAGTTCTCGCAGTCATGCTGCCATTGATAAGAAAGCCCAAACAGGTGATCTACATCTACACCTTCATCATGCAATACATCAAGCATATACATTAAAAACTCCTGACAATCTTGCTGACTATTTTGAGAGAATTGTGTTTGGCCTGAACATCTGTCTAACAGATTTCGAATTTCAGACACACTTTCTATGTTTGTTCTATCAGTGCTACATTTCTCTAACACAGAATTTAACAAACTGCAAAATCTTTGATCCGAATTGACCACAATCTGTTCTTTTAAAGTTTCTAGAGAAAAGACAACATTAACCACTACATTAGCATAGCAGTTGACACCAGAACTGTTTTCAAATTGAAAACCAACAACATCTTCAACAGAATCCTTTTTGTTTCTGCTTATAATTTCAGGTTCATCAACTTTTCGTCTTTTTGCTACAACCTCCCCAGTATTGGTCACATTTCTTCGTTTCCGGCCTACCACACGTTTCTCAAACAAAGGATACTGAGGCAAATGTGGCGCATACTCTCTTCTCAACCTATTGTATTCCTTAACACAATCTAGATCCGCACAAATGTTTGTGACATCACACTCAATCAAGTACAATCCCGATAAAGTCCTAACTCGTGACAATGCCACATATGCCATACCCTCCTTGAACACAGAACTGCCAATATTCACCAATGCACAGTCTACACTTAAACCTTGCGATTTATGGATTGTCACCGCATATGCCAAGCAAACAGGAAACTGCTTACGACGAACATATAAGTCTTTTACAAGCAAAAATCTAGCAGAACAACGAGCAATTAGCTGTACTTCCTCAATGCCATCAAATTTAATTTTTAAAAATTCAATTCCATCTCTATTTCTGTATTTCACAAAATCAACAACATTACCCATTGATCCATTTACCAGACCTCTTTCAACATGTAAATTCCTTCTTAAAATTATACGGCAGTTCAAGCACACATTCAGAGTCTTTTCAAAACACGCAGTTTTAGATATACTCTTCTCTAATGAATCCAATTTTGTTTTCAGATTCTCAGACAAAATAATTGTTGATCCCATATGCTCTACTCTGTCAATAGCTTCCAATTTCACAATCTCTTGCTTTTCTAAATGCAACATTTTGTTGTTGAATTTGGCACATTCTGCAAGAGTTGGCATCAAACATATTCCAGATTTTTTCTCAGTAACTTTCTGAAAAATATTCTCAGGCACAACATCTTCGTCTGGATATAAATTTGTCAGTAATCGTGCATGTAAAGCTTCTTTCCCATGCTCGGTCACTTTTCCAATTCTAACATCTTGTAGAATAGTCTTGTAAACTTCATCCTTTGCCTGACGCATATTTTCATGCAGTTCAGCATAATTGAAGTTTAACCATATTTTGACGTTGCCAATACTCCCTAAGCACTTCCTGGTATCTTCATGCGTGAGCATTTTGAACACAGGTTGCCCTTTCACTGGTGTCAGCTGCAGAAGATCTCCAAAAACAATGATGTGTTTGCCACCAAATAACACATCATACTCTGTTTTGAGAACTTCTTGCATTCTCAAATGCACAAAGGCAAGCATAACATTGGAAACCATGCTTACTTCGTCAATGATAAGAAGTTTCATTTTCCTCAAGACTCTTGAAACTTCAAAACAAGCATCTCCAGATAGCTTGTGATATTCTAATTTGTTGTCATGCTCCACTGGCAGCATCAGTAAACGATGTAAAGTAATCCCTTTAATGTTATGTGCTGCCAGTCCAGTTGGAGCGGTGACAACACAAGACAGCGATGACTCTGTCCTTTCCTGCAAATAACATGAAATTGCTTTAATAAGGAAACTTTTTCCAGTTCCCGCTTCTCCACTCACGTACAGTCGGACAGGCTTCAACGACGTACATGAGCACTCTTTCTTATCATGACTTAATCCATGATCAATTTGCATGGTAAGTTCGTCATATATTTTCCTCTGCTCAACGTTGAGTTGTCTTTCCAACTCTTCTAAGTTAACCGCATCTTCCTGAGCATGTGCCATGGCTCTTTCCACTTCATTCATAGCAGTGGCAGCTTCATTTTCGATAAGAGGTCCTCCTAGTGGATCCTGACTCAATGAAGCAGAACTCTGACTGTCCTGAGAACTGTCTCTGGCAATCTCGGCTGCAATCGTTGCTTCCTGCTCAATTTCCACATTCAACATTTCTACATATTTGGGAAAAGCAGGACATTCTATGGTCTCCTTGGCAGCATTGAAAGAGTCTTCGTAACAGAGGAAATCTCCAAGCAGTTCCTCTTCTGCACGCCAAGGCTTAAAAAGTTGCAAAAGTGCTAAATAGAAAAACTCCTTTTTTTCACGAGATTCGCCACTCAATTTTCGATGGTTTATCAAGTGGCATTTTCTTTGCTTGACCAGACATCCCTCACTTCCTATTACAGCATACACTCCTTTCTCAGTATCTTCTTTGATGTTCCTCTTGAATATGTAATTTTGCAGAACCTCATACAGACAAACATTCTCGAGGTGACTGCTTCGATTTGGATAATATGTATCCAACATGTTGCTCTTCAAAATGTCGGTACTGTTTGGCTCCTTTTCCGCCAAATACTCAATTTCCCGCACAGGTTTCAGAACTCGATTACGCGTTGCAGCAAGACCAACACTCGCCCAAACGATACTCCTGGACTTGGCATAGAGACTTGCTGAAGACAACCGGTCAGAACATTTGTAAGCTCCGATTTCTCGATGCGACAACATCTTCAGACTGAAACTGTACAACTTCTTGCTGAGGCTCTTTTCATGGGAAATGTCCTCCCACATATCCTTCAATTCTGTCTTCTCTTTTTTGGTGATGTAAGATGTCACATACCTAGCCACAGCCATACAGTTATCAGCCACAAACTGTATATCCATGTTAGCATTCCACATGGACAAAATCACCGGGTTGTAGTCGTTGATGTACTTAGACTCTTCGTTCCTCTTCAAATTGTATGTGTTTTTAGGTGATTTCTTCATCACATTATGTCGCAGCGAAGACATCAAACTGTTCACTCTTCCTTTAGAAATCACCGATCGTGGAAAGCCGAAACGACATTTGGTGTAGAACTTGTCTTTGTTCCGGAATTTACGACGACAGTACTTTCCACATCGATGGCTTTGGAAACGTAGAACTTTTTCTCTTAGGCTTTTTTTCTCCTTTGCGTTTGGAACAGCACACGTAGAATACTGTTCTATGAAACTCATCACTGAGTCGTCTGCATCCGTTCCAAATTTAGGTGCATCCTTGATCCACAGCAACATATGTATATGAGGAGCACCTCTTGCTTGGTACTCCTTCCTCCAGAAGAAATCCAACACCTCTCCAAGAGGTGGATTCTTCTTATTCATGATGAAAGACATCATACCTTCAAATCTATGATTGAAGTACCTACATACATTGACTGGATCCAAAGAGCACAGTTCTCCGGGTGTCTTGAATTCGATGTTTTCTACGTTAGCATTTGCCTCTCGTAGAAATTCAAGTAAGTCTTCCCAGCCATACTCAGCACAGCTCAAAGTGAGGAACCATGTGGGAGTTCCTAAGTTCCTCAGCATACATTTTAAATCACCATGAAGACGGTACCAGTACTCATTAGTACCACGCTGACACGCCATGAGATTAATCAGGTGAGAATCCAAAATACTGTCTTGGACATTGACTTTATCCATAAAGTCACTTGCCGAGATGTTTTGCATGTGTATACCACTTTTCAAGATGTGGTTCACTGCATATGACAGTCCAGACAGATCGCTTTCAAACAGGAGATGAAACAAATAAGGAATGCATTGTCGAAACCTAGGATCTCCTGCATACAATCGCAAAGTCCGGTATTCAGAAGCAGGAATTTGATGAGGTCGCTCATCATATCTTCCTCCCTGACCTGTTGGAAAAAGCTGTGGGAAACACCGAGCTTCCAAACTTTCCTCCCAAACACTAATGGGACTCCCTTTCGCTTGTTTCATTTGAAACAACTCAATAGCATTCCCCATGACTTCCTTGGAATGCAAAGGATGAACACTATAATGTTCATATATTTCTTCACTAGTACAGGGTTCTACTTTCTCAATTTGACCAGCACACAAATCGCTATCCTCTTCCTCACTTACTTCCTCTTCTGCAACATATACATTTTTATAGTATTTATTATATTTTTTCAAATACAATGTTGCCCTTTTGACTTTCCTAACATCTACTAAATCTTGCCATATTTTCTTATTCTTTGTCGGAACCCCATTAACTAAGATAACCAGAGGTTCCTCTTCCACTTTTTCTACTCCAATTGTGTTAATGTTTTTCTTCAAATCTAGAGGCAAATAAACAACTCTTCCCTTTAATCCTCTCTGTAAATCTGATGGAGGCAATTTCCCTGTCTTTGGCTCCATTCTTACAATAGCCTGAAAGGGATGGATACTTTGAATCAAAATAGATTCATAAGTATTTAAATCCTTCAATTCAGAAGGAATTTCAACCAATTCCAGATTATTATGAACTGCTCTAGCAGGCATCTGGTTTTGATTTAATTTGTTACAACAATAAGTACACACACGTTGATCCAATCCCAAATCAAAACAATTTTCTACCATCAAGTATGTTGTAAAATCCTTCCATTCACTATTATTTTCCCTTTCACTTTTTCCATATAAATCCACTAACTTAGTCTGATTCTTATAATAAGTGCGTCGACAACACACACAAGTGAAATTTGGCCTCTCACTTGATTTCACCTCAAACGTCGCAATTTCCCTCTGGAAATTATCTGTACTGGAAACCTGTACACTATCTTCCACATTACTCTCTTCTTCTTGGTCAATTTCAACATTCTCCTCTTTACTTCCAAAGTAACAAAACTCAATTTCTTCACATATATTCTTCACATCTATTTCAGAACCATGCAAAAGAGCAGCGCATAATTGTTTTAGCATAATTGCTGGACTCTTAGCATAATACAACATTCTAACTAATTTCCTCACTTTATTATGATGCACTGCTAGCATCCTGAAATGATGAAAAACACTCTGGCATACTCTCCTGGAAAGACAAGCCAGTGAATGACCATGCAAACCTATCACTTCTCTCACTCTGCAAGGATCTAATTCTTGCAACAACTTCATTTTCTGCTTCAAACTTTTCTTACTAAATGACCGTATAAAATCACAAAGCAAATTGATGGAATCCTGTCGTACACTGCAAATACTACTACACTTCCAGGTGTACACAGGACCCTTAGGACGTCTCCCTAAAACCTCATTACCTAACACCTCTTCTATCTCTGTTCTCACAAGTTTTTCTTTTTCAACTGGACAACCATCTTTCACTTCATAAGCTCGACCACTGGTGTCAACTGCATGCACCAAATCATTATCCTGGAAATAACTCTCCTCATTAAAAAATGCCTCAGAGCTTGAACTATGCATCCATTCTCCAGAAAAAACTTCACAAAAATTACTACGATTAACTATTCTCTTCCATCTACTATTTCTTTTGAAATCATAAATTACCTTGTTTAGCTTCCTAATTCTATTGATTGTCAAAATAAATAACTTACGTTTAAATTCAAATGCCTGATCAATAACTTTCTCAACTATTTTTTTTCTCTTATAAAAAACCACTTTCTGCTGACCTTTCTTAATATTCTTTAACAAATTCCCAATTATCCTGTTGCGGAACATTCGTTTACGAATATCCCTAAACTGTTGTTTCCTTCTACTTTCATGCATAGAGTTATCTCTTACTCTAGCAGTAACATTTCTCATTGGCCTTTCCTTACCATTTGAATTCGGTCTCCTTTTCTGGAGTGAAACATTTTCTGTAGTAATATTTTTTTTACTACACATATTTCTTATGACTGTTTTTCGACTCTTACCCGGTGCTTTCTTGGTGACTTGACAAATCTTTTTGTTAGAGGACTGCTGCAATATTCCATGCTCCTGCTGTCTTTGACGTTTTCCAGCCTTTCTTACTCTTTCTTTGCTAGGCATCCTAAAATCTTGAAATAATGTGCAGTTGAATCTGTGGTAAAATATAATAAAAAATGTTATTAACCACTATTACCCAACAGTAAATTAATAACAGTCATCAAAAACTTAACACACTACTTAAGTATATAATATACTGAAGCCTATCTCCAATTTTTCACTGAACAGGACTCATCTCTTCTTAACCTTGGATAAACCTCACCTACTCTGTGTCCCCTGCACATAATTAAATGTAAAGGGACAGATTTATATTAACTAGCACATCCCCAGGGATGCACCAGTTAACGTGCACCGCTGCTCTGCCACCCACGGTGTGCCGCATTTACAATCAGATAGGACAAAGCTACATCAAAACCCTGCGCCTGCTTGAAGCAGGCATAGATCTTGACGCAGGTAGGCTGAAAGCTAAAGCAACAACTAAGTGTCGTGTGCAGAAGTTACAAAAAAGGAAAAATGGCGTTTAAACCAGTAATGAGACCATGCTAACGTAATACAGAGTAAAAATATCCAGGATCTACATCAGTTTGGGGTTCACGAACCTGGCAGGTACAAGGCACTGAGGCTTTCCACCGTGCATGTCTCATCCCAAAACATATGTTGTTTGTGAATGAAACAATTTCCCAGACCAAATGCTTTGGATTGGCTACTTCTAAAAAATTAAACACCCCTACTATCCCGGAGTTAGAGGAATACGATGGTTGGAGTAATTTTACTCGTTGTCTATTAAAGATTTACAGGCCCTACTCCGTAATTCTTCCTTTAACATTTCCAGTATAAATCCAAAAGGTTGACTGCTTTGGCAACGTGCCTTATCCACGGTTTAATAACGCTGCCTTTTGCTTTATATAAGTTTTCAAATTGTATGAAATATATACCAATAGGTCGTTATTAACCTTTAGGTAGTGGTTTTCTTCATCAAGTCTGGTCGCTTCCATACACATACAGATTTTCAAAGATGATCAAGAACTTTATCTGAATGGAGAGGAATGCACTGAGACGCCAGATCATTCACTAATGTGTAGGCACAGACAGTTACACGGTTCATGCAACAAACACCGACCAAATATGGCTTGCGTGTTGCAAGGCACGCCAGTTCCTGCTATCATCCCCACGTTCAAGTTCTTGGAAAATGGTAGTTATTTGATGCTCAATAATGAAGATTGTTCTGGGTTAATTAAAAGTATTCATTTTATCGTAACAGTAAATGAACGGGTTATTTGCTGCAGAAATGTTCTATTTCCTCCCACACACGAACATAGGGAGTTTTCAATCTGGCCACAAATACCAACCTTGGGAGCACATTTCAACAGCATGGCAAGAATAAGAGCTCTTTTGTCTCAGAGAGAGGTGGCCTTGAGTTCGGCCCGTGAAACTTTCGTGCTTCACATAGCGAACACCCGTACAGAGGTGCAGACCCTTTTAAATACAGATTCGACTTTGCAATTCAGCAAGATTACCCATTCATTTCCATGCAGCAGGAGGCCCATAGGAATGAAGGTGCAATTTGCGATTAGCAATTACCTCATCGCAAATTACGAATTTTTCCGACGGTGCAGGGGTATCTCAAGAACACCCTGCTGCACCCCTGAAAAAAAAATTTGGGGTCATATGGCGCACATAAATTTTGAAAACATTCCTTTACCTCAAAAACGATTTTCAACTCATAATTTGAAAACACTGCACATGGGGAAATGACTTAAAATGTCCTTAAGACACATAAAAGCATTTTTTGATTGCCTTTGCAGCATGTTTCAGTCACCTTTAACATGCCTATGTAACGGAAACATTCAAAATCTAAATTTGCCATGCACAGGTGGGAGCATATTTACAAGCAATTTGCTCCACAGACAAACTTCTTACATTGAAATGGGAAAGACTCTCAATTACCTTATAAAGAAGCAGACACCATTATATCCTTCTCATCAATATTAAAACCATTGCTTTTTCTCAAAAACGATTTACAAGTCATAATTTGAAAACACTCCACAGCTCCTATGCACATAAAAGCCCTGTCAGTACTAATACTTCACATTTTCTCCAATTACAATTTCTCAAACAAACAAAATCTATTTGTGAAACACTTGAGACAAAGCAACATTTGAAAAACACAACTTTCTTCATAATTTTCTCCTTAAAGCACACTATTTTCTATCTAAATTAAAGAAATTTTTTCTCACCTTAGCAAGTACTTTCAGTTTCAAAACAGTCTCAGAAACACACCAATTTGTCTTCAGCAGAGCAAAAGGTATGCACTCCAGAGTCTGCAGCTATCAAAAGCACAGAAATGCTGTAATTCCTCACACAGATCTCTCATGTCACCCAATCAAAACTCTTCCCTCACTTTTTTTCAAAGCAAAACCCTTCCCCCCTCTGCCCCCTCTCTGCTTTTTCTGCATAGCAACCACCTCTTGCAAGACCTCTCACACAACAATGTTGCAATTGAACTCTGAACTCTCAGTGCACCTGCATATCCAAAGCATTCTTTCATTTAATGATTTTTTCTTCGCCACTCAAAATACATCTTTCAACGAACTCATCCATGCACACTAACTTTCTGTTTTCAGCAATCAAAATCCACCAATCACTCTTACTGCTTCATTAACACAGAAACTCCTCAGTTTTTTTCATTTTACACTCTCATTTTTTCAACTGCCATTTCATTGCCACACTTCATCTGACTGCAGGAGAACCTTCTCTCGCCATGTTTTCTGTCTGGATTGTTGGACATAGCTACATCTATTGGGCTCAAAGGTACGCTGAAAACAGGAATTTACCTAACCTCAATTTACAAGATGTGGAAATTAAGTGGTTTGGCCACAGAGGATTAAAATGTCACCAATTGATACCATTGGTGAAAACCTTTATGCATTTGCCAAAACCTGACCTGTTAATTGTGCACTGTGGAGGTAATGATTTGGGCACTTTGACTGGGGTAGGTCTGGAAATGCTTTTAAAGGACACCTTTGAGCAATTGATGGCACTTTTTCCTCAGACTGCCTTGGTATATTCAAATATATGCCAAAGACAGAAATGGAGGTGGTCGAACCAATTTTGTCCACAAATTGAGAAATCGAGGAAGCATGTAAACAAATCTGTTTCAGCTTACATGAGAGACCATGGAATGGGCTCCCTGTACAACAATAACTTGCGTTACTACATGCAAGATATCTACAGAGGAGATGGAGTTCACTTCTCAGATGAGGGCAACAGAGTTTTCACTCTGAATTTAAGAATGTGCATTGGTACCTACTTATAAGTACCTAAATGTACCATAAACCCAAAAGCTCTTCTCAGAGCTACCCTACATCTGATCACTCACAATTATTATTGTACTCTAACTTTTTTCACTAATTTTCAAGAAAGTACGCTCCCCAGAACGCTTCCCGGTTCGCGAACCGAGCGCACTCCACGCAAAAAAACTAAAAAAACGGTATATATTTTTTTGCCCTGCGAGAACCTTTCAAAGCCTCCACATCAAACCTAGGGGGTCAGGGACGATCTACTATGCCCCCTTATGGTCATTTGCCCCTTCGCTTTGGCCTCCTCTTGTCTCTCGATCCTACCGAGAGACAAGATGGCGGCCGCTACGGACTGTTTGGAATGTTTACAGACGCCGAAAAACCAATCAGCTTCGCAAACCTCCGTAACGCGAAAAGTACGCGAAGCGGAGCGCTGTTACAGATATATATCTTTTTTTGAACGTTAATTTCTCAAAATCCACTGGAGCACATATATTGAGACCTAGCAAAGGCACATCGGGCTACCAGTCCCTACAATTTTGCCAAGTTTCGTGCAAATCCATTCAGCCGTTCGATTATTATTATTATTATTTTTTTTGCCCCGCGGGGCCCTTTTAAAACCTCCACATCAAACCTAGGGGGTCAGCGAGGATCTACTATTCCCCCTTATGGTCATTTGCCCCTTCGCTTTCGCCTCCTCTTGTCTCTCGATCCTACCGAGAGACAAGATGGCGGCCGCTACGGACTGTTTGGAATGTTGACAGACGCCGGAGAACCAATCAGCTTCGCTTCACAAAGCTCCGTTGCGCGAAAAGTCCGCGAACCAGACCGCTGCCTGGTCCGCGCTTACAGATATATATCTTTTTTTAAACGTTAATTTCTCAAAATCCACTGGAGCACATATATTGAGACCTACAAAAGGCACATCGGGCTACCAGTCCCTACAATTTTGCCAAGTTTCGTGCAAATCCATTCAGCCGTTCGGGCTAAAAGTGAGGCCAACCGCCCTATGGAAATTAACATGGGAAAAACGCGTTTTGGGACCCCCCTTTTTTCTCGGCCCCCCCTTGACGAACCCCCCCCAAATTTTCAAAGGCTGCTCAGAAACAAAATGTGCCATTTTCCTGAAAATTTCAGCCAATTCCGTCCACAAACGGCAAAGTTATTAGACATAGAATTTTCAAAAAACCCATAGAGAAAAAATCCTAACTATATATACCTACTGGCGACCGCCAGTAGGTAATATATATATATATATATATATATATATATATATATATATATATATATATATATATATATATATCAGCACAGCACTCCTCAAAACCATCTACGCAGGCGAAATGAGGAAATGGACCCAGCGGCTTCAGGCAAGGAGATGTTTATTTAATCCACCCTTTCCAGTTGGCGCGTTTCAAGCATCAAGTGCTCTTATTCACACAACGAGCACCGCGTCAGCCATTGTTTTTAAGTATGCTGTGTGTACCACCTCCCTGTGTGAGTCACATGACCACTTACATAGACATGGAAAATATACTATTACTTCGTAATGTCTACAATCACAATACTAGCAGCATTGGAATTGACAAATACTTTTTTCAAGAGTTATTTCTGTGCAAATAAAAATAAAAATTTTTACAAATTGTATTCAGCTTGAATGTTAGATAACGAAGTCAAAGTGGCTAGTGCAATAAATAAATAAAATATCGAATAAATACATAGTTAAACATATACACATAAAATACATCTATGTATTTTAAATCACTATTAGCGATCTTACTGCTTAGTGCAATGTCTAGGCTCCTTGTTATAAGCATGTAAACTTTATAAAGTGCAAATACTTTTTCTCAATTGAATTATATTTAATAATTCAAATTGATATGTGCAAAGCCTAAATGGCACCTGCCACAAACCATCAGGTTACAGTTGTTCATCAGACTAACTTATTAACTTCTTCAAGCAAATTTGAAATTTGAAATAGCTGCATGAATGTGCCTTCTCCAATATGAGCAATATTAACTCCTGTTAGGTCTATATTTGCTAGTGATTGTTATATATATATTTTTTCTTTTTCTTCAGGGGCTTATTTACAAGCGTTGGGTCTCTTTTTCCAATATTAAAAGGGCTTGTTAATGAGCCCCAAAGATTTTTATTTTACAAGGGATTGGCAGCTCCCTGTGTAGGTTGTACCTGCACTTGCAGCGTGCGGCGTCCTGCACTGGCACTGCAATGATGTCCCTTCTTTGAATGACCTTTAATAACTATCCAGTCCGTGAGCACGCACACACTATAATATTACACATATTTATTTAACGGTACTCTATCGAACGTCTGGTGGCAGCACAGACTGGCGAGGCCCTCATTTTACTGATTGTAGTTTTGCATCTTCTTGTGAAATGTGCCAGTCACACAGCTTCATTGTAAGATGTCTTTCCACAATATACAGCTTTAGAGGTGTTCAAGTGATGCGATCTGATCTCATCCGAAGGAGAGATAAATGTAGACATTTTGGAGGCTTCTGCTATGATTTTTGTGCGAGGGTTTTCGTTTGTAACGCAGGCAAATATCATGTTTTTCTGCAGAACTTGAGCCTTGAACTATTTCAAATGCCTACATATTACACCATCAATAATCCTGCACGTTTTCGCGGTAATTAAACCATTCACCTTGACTCCGTCCCCTTGAATCAGTGGATTAAGTTATATTGTTTGTTGTGGTATACGTTCCCATGTTCGTTGTCTTTCAGCATCCGTAATGATAACTGAATCTGTTCACAGCCTGTGATCTTATACCTATCCGACATGCTTCTTTAATTAAGTAAGCAACTGTCTTTTAAACGGGTGATGTTTCGTCTTACTAACAAATCTTCACAATATTAGGTTTCCCTGACTTGCATGCTGAAATGATGAAAACTTAGGCAAGAACAGATGTAATGTGCAAATTTGGCGATAATTACACCAAAGGTCTAGCCTTTTTCATGTACGGCTCATCCATCACCCGAAAAACATATATAATTTGCCTTTGTGCTTCAAACAAAATTCCCTTTAAAGGGAAACAGCTGCACGCAAATGGGTTAAGTTAAACGCTCAGCGAGGCTGACATATAGTCATGTATGTTAAGACACTGCTATGCTGTGGTTTCATAGACACAATTGAACTAACACCCACCTCTATAATGTTTCCTTTATATAATTGAATATTGTTTCCTATGAACTTTTGGTATTTCCCGACTGCCCTCTGCATCCTGGCAGCCTTACCCTTTGGCACTCCTTAATAGTGCTATCTCCTTTAATTGCAGATTCGGTTTCTATTGGTTGTTCTTCCATCAGGAGACTTAAACTCTACAAAACGAACATAGCACTTTTTAAAGGTTGCTATATGCATGGTAAGTTATCTTATATTTTAAATAGTTATGCGTGCACAGTACATCAAATATACTTTGTTTTCTCACTTCCTATGCTGACCATTTTACACATTTTGGGACTTTGAAAACATCAGACACTTCCTTTAAGTAATCCCAAGTCATTTCTTTTCCTGCAGTTACTTTTAGTGTTTTGTTAGTGACAGGTCTACAGAAACAAACCAGCCCAATTAACAGAGAAAAATAACAGTCCAGTCGGAAGTATAATTACTGCATAATAGGGTACAGGGGTTCTCAGCTAGTCCAAACATCTGCAGACCTCCTCCCACTGGGCCCAATCTCATATTTTCAGATAGTTTAAAATGGTTTTGATTTTCAAAATACAGTTTAGACATTTGGACACTATTATATCCGCTCTTGGCTTTTATAGTGTGTTGCTTATTTTACCAAAAGCAGCCTCTTAATCTTTAAAGTAGTTAAAGTTAGTAAATAATAAAAAAGGAAATAATTACAAGTGGAATCATTCAGTTCCATGTTCTATTTCCTAAGACACTAAGGGCCTGATTTAGATATTGGCAGGACTCCTGTAGTCCCTTTGAGTATACAAGTTCTCCACCAAGCTGGCGGTATCCCTCCTGCCGTATTTAGATGTGTGCTACATCAACAGACTGTTTACAGTCGCATAAACGGCGCACCTTCATTGAGGCAGTGGACTGCTCTGCTGGCTAACAGTACTACATCAGGTCAGCACGTTTGTGCCCGGCCTATTTAGATGTCCCCATTGTGCTGGCGTTGTCCTAGCAGCAGTTTGCTGATGGAGTGAGTCCCTGGTGGAGTGAAGACTGGTGAGTACTACTTAGCAATGTGTCAATACACATATATGCTGTGTTTGCTTCTAAAATATATGTAGATAATGTGTCATGCCTCTTTTTTTACATATTGCATAACACACAAACAACACACACACTATTGAATGTACACCCAGAGACACTAGAAGCACAACACCCACAAGCACCGCAACAACGTTATTAATTTTTTTGTTTCAATACAGGTGTGTTAATTTTACCTTGATAAGTTCTAAAATGAACACTAATGCATTACACATAAAAATAATTGCATGCAAGAGCAATGTAAAAATACACAGGTCAATTGTTAGCACATAATTCATATTAAGAGTGTAGTGAAGCTTACCTTAGATACCGTCAACAACAGAGCTGATCACCCTCGTGGACGAGTAGACACAGCATAGGAGGGACCTGGACAATGGGGATCTAGAGGGAAACGGAAGTGGGAAACAGAACAAAATATATGTTTCTTCAATTCCATGTACTCAAAGTAGGAGGTATTCCCTCCACACTGTCCTCGACAGACAGGCACATCATGATTGGCTTAATGGCAATCTTGTCTGGACTCCTACTGACAGTTACTTCTGCCCATGATGCCATAGATTCAGGAGAAAAATCCTGTCAAAACAGGCAGCACTCAGATTGTCTTTCATCCATAAACCCACCATCATCTAACTGGAGTGGGCAGACCGCCAAGTAGGTGGGCGGTGAAACTGTCAAAAAAGTGACTGCGGGACCAGATCCACCAAGATCTATATCAGGCCTTAAGAGTCTGATTACGATCTTGGTGGACTGGTTACTCCATCACAACAGTGACGGATATCCCATTTGCTGAAATATAAATCCCATTATATCCAATAGGATTTATATTTCAGCGAATGGGATATCCGTCACTGTTGTAACAGAGTAAACTGTCCGCCAATATCTTAATCAGGCCCATAGTTTAAGAGAGATAGATCTGCAGTACAGGAATGCAAAGGTGGACAACAATGAATGAATAAATGAATGAATGAATGAATGAAAGGGCATTTGTAGAGCGCATGGCTACCCGTAGGCCTCCCAACTCTATGCTGAACCTACTGGTCCGGATGACTGAACAAAGGGAGTGCATTAGGGAAATAGGAAGGTTTTTAACTGTTTCCTAAAGGAGGGGTGGTTGGGTTCGGTCCAGAGGTGAAGAGGCAGAGCGTTCCAGAGTCTGCCTGCATTCAGGGAGAAGAGTCTGCCACCACTTCTAGCACGTTTTATTCTGAGGTGGAGATCATCCGATCACAGCTGTCTCCTAGCTTTGTAGGGTTGAACCATAGCTGAGATCAGAGGAGGCCCTTGAAGTGATTTGTGAACAAAACAAAGGGATTTGAAACTGATTCACTCTCTCACTGGGAGCCAGTGTAAGAGATGGAGAGCGAGTTTTGCGGAAGACAGTTTTGACGTTCCCGTCAACAGTCTGGATGCGTAGTTCTGGATAGCCTGCACTTTGTTGATCACGGTGGCGGGGGAGCCTAGGTAGAGCGCATTACCATAGTCCAGTCTAGAGAGCAGTATGGACTGGACCATGGTTTTCTTGTCTTGTGGGGGATACAAGGGGAGCCCTTTCTAAGCCATTCTGATTAGGCCAAAACAGGTTGCCACTGTCTTGCTGGCTTGTACTTGGAATGTCAAATTATGATCCAGCCACATGCCCAGACTCTTTATTTCGGGCTTAGGGGATGGAACTGGGCCCATGCAGGCTGGCTAGATGGTTCTAAGGGCAAAGTTATCAAAGTTACCCAGGGCCATGAACTCAGTATTACCTCCGTTCAGTTTCAGGTGGGATGACCCCATCCAGTTTACCACTTCCGTAAGACAGGCATTCAAGGTCGAGGAGTAGGGAACGGATTGATTTAGAGCTATGACCAGTTAGGTGTCTTTGGCGTAGGTGACTATATGGATCCCAAAAGGAGCTCCAATGGAGGCAAGGGGGACCATGTACACGTTAAAAAGTGCTGGGCTCAGCGTCGAACCCTGAGGGACACCGCACTGGAGGGGCCGTGGTTTGGAACTTATAGACCTGAAACGTGCAGCCTTTTATGAAGGAGCGCGGCCAGCTCAGGGTGGTACCAGATACTCCTAACTTGCCAAGGCGATGAATCAGGACCTGGTGATTGACCGTGTCGAAGGCTGCTTTCCGATCTAGTAGGATGATTGCTGCTTCACCTCCTGCATCTAATCATTTCCTGCTTTCCTCAACGACTGCCAGCAGAGCGGTTTCTGTACTCTGTCTAGGGTGGAAACCAGTTTGTGAGGGGTGAAGCAGGTTGGCGGTTTCTAGAAACTCAGAGAGGGTGCGGGTTACATGTTTCTCGATGATTTTGGAGATTCCTGGTAAGAGGGATATAGGGCAGTAGTTGCCCAGATCTACAGGGTCTAGGTGGAGCTTCTTTAGAAGAGTTTTAACCATTGCTTCTTTCCAGAGTGGGGGGACGATGCCTGATTCAAGTGAAGTATTAATCTAGTGGGTGATTGTGGGACCGATAGTGGGGGTGATTTTGGCTAGGATGTTCATAGGTGCTGGGTCTCTGGGTGATTCGCTCTTCACTGTGGGCAAAAGTGATAGGAGAATCTCAAAGGAAAGGGGGGGAAGTGTTCCAGATGGTGGGTGGCGGGAGGAAGGTCAGCTGTAGGCCCATCTACTGACAGGTCAGGTGGAGGAAGAGTTTTTAAGATGTTCTGGATTTTGCAATCGAAGAACTCTGCTTGGTTTTCGCAGCGGATTCCCTGGGGGTCCGCCGGGATGGGGGGGGCTGGGCATTTAAGAAGTCTTTTTATTATAGCGAATATCTCGCTAGGGGAGTTAGGGGCCTGTTCTATTTTTGCCTCGTAATAGGTTGCCTGAGCTTTCCTCATTTCCTCTCTGTAGCTGCGTATGGCATCCCTATAGGTGCGCTTGCTTTCAGCTGCAAAGTCTTTCCTCCATCTTCTTTCTAGGATTTTACAACTCTGTTTCATGATGCGCAGTTCAGCTGAGTATGAGGGTGAGCAGGTGGCGCAGTGTTTTTAGGTGGTCCTAACTTTAGGGAGGACGGTGTTCAGAGTGTTGCCTATCCAGCTGCCGAAGTTGTTGTACATTGTCACCGGGCAGGGGGAGGGCTGGGGTATACTCTTTCCTAGTTCACAGATCCAATGCTCCTGAGAGAGCTTGGACCAAGGGCGGACAAAGGTACGAGGAGGAGGGACCGGGGGGACAAAAGAAAGGGGATACTAGGAGAGGGGGACCAAGTGGTGATCAGACCGGGGGATAGGGATCGGGTTGATTCTATGGAGAGTTTCCACATTAGAGAACACAGGATCAAGGCAGTGTCCCTGAGAGTGTATGGGGAGAAGGATTTTTTGCTCAAGCTGAATGGACGCAAGGTCTTTTGCTAATTCAACTGCAACTGTGGCCCTAGGGTCATTGAAGTGAAGGTTAAAATCCCCCAAAACAGAAAATTTGCGGACGTGCTCGCTAAGTGGATAGCGTTTTCTTCCAGGGAGTTACAACAGGCACCTAATGTCCCCGGGGGCGGTATATCAGAATTCCTGAGTGTGAGAGGACAGGGGTGAATTGTACGGAGAAGTGGACATTTTCGCAGTTCAGAAGAGGGCTGCCGAGGAGGCGACATGTGAGATGGTCCTCATAGATAATCGCGATTCCTCCACCTCTACCTGAGGGTCTGTCTACTCTTTGGATCGTGTATCCATGAGACAAGGTTTGTACTATATATGACTCGCAGGTATCACTAAGCCAGGTTTCAGTTAGAAAAAGCAGGACAAGCAAGATTTCTGTCGAGTGCTTGGGGAGGGATCTGCAGTTTAGCAAATAGATGTTGTAACCCGGGTTTGGGGAGGGGAGTGAGTGTTTCTGGGGAAGGGGAGTGTTTATCTGGAAAATCCCTGCCCCACTCTCTTCCTTGCAATGTGATTGGAGTTATTCCCGATTCACAGATGATCGCATCCAGGTAATGGTCACGATTAGGCCTTACTCAAGAGATTCCTTTGACTCTTTTAGGAAATAGGACAATCAACAAGAGTGATCTTACTACCTTTGTTCTACAAGACCCCTTAATCGATTACGTGGCGCCTCCTGATTAGATTTTAAAAGAACCCTCACCCACTAACAATGGTTACATAGACTTTCATTTGCGATTTCCTAATATTACATTTTTGCAATTCGCTATCAGGAATTCGCAAGCAGCTATGTCCAATAGTGTGTTTTAAACTGGTTGAAATTAACAGTGGGTCGCAATCGACCTACCTAATTAATATTCATGAGGTTGGGTGCAATTTGTGACCCATTGGGAATCACTAAAAACACAGGGATGATGGCCTGCTAGGGACAGCAGAACACCATGTCTGGGTTTGCTTTTAAATAAAGCAACATACATTTATTTTGAGTTGCAGCCCGTTTTCCTTACAGGAAAATGGGATGCAATAAAAAAAATTACAAATTAAACGTTTTCTTTTCATGTTTTAACTGTAGGCAGTGGTCCGTGAGACCTCTGCCTGCTCTTAAAAAACGTTTTTTCAATCATTTACAAAGGGGAAGGGGTTTGCGAATGGGTTAGCACCTACTTGAAGTAGGCGTATTTAGATGACAAAACATTCACACATACAAGTACTTGTCACTAATAGGAAGAGACACCCTTATCATGCCCCTTCCAAATACTGAATCTCCAACCCATTTTGTAATGCACTTGTAAAAAACGTTTGGTATACAGAAAAGGGATTTGTCCTGTCGCAAACGGCCCGATTCTGCGAATCAGGCCGTTTGCGACCTGGAAAACTCTATCTACATCTGGTCACTGGTTCCCCCCTCGAAGACTTTAAAATTAAACCCTGGTATGACGAGGGACAGATTTTACCTGTTTTCCTTTTGTCTCTGTGTGAAAGGCATTCCCAGGCTGGTCAGTTGATTGACAGCTAATCACCCTTTGAAGGGTCACCCCTGCTCTCTTCCTCTAAGATAATCCCATCAAAATGAGCCCATTAATAATGGGTGGATTTGAACTGTGTGCCAGTTTGCTGAATAACTAAGATTAGTCCACGCGTGTAGTTGTAAATCAGAATTGAAAGGTGTATAGCAGGTGTGGCACCTTCAAGACTGTGTGACTTTAGGGTCAGCCCGCCGTATCTATGATGTGATGGACAACACTATATAACATGTTCACACAGGGCACTACCCTATGTTGAATTGAAATGGAGGTCATAAGTTACAACACATTTTCAAAGATTCACAAATAGGAGTACGCATGTGCACATGAGTATATGATAGAAACATGACAAAAGAGATATATCAGTCCTGAAGAAAGCCATTTGACCCAGAGGGGCAGCTAATAACATAGACAAAACATATTGATCAAAGGTGTGAGAGATCATAAGAATCTCGTTCATGTCACATCTTGTTTTAACCTTACCTAAAGTTTCCATCATTAAAACTGCCTTTCCTGGCAGGGCCACCTTGAGGTAATTTCACTTATACTAATCCCCCCAAAAATAACCTGCTCCACCGTAAATCAGGTGTCAAAGCATACCCAGAATAACTAGGTATTTAGGGTGGGAACCCTGTGATGAAGCATGCTACTAATCATTGTTAGGGGGTAAGGTTTCTTTTAAAAACTAAGTAGGAGTCTCCACGTAATTTACCAAAGGGTCTTGAAGGACAAAGGCAGCAGACACTCTCTTGATGATTGTCTGATATAATTGGGTAATTGGAGTGAGCCTTCTCTCTTCTCATTGCTCTTTTTGATAATAAATATTTTAGGAAATAGTCAAAAGTGTCTATGTTGCCCCAGCACCTTCAGCAGTGAGTCCCCCGGGCTGACAGGCCTGGTTCAAGTCTTACCCAGTTCAGTAGCACACACGTATTCAGCATTTCAGCGGGTACCCTGACTGCAGGCACTTACAGTTCTGGTCCTATTCAGTGGAGTCGAGCTGCTTGCGGTACATGCAGCAGCACCTGACAGTTGCCCTCTCTCTGTCCCGCGTGGCACTGCCAGCCTCAACAGTGATTGGATATGCTCCCATATTCACTTAGTGCAGTACGTTCAGTTTCCCAGCACAGGGTTTGTGAGTTGTTCTCCTTGCCCCTGACTAGAAACCAGCGATGGAGAAAAGTCCTCACAGCTCTTCCAGCTTCCACTGGGTCAATTAATTGGCAGATCTCAACTGCAGGTTGCAGTTCCATTGATCTGGGGTGATGGACTTATCTTTGGAAAAACTCAGTACTGGCAGTCCCACCTGGTTCACAGAGTTGCTGAGGTACTTGCCTGCAAGGCTTAGACTTCTCCAGTTTGATTGCCATTTTCAAAGTGCTCCCTCCTGGCACACATGGCCACCGTTAAGGCTGTACGGGCTTGGTGCTCCCAGTGCGACACTCATTTCATGGCTCAGTCAACAATGGCCCTCTCCTGGCATTTAGGGGTCAGTGAATCCCTCCTGCAAAGAGACAATGACCCAATTGGTGCACAGCCGTCTCCTCACACCCTGCACTGGAATCCTCTCTATAATGCTTCCTACTAGACTTAGCTCCCTCCTACGCTCTTCTTTTCCTCACAGAGCACAGTGGTCTTGAAAAGCAGGCAGGCACTAGAGCTACAGGCTCCAAAGTAGCTGATAATGGTTTCCGTGGGTGACGTCCCCTCACACAGCAGGAAAAGTAGCAGGTCTTGGCCCCCCAGTTCTGATTACAGGCAGAAGTGTTGCAGGGCTACTCCTTCTCAAGCAGCCGGCCTGGATGATTGGCAGATAGCCAGTTTTGGGGTCTTACCCTCTCCTTCTTATAGTACCTTTCCAGACACCAAATGTTAATTAGGGTCTGGGTCTTTGAAAATGTGTATGTTGGAGTTCTGCTTCTTCTGAAGTGCACACTCTTCTTTCTCTTCTTTCCTCTTGAACAGCTGTCTGTCAAAGAAGGAAAGACTACAAAGTTGATAGTCCCACAACGCAAGCCATGGGAGTGACTAGAGTTCCCACCTGGATATCAGCCATACGTGATATGTGGATGAAAAGGTTAATCCTGAGCTCCCAACCCTACTCTTTATGATTCCCTTATCAGCCTCATCTCCACCCTGAGATGGCCTCTTCCTTGTGATCTATCACTAAATCAAAGAGCACTCTTTTGAAGTAAAACGGGGGAATCTATCTCTCCCTTCCGCGGGTGCTTCCCATCCAGCTCACAGGAATGCAGCACTGAGAAATCTGTCTTGGGAGATTCCTCTACTCCTCTTCTATTCACCAGGCAGCCCTGGGTTTCCCAAAATTAAACACAGGGTCCTTCATGTAATGCACAATTGCAGGAACACTTGCTCACAGTGTATATACACAGAACACACACATTCCTGTACTGTCATAACCATGCATTGTGCCACACCAGGTGCACATACATCAGGTGCATACAATACCTCTGTGTGTACTGTTCAATACTGTAACCTTTCTGAATTGTGCCATGGGGTGCTATTTGCAAACACATGCTCTGCCAGCACACACAGTTATTATATGCGCACTGGACAACAGTTCACCCTTCATGTATTGGACATCTCGCAAGCACACAGACACCCAGCACATCCTTTCATTGCTCATGCACTGCACATTACTACATCTATCATGTAATTTATTGATCACACGCATATATGAATTCAGTACATGCACTCATCATACATGTACTGCACAGCACTGTCTATCCAAGTACTGCACCCTTCCCAGGCACAAATACATCATGTGCAAAATCCCTACTTCTGCCCTGCACAGCACTATAGGTCTAACCTGACAACGGTTAAAAGGACATGTTCACTCCTACTGCTCACTACACGGTATGCTACCTCCACCGCGCTCGTGCTGCTTAACTTTTCGTGAAGGTGGTAGCCTTCCACCTCTATGAGGGTACTGCTTTGGGTGACTCTCCAGGTCGGACAGGACTGCAAATTGTGAGACAGGCCTATGTCAAGGTATACACGTTTGATCCATGTTTGACTATGACAACAAAAGTCAGCATTATGGATCCAGACAACAGTACACATGAGCACTCAGGGCAGGGGTACACATTCATTATCATGCAGAGGAGAATGTTTCCATCCCAGCTGAGGCATATTGGTGCTCTTCTCCCACACTTCATTGCTGGGTAATTTGAATGACTTGGGGGAAGGCCTTGGGGTTCGCACCCCAGTTGGTATTTGATCAATTTTCGCAAAAAGAGGCATGGCAAGACATTGGAACTCAGCTGACTCACCGCCCCGGTTGAATGTTGGGCCGGAATGGATTGATTCACAAAACAAGAAGAGACAGTATAAGTATACAGAGGTTGCCAACAGAAATATAAATAAATATGGGGGAAATGGTTAGGGTACTATGCTTTGGGAGGATGCACAATTGCACTTTCTTTTTTTTGGTCAATGTAGATGAGTTTGTACTGTAATGGCACTGTGTGAACGGTTCTATTTTTAAAAATAGAAAATATAATAAAGTCTGGTAATAAAAAAAGCATGGACTGGCGATTATCATGCAAATCGATTACAGCAGAAGATGACAGTGGGTGAGACTCCAGCCAGGAGTTTCATCATCAAAACTTTTTATTCGGAACAAATATCCATAAAAGAGAGTCCAATCCTTAAAAACATAATACTCACAAAAGAAGATATAAGCATGTCTGATTAAAACCATTTGATTGCCATTTAAACAGTACATAGCAGTGAGTACAATTAATGATGTATGGCCACAAATCGCATAACAGTAAAAAAATAAATCACCGTACTGAAATTATCAAAGTATGTCCATACAAAATGTGGTCACAAAAATATTCCAGCAGCATCACAATTACAAAAAATACAAAAACCAGGAGCAAAGTGACAATAAAAATGATAAATAAAGCTCAGACCAGCCATGAAAACACACGGGAAGCATAAAAGATGTTTAGGATACAACTGTCAGGAGGCAAACCTTTTGTTCCTCAGCCTCCACATGTTCATTAAAAATCGAGAAACTGTATAAAAAAATAGGTTGTCTTCACTTCTAAGGACATGTATTGCTGTTCTATAACTTCTGAACCCCAAATTGTGGAAAAGTGGTAAAATCAATTTACTTCTAGTTCCGACAGAAGACGGGCAAAGTATTAGTTCATGATAAACGGTTTTGGATACCTTGGTGCAGAAGGGACAGTTCATGTCAGTTACAGTGCTTCCATATAACCATTTGGCTGTAACCAACCATAGAGGCAGAGCCCAAAACCAAAATTTCAAGTAGAGTGTGGTATGGGCATGGGGAGGTACAATCTCATCAATGTATTCTTCTGCAATGTAGCTATCTTTGTGTTCTAGAAAGGCAGTAGTGAGGGAGCCCAATCTTGCAGTACCCAATGCTGAATTATCAACGTACTGCTAATATAGATACGTAAGCATTTTATTCAAAATCCCTGGTACTACCTCTGGAGTAAGCCATAGGTTCCCACGCCCAATCTCACTCAACGGACATTGAACATATTTAAACCAGGGAATTCTGCAAATCCCAGTCAGCCTCAAAGCATCCTCTAGATCTTATCGATTTGGCATCAGTGTTGAGGTAGTCCTGAACCTGTATCAATACAGTAGTGAGCTCAGGCCCACCCTGTTAGAATGAGGTCTAAACCCCACATTGAGTCACAAGGGAATTAGAGGGGGGCTAGCTGAGAGACTAATGAGGTGGCACAGGAACCTATTTTCAACATTTTACAAGCTTCTAGTGTCCATGTTACCCCAAAGTTCACCATCATAAAATGTGGGAATACTGAAGTGAGGCTTGACCAAAGTCCTATTTTTTAAGTCGTAGCTAAGTGGTTGCTTGTTAAAGAATCAATCTACATACTGTAGACAATAGAGCAAAAAATACAACAAACATCAATTCCAAGAACGAAGATCCAAGCAGTCCAAAGTAAATTCAGTGTCAATTTTCTTCTGAATTTACTTTGGACTGCTTGGATCTTCGTTCTTGGAATTGATGTTTGTTGTATTTTTTGCTCTATTGTCTACAGTAGGTAACTAACTGACCGTGGCTGCTGTAGACTGCAATATAAGATTAATCAAGATGTAGTCAATAGCTGGCCCTATGCTGGCAGTTGACTGTGTGCCTCATCTCCTTATCTGATAACGATCTCTTATTGCATGCTCTAATACTGTTTTTCAGTGTGAAAGCATTTAGTTCGAGTAGTGCTGCTGGCCACTTTTTGAGTGGAAGTGTCAGTGCTGCAGCGCCAGGACCGACTAAAGTGTATATTCCTCCCCAGTACGTTCTCAGACTCAATACCCAAAGGCTCAAAGATACATTTGGTTTCAAGCAAGCCAGAAATCTGAAAACTAGGAACTCCAAAGTTAAAAAATCTGAGGGGATTAAGTGAGTCATAACTATTTTCTAACTGTGACACTGAAATTATGCTGTTGTATTTTTAGGCAATAAACATACTGTGATTTACATCATATATGTACAGTGTCTCAGCTAGCAAGACGAATATAGCATTCAGTAGGTCTAGGTAGAATAACACCCATAATCTCAAAATATTTTGAGAAATACATTAAATTAACAAGATTTGCTTTTTAACAGGATATGGATGTTACAAAAGGTGCTTACTTTCTACCCACAACCTGTGTGAGCCCCAGTTCTGGCAGCAGGGGTACTATCTAGTTGAGAGTATGTTAAGGTCTGTTATTTGTGGCTCCCTTTTGACCATATATAAATTACAGGTTGTCCAGGTTGATCTAGTCTTTAATCTATGTAAATTTGAGAATGTGTGCAACCCCAGCTACCGACTTCATTGGCTTCCTGTTGCCTAGCGGACCCACTTTCAAGCTCTTTTTTGGCCAAGTGGGCTTTCCTACTTATACACATGTAGCATTACATATATAATGATTATCTTAATTTAGTTATAAATTCATTTGTAGTGCTCACTGCCTCTATGTACCTGACACTGAAAAAATAGTTGTTTTGCCCTTAGGGCTGTTCAATTATTAGAGATCAAGACATTAGACTCTTTCAAAAGAACGGTAATGAAACAAGTGGTCCGTGACTGCTTTAAAGCAGAAATAAATTGTAATTTATCATATGTGTGTTTACAAAAGACACGCAAGATGAAAGGTCAAGGCACCCTAGACCTGCACTGGTATCGCTAATGTTCTAGGTTATGTCAGAGAAAGGGTGGTAGTGCACGAACTGGGAACCTGACCTCCCTAGCTCCCCTAATATTTCGGAAAACCAAAATTAATGTTCTTAACAAAAGATGCTCAGCACATACCAATATGTTTCGAATGTCAAAAAACAATATAGTACAGTTTTTGAAAATGCAGTATAATATCAATCACACAAACATTTACTCCCAAAGCCCAATGAGTTTGCTGAAGACTTCGTTATTTTTCAAAGAACTTTTCTTATTTCTTTATTTTGAAGGATGATATTTTCGCCCCCTGCACCGAGCGTGTCATTAAAGCCTGCAGAGACCCTAAATCAGCGGGAGAACTGACTGCTGCCACACTTGCCACCGCTGCTTGCTGCCAGAGGAGGAGTAGGAGGAATCCAGCCCACGACTTGCCGCACCCGCTGTGCGGGTGCCGCTTCGCCACTTCAAACTCCGGGAAGGCGCAGGATTAAACGAGAATACAGAGACCGGTGTTTGGTGTATTTTTAACAAAAAAAAAAAAATTTGTCCTGGACTAGCGGAGTGCCTGAAAGGAGTGTGAGAGAAACTGCAGGGACTCCGTTTCCCAGGAGCCCCTGCTTCACCTTACTCACCAGGTGTACGTTGCCTGCACAGCCCCGCCCCCTGCACCGAGCGTGCCTATAAAATCGTTTTAGGTTACCGCTGCGCGGGAGCGCGCGGGAGCGTCGCCGGGCTAAGCCTGGGCAAAGGGCGGGCCGTCCACGGCCGTCAAAGGCCGGCACAGGCCGGGCTGGGCCACCCCTTCAACATTCTTGATGAGACACTGACAGACTGTTCAACCTGGGTACGAACTAAGTAAGGTGACATTATACTGTTATTCTGACAAAAGCTTCAAACTTTAAAATTGTTTAACATTCCATGTTAATCACCTTACTTAAGGGTTGTAAAACAAGCGAAAGGTGTTAGATCATAAATTGTGGTAGCAAAAATGAGCCCCGAGAAGAAAACTTCAGTGGGAGGGTCTGTCCAAGGGATTTATTTATAAGTAGGGCGGCAAGTGCCTTAGAACGTGAAATAGCCCTCACGGAAAGCCACCTATCCATAGAGCTCCTGTATAACAAGCACTCGTCGCTGGGCCTCACACAGCATACTATCACTCCCCCGAACACACTTATAGAAACGGTCTCCTTGGGAGATATCGGCATTCCGCCACAACTACTAGACCATAGTGCTCCTACCAACACCAGTAGGGTGTCTGTTAGTGATGATTCGTATGTTGAGAGCCCTGTGCTTACTAATACTAATACCGATACACACCCCAGGTCAATCACTATGTCAAGCATTCAAAATTCACTGGGTCCCATACAAACTAACAAAAGGAAGCGAGGGGGGAATAGGCAAAATGGCAGGTGCGCCAAGTCCTCTAAAAAGGTACCTACAGTTATAAGCCCTCCTAAAGGTTCCGTCACAAATTTACCCCAGCCAAAATCCCCTGCCCCCCCCATCGATGTTGACTCAAAATTACTTGGAAACAATGAACAATTAATTAGATCTCTTTTATTGCCCCTATTGGAGCGGGTGAAAAAAATGAACGAACAGCTGGGGAGTATGGAGGAGGAAATTAAACTAAACACTAAAGCTCTACATGAATTGACAGCTATTAAAGCAAAACCCATTTTACCAAAGCAAATCTCTGATGGGCAAAACATTAGTCAGGGAGCAGGGAATGGCATCATACCACAGACTTAGCCACTCCACACATCTCCCCCCAAACAAAACAGTACACACCCAAAAGCTGGAGAAGGGAGGGAAGAACAACTAAAGAAGCCGATTAATAGCGCACCAGACAGTAAATTTGGGAAACCAGCTAGATCCTCAGATAGGGAAAAGCAAGGCATCTTTCGTAGAGTAGACTTACCACCTGAATCATCTGCCTACGTTACAGTCCTTACTGGAGTCCCAAAACTACCAGATGGTATGAAAGAAGGGTATCGCAAACTCAAAAACAAGGTTGTCCATTGGCTCATACATAATAGGCCTTTACCGCCCAACATAAATGGAGAGATTTTATATGTCAGGAGATTGGGTTGGGTGGGCCAGAGGCCAAAAGATGTATTAGGGGATGTGGTTGTTGTAAACTTCAGGGATCGTAGGGCTACCGCGTTCTTAAAAAACTAGTACTTGGAGAGTGGAAGGGGAGGAATATCTACCAAGGACCTAACATACTTCTACCCCCAATATCAGATGAATAACACACAAGTCCCAAGGCCTCATCCCGAAAGGGGGGTACGAGTTCCAGGATTTGATGTTTTGACATCATACCGCTTTGCTTCACTGTCTGGACTAAAAGGGGTGGATTGACACACAAATAG
Organism: Lissotriton helveticus; assembly: GCF_964261635.1. NCBI lineage: Eukaryota > Metazoa > Chordata > Amphibia > Caudata > Salamandridae > Lissotriton > Lissotriton helveticus. Next base: position 757,357,151 of record NC_136059.1, on the reverse strand, counting down.
GACAGTTGGAAAAAAACAAGTGCCTGGAGGATCTGACTCACTAATAATGATGAAGGGAATTCATAACTGGGCCAATAAAATCCCTAGGAATGAAAGAACAGGGGGAGATGGGAACGGAATTGATGTTCAACACAGTACGATACAAGTAGACACTGGGAGGGCTTAGGCACAGATAATAATTCCAGAATAGAACACAGAATAATTCATTCTGCACCCATTAGGACGAAAGCCATTTCCAGGAATGCCCACATAGGGAGGTATACAATTACTAATGAGTCCTCCAGAAAAAATGAAACGGGCCAACTATTGGTGTCCTGGAACATAGCAGGACTAAAGAACAAAATGGAATCCCCGGAGTGGTCAACCTTCATTGATAAGTATACTGTAATAATACTCCAGGAGACCTGGCAGATGTCACCCCAGTTTAGGCAGGGTTATCTGAATTTCTTTATACCGGCAACACAAAATAAACGAAGCAGGCCCATGGGCGGCCTGACCACCTGGATAAAGCAGGATGGAAGGTATAAAATTAAGCAAATAAATTCAAATTGCGGAGACATCCTTATTGTAAAACTAGAATCTCCTGATTCTAGAGATTTAATTCTTTTTAACGTCTACGCCCGGGGTAAATCAGGAGGCAAACCATCCGAGACAGTCACTCAGCTGGGCCTACACCTGGACACATTCAATGGCAAGGCAAACCTATTGGTAGCCGGTGATTTTAATTGTTCATTTGCGACCCTGGATCAATTTGATATTGAACTAACCAAGGCTGAAGACCATAGTTGGCAGATCCCTGAATTAACTATCCCCCCAATAAAAAAGTGGACACAGGCTGCCCTTCAGCTCAAAGCCCTAACTCTTGAACAGGGCCTCAGAGCATTAAATGGCAGGTCAAATGCAGATAAAGAGGGAAGGCCTACCTTTGACAATGGATCGAGCACCTGTCGGATAGACTATATCCTAGTTAATTTAGAATACTGGTCATCTATATGTGATATGACCATTATAAAAAGAATAGAGAGTGATCACAACCCCCAGTTTAGAGCTAGTACTATCCAAGGCCAAGATAGATATAGCTTGTCCGGTTAATATAGATATTTTTCCCACAAATGATACTAGAAGACTAAAATGGGCTGAGTGTCTTCTAAAACAGGAATATATCACCGAAATGGATAAGCTAGTAGTAAGTGCATCTGCAGATCTGGAGGGATGCACTTCTGATGAAGATTTCAAGTCCAAGGTTGTTCCAATTCACACCACACTTTTTATAAATCTTAGTAAATATTTTATTAAAAAAGTAACTGGACCACGACGACAGGATAGAAATAGGCAAGAATCTTGGTATGGAAAAAGCTGCAGGGCTGCATATAAGACACTAGCTGCAGCGATTAGGTCGAAAAATAGAGATTTTATACAAGAGGCTAGACGAAATTACAAAACAACCCAGCAGAAAGCTAAAAATCTTGGGATGAAAAATACTGGGAAGAACTTTTCAAAGCCAGTAAAATGAGAAACATGGCAAGTTTTTGGGACTTAGTAAAATGGGGTAAAGGGTGTCACAGGGCCCACCCGCAAAATTTTGTTGCACCTGAAGTATGGGTATCGCACTTCAGGACTCAGTTTGCACATACGGACTGGGAAAAAGGGGTTAGTAGAGATATATCTCCCAACTGTGTAACTACCACTCCATTGCAATTTAGCCTGAAAGAAGTTGAGTATGCTCTGACCACTATCCCCAAAGGAAGAGCCCCGGGGCCGGACATGATACCAGCGGATCTCTTCCTGCACAGTAGAGAGGTATGGGCACCGTATATTCAGCTACTAGCAAATGCCATTGCTAAAGGCTCCCCAATTCCAGATATCTGGAAGGGAGCCAAAATAATCCAGATTTTTAAATAAGGGAGACAGTGCAGACCCTGCAAACTATAGGCCAATTAGCCTGATAGCCTGTATTCAGAAGGTGGTGGCCAGGCTTGTGCTTTTTAGGATTCAGAGTTGGATTGAAGATGCGGAGGTTATGTCGCCATTGCAAGCGGGTTTTCGCCCATTTACGAGCACTGTGGACCAGGTCTTCAGACTTGCCACTATTTACTGGAAATGGGTAGTTTTAGGGGGAGGTACACTCTATGCAGCCTTTGTAGATTTGAAATCGGCTTTCGATCTAGTGCCCCGCACCAGGCTGTGGAGAGTTCTCCAGGAGCAAGGTATGCCATTGGAACTTCTAGCGCTCTTAGTAAAATTTCACAAAAACAACTATGCACAGGTCAGATGGGGGGAGTCAGGCCAGGTCACTGACAAATTTCCTACTGAGAGAGGAGTAAGACAAGGGTGTGTCTTGGCACCGACATTGTTTACACTTTATATCAACAGGGTTATTGAATACTTCAAAGACTCACCTACTGATGCCCCTAAGTTAAATGGAGTCCCAATACCCCTGCTGATGTTTGCCGACGACACTCTTTTAATTTCCAAAACACAACAAGGGCTCCAGAAAGCAATAGGGTGTTTTGAGGCCTTTTGTACAGATTACGGCTTAACCATCAATGTTTCGAAAACAAAGTTTATGGTTATGCATAGACATAAGACCGTGAAAGGAAGGGTGTTAATGAATGGAGAGCTCCTTGAACAGACCCAGTGTTTCAGCTATTTAGGAATTACTTTGGGATCTAGATTGGAATGGAAACCACACTTGAATTATTTAACTTCCAAACATGCACAGTTGGCAGGAGTGCTCCTAAGAGAATTACGATCCTCGCCCACACAACCAATAGCTCCAGCCCTAAAAATATATGACACTAAAATAAGGGCCTCTGTGTTATATGGGGCAGAATTATGGGGGGTGTTTAACATCTCGGCCCTGACAAAAGCTCAGAATAAGTTCATGAGGGGCCTGGCAAGGCTTCCTTTATCCACACCATTGATACCTCTTAACCTAGATCTGGGCTGTCAGAGAATTCAGGATGTTGCACGCTTTAGATCGATCGCATATTGGCGGAGGATCTGGGTAACCCCTGAACTTTCTCACTACGCTCAAGCCCTGTTAGAAACCAGAGATTTAGACAAAGGGAATAGAATACCCTGGTTCAGAGAAGTGAGGTTGATTTATAAAGCAATGGGATTGGGGGATCTTTGGGACAATCCATTACAAAATCCATTCCCATCACGCAAAACCCTAAAAGAGCTCTACTGGGCCATGGTAATCCAAAGAGACTTCCAAAAATGTACTGCCCCATCAAAAACAAGGGATTTTTTGGAGCACAAACATACACTGGTCTATGAATTATACTGGGATGTTATTACTATCCCAGAAGACAGGAAATTGTTCCATCAGTACAGGGTAGGAACTCTCCCAATTAAAACAGTTACTAGCAAATGGACAACAAATAACAACGATGTCCTTTGCCCCTTCTGCAACTTGCAACCAGAAAGTATAGCTCATGTCCTCTTTATATGCCCTGAGTACAAACTTCCTCGCTCCAAATGTCTGAGACCAATATGCATTGAGAAAGGCATCAAAAGAGGCACTGAAGCACTTAGGATATTAAGAACTGATGGCTCTGAAAGCCTGGTAATCGCCGTGGCGAAATTTTTAAAATGGATGTGGGTAATTCGCAGGATTAAATTAAAATTACTGAACACTCCATCAGTTTAATCTGGTTTTAAATTTTAATTGGAAATAATTGGAAATGTAATGTAATAGTGTGTGTTTTTTTTTTAATCCAGGTTTTATAAAATATATTGTTTTAACCAAAAGTGTATGGAACAATCAATGGACTAAATCAATGTAGTAGTGTAAACGAGAAAATCACTTAGATTCTGCAAAACTAATAGATGAAATAATCATCCCCTATTCTACTATGGTTTTGATGCTCTGATTTTAATTCTACTTTTTTATTTATTTTTATCCTCATTAGCCAACTCGCCACCCAGTTTACTAACTGTTCCACCTGCTGGGTTTTTTGTATCTCATACGCTAGTGTGTCGAGGAAGGGCATCGGGCTCACCTCCACAGAGTCCGGCCAGCGTATTATCCAAACCCTTGATGCCATTTGACCCATCTGGTGTGCACATTTCATCCTCTTTCCTGGGGCCTGAGTGTCGACCCAAATACTAGCGAGCTAGGCGTAGGGCTTAATCATAGGTTTGATGTTGCTTTGTTCGATAAACAATTCAAAATTTCCCACATACCCAATCACCCAAAACGTAAAAGAAACGGTTCCCAAAATGCTAGTTTTTTGCTGGGGTGATTGAACATATCTAATTTGGCTGTATATCTCATTGACTTTATCCAGTCCAAAACATTTGGAGAGATGGGAGAGACCCACGGCTTACAAAGTTCTCTACGTGCCAGTAATATAGCATAAAAAATCAATTTCACTTTGTCATTAATTCTATCTTCCTCTAGGTCATTCCTCCCAGTAATTATAAGTTCGGGGCTTACCTCTATTTGCAGGTTCAGAGCTTGAGATAAACAGTTACTCACATCTTGCCAAAAGCCTCTTATCTCCGAGCAAAAGACAAACATATGGAGGTCATCGGCGTTGGGGGTCTTACATTTTGCGCACTCCACCACTCCACTTGATTTAAGTTTTGTCAATCTGCGCGGAGTCCAGTAGGCCCTGTGGATTGTGAACAGAAGGTTTCTCCTTAAATTCGCAGGTTTAACCACTCTGTATAGTATAGCCCTAGATACTTGCCATTGGTTTTCCGTTGCAATCTTTGGCAACCTTTTCTCCCACAGGACCTCCGGAAGTAAGAAGGGGCCATCTTCCATCTCCAACATTGACCAATACCACAAGGCCACCTCCTTCTTAAAAGACCCCTCCATCGCCAATTTTGCCTCAAAGTCATTTTGTATTCCAATTCGATTTCCGAGGCCCTTCGCCCAGCTCTGAATCTGCAAGTATTTATACCTTGAGAAGACTTGCCCCCACCTTTGTTGGCATTCACTCCATGCCAACAAATTCCCCTCCTGAAACAGATCATTCCATCTCCGAACTGAGCCCTCTCTCTTTAATGGAATTGCCAATAAATCCTTTGTCCAAGGCGGAGAACCTGGTGAGTCCCATATTGGAGCCATACAACTCAAATATGGTATCTTTAAGAATTTCCTAATCTTGTACCACATCTCCGCCAGATTATATAGAACTTTCAACCTAACCTTTTTAAAAAACTTAGGATCTGAGAACTTATACAAAAAACCAAAATCTGTATAACCACCAATCTTTAACATCACACCAAATAAGTCTCCTACTGGTGACTGAAAGCGGGTACCCAATAGCATCCTACAATTTTTCAGCCCAAACGCCCATGCATAAATTTGCAAGTCCGGGGCAGCCAATCCTCCTTTACTAAGCCTCCTTCTTATTTTTTTCCACGAAAGTCGTGACCCCTTTGATGACCAAATAAACGAAACTATCTCGCTCTGGAGCTTGGCTAACCATTCCTTTCGAAATCCAAGCGGAATAACCTCAAACAGAAAAGTTACCTTTGGCAGGATCATCATCTTCACTAAATTGGTTCTGCCAAATAACGACAAAGGTAAATTTATCCATCCTTTAAGCATGGCCGAAACTTCTTGTTTAACTCTAAAGAAATTTGTTTTCGCCAAATCCGCAATATTATGAGTAACCCTCACTCCCAGGCATCTCATATCCGTCTTAGTAACTAACCCCTCTGTGGACAGGTTCCAAGCCATAATCTCAGTTTTTTCCTGGTTGATCTTGTAACCAGAGACAGCTCCAAAGTCCTTGGTGATACCTGTCAGGGCATCCAAAGAGTCATGCAAATTTGAGGAGGAAATAACAATATCATCTGCATAGAGGCCTATTTTTTTTTACCAATTTGCCACCCCAAAAGGACGGAATCCTGTTTGAGCTCCTTATTCTGCAAGCCAGTGGTTCTATATATAAATTAAACAGAAGTGGTGACAGAGGACACCCTTGTCTCGTCCCGCGCATAATTTGCACGGGTGGAGTTAATAATCCATTAACCAGAACCCTGGATGTCGGAGAGTCATAGAGCGAAAAGATAGAGTCAGTAAATCTCTTTCCCAAATTAAGATGTTGTAAAAGAGTTTTTAGAAAAACAAAATTAACTCGATCAAAAGCCTTGGCGGCGTCTAAAGCGATTACCGCCAAGGGAAGATCGTTTGTAACTGCCATATCTATAATGCCAATGAGAGCAAAAGTTAGTTCTTTTAGATAACGACCCCTAATGAAGCCTTTTTGATCTTGATCTATCAACTTAGGAATCACTAGACTTAACCTATCAGCAAGAATCTTTGTGAAGAACTTATAATCACAGTTAAGGAGTGATATAGGTCTGTACGAATCTAACGATCTAGGAGACTTGCCAGGTTTAAGTAACAAAGAGATAATAGCCTCATTCCATGTACTCGGTATAGCTGCTCCACCCATAAAGATTTGATTAAATAAGTTACACAATAGCGGAGCCACTTCTTCTATTAGGGTCTTATATACTTCAGAGGGGAAGCCATCTGGTCCTGATGCCTTCCCCCTTTTACTCTCCATAATAACCTTGACCACCTCTTCTATCGTTATGTCGTTATTTAGCACCACCTTCAGATCCTCAGCAAGTGGCTCTACCTCCAGCAGCCATCCCTCTATCTCCTCTAGCCTCGGGTGTAAATCCCCCCTATATATATCCTCAAAAAATGTGTGGAAGGCTTCTGCTACCCCTTTGCTATCAGTAATCAGAGACCCCGTAGCTGAAGTCTTAACCCCCTTAATTTGATTCCGAAGCAAGCAAGTCCATTGAACAAAAGAGTCTAGCTACAACGTATTTTTACGTGTGACGACGACTGCCCGTATTTTTAGAACCAATTGGGTCTACGTCGAACTCTTGGCGAACCACCCGGTGACGAACCCTGAGAAAGAGAAGATAACTTTTTAACGTTGGGACGCACCTAAGGGAAACTTTTAATAGGTGTCCTCAGAATGAGTGTGCCAGGCTATTATGAAGTTCTGGATTGAGCACTAGGATACCCTGGAATGCTCTGTAGTATCTGCAGTGAGATATACCATATTTTTTAATCCTGAAGAAGGTGTTGGCTTGTATTCAGTCTGCCAAAACCGAAACGCGTCGATGCCACTCTGAATTGTGACACGTTAAGTCATTGGACTACATAACATCTCCATCTCAAAGATATTTATACAAATTTGGAGTTTGATTTAATTAAGTCTAACTACTGTTGTCCTATTTTATTTTAATTAGAAATATTTTCTATGTTCTATTCCCAGTGTATTATTATTATTTGTGTTGTGATATATGTATAATAATTTTTTCTATGAATCTGTTAGTTTAAATGTTACAATAAATTGTACACGTTTTTAATTTTTGACTATGTTTGCATCATCTTCGCTCTTGCTTAAATTGATGAAAGTGGTTTTTGTCTTATGAGATTGAAAGTGCATCTTCTTGTTTACAATTTGTCCAAAGGGGACACTGTAGTTGACTTATATATCCAATAACACATAACTCAATATTAGCACCCTCGCATTGACATACAATGCTTAAAATTTTGTTAGATATATCCTATAATATAGTGCATACTACAAGTATGATCGCCATACTAAGATGTTGGTCTTGTGGCAAACCCAAATCAATATATCATATATTTGTCAAGATGAAATGCAGAACACGCCACAAGTACGGTCGTCATATTTAGAATGTTAGAATTCTGCTGGGAAACCCAGGTTGCACGCTACGAGCACAGTCGTTAGATTGAAATATTATTGCCATGTTCAAGTTGTGATTTAATGGCAAACCCAAATTGTACGTTACAAATACGGTTGTTAGGTTAGGAATGTGAATGTTATCACAGACCCGAATTAAAATGTCACTGTATGGGGATGTTAAGATCATTGCAAAAGCCCAAATAAATATATCCGTGCTCTGCCAAACGCAATACAGAGCATATTGCGAGCACAACCACCATATTAAGGTATTCATTTTCATGGCAGACCCGAGTTAGAACACACTCTGTTCGAAAAACGGCATGCCATGCATTATATTTACTAAACGACACATAAAGCATGCTACGTACACGGTTGCCATTTTCAAATATTAATCGTATGGCATAACTAAAACAGTGAGATGTGATACAATACAGTGCACGTTGCAAACATGAACGCCATATTGAAATATTGGTCTTTATGGAAAAAGAACTATTAAGGAGAAACGAAAACCGTAATCATTTCTGTCTTATATGGGCTCACTGCCAATACGACACATTTAAAACATAGTAACATGAATAGAATGTACACCATAGATATTGGCGATTTTTAAAAACAAACAGATTTTGCAACGGTTGGTGAGGCGTATACGTCTATTTCCTTACTAAGTATTGGACGAGCAGAGAGTTCGGTCCAATGTCGATTTCACAAGAAGACAGGCAAGAACTAATAAACGCTCTAGTATTTAGCCAAGTATGGAAAGAGATAAGGAGGGTCTCTGTCCCTCGCCAAATCATGACCATGTCATCTATATACCTTCACCACATTTTGATGTTTTCTCTAAATGGGTTGGTTTTGTTGAATATAAATGGGCGTTTATAGGCATCCATGAACATTATAGCTAAATTGGGAGCAAAACTTGCTCCCATAGCTACTCCCTTTATTTGGAGGTAGTAGTAATTTTGGAAGACAAAAACGTTTTTCGTCATTGCTAATTCCAGTAATCTAAGAATGAATTCAGTGGGAACCTGGATAGGTCTTTCAAAAGAACATCATAACTTATCAGAAGTAGAATGCATTTTTATTCCTTTATATATTGATCTTTCTGTATTAACAAGCATAACAGCCAGTTATAGGCCTTGCTACGTTGTAAGTTGAAAACTTTTCCATATGCCCTTATTATAAGATGTAGCAAGGTAATTAAGCTATTGTTACATAAAATGTACAGCTCTCCTTGGCAGAAGGTACATTCTATTGCTGGGCAGTAATTCAATGAAACTTCACTCCACTTGCGAGAGCAGACCGTTTCACCAGAAGTCCAGCCACTTCTGACTGCCGGTTCATCATACTGCTTTGCATAAATGTCATTGCCAAGCAGATGGTGAAAAGGTGAGCTATACAAGAACACCCCACACCTAAAAGCCATATTTTGGCGTCAATAAAGATCTCCCTCATCAGCAATGAGTTACTAGAGAAATGTATAGCACTGCCCAGAATAAGGCCAGAAAACATATTTTCTTACTATGGCAGTGTTACCCGTCCATCAGCGACAAAGGCAATACCACACAATATCACATAACAGTAGGCTGCAACATGTTAGAACTTCATGAGCAGTTTTACCGGTTTATCTATTGATAAAGAGAAACAGGACCATTCCTGTCCTGTGCAGGACAATGAAGAGGGGGGCAATGAGGGTGCTTCTGAGCTTGTGAGATGGGTTGTGTAGGTGCCTCCCCTGCCATATTAAGCCCTTCACTATGAAGGAGAAGGAGCTACTGCTTAGGTGGATCATTGGTCCCAAGCCACACATGCACAACCAGGCATACAAAGTGCAGATGATGATTCTGACTCTTTGCCACCTTCAGTGCCCAAAAGTGGGAGCGTTACTTATAAGTGCAGCGCCAAATTAAGATGAAACATGTTTAATTAAACTTTGCCTTTTTTTATGGTCTCGCTTGACAGCGCAGCTGTCGCCAGCCAGTAATCAATCAAAGTAAGATTTTTCGGTTCTGAGAATAGAAACCATAAAAGCAATGAACAGCTGCAATATCGGGGTTAAAATATGCGTACCATAAACAATAAATCATCGAGCATAAAATACATTAATATGAGTACAATTGAGTAAAAAGAGTTAAACATAAAAACGTACACAGCTCATAAGATGTGCTCATTTGCGCTGCATTGCTGGAATAGTGAGAAATAATTTTTATATGCTCATTGGTGTTAAGTTTTGACTGATCGCATCGCCTGCATTAGCATTTATTTGTGCCGCTTGTGACGCTAGCACTGCCCAGATCTCTGCTTTGCTTCGGCTGTGCCCCTGTTTCGCTTTCTATTTGCATCCATTTTGTTGTTGTGACCACTCCCGTCTCTCCTCCCCGCTCCCGCCTCCCAGCTGACCCTCCCTCGCCCCGCCCCCTCCACTACCCATTTATGACAGATGCTTTTCCGCGCAGCGGTCGCGCCCCATGCAAAGGTGCGCCAAAGGTAAGCCCGTCTACGCCCGTCCGCGCCTGGACCGCGCCCAGCGCCAGACCCCCTGGTCCTCGCAAAACCCACCCCACCCGCATAACGTACGATGCCGCTTCCCTCTTTGCCCTCAACCCCGGACGCTCACCACAATGCTGCACAGCTACCCCAGGACACACCCATGGACCATTCGCCTGCCACTCCTGCAAATTCACCTGTATCAGGACCCACACCAAATCCACTTCCCCCAAACACAGCTCCGACTCTAACCACCTGAAGTGCATCCTGCTGAACACCCGCTCGGTCCACAGACACGCCACTGAACTCTGGGATCTACTCGACACTACATCGCCGGAAGTCGCCTTCCTTACTGAAACATGGATGAACGCCTCATCAGCACCCGACATCGCCATAGCCATCCCGGACAATTACAAGATCATCCGAAAAGACCGCACCATCCAAACAGGAGGAGGCATCGCCATCGTCCATAAGAACTCCGTCCGAATCACGACTAGCTCCGACGACAACCTCGCGGCCGCCAAACACCTTCACTTCCAGATCCACACCGACCCCAGGACCACACTTAGAGGCACCCTCATCTACAGACCACCAGGAACCCGCACAAAATTCAACGAAGACATCACTGACTTCATCAGCCCACATGCCCTCACATCCGAGAACTACATCCTTCTGGGAGACCTCAACTTCCACCTGGAAAAGAAGAACGACAGCAACACCACCACCCTTCTGGACAACCTGGCCAATCTCGGACTCAAAAAACTTGTTGACACCCCCACCCACTCAGCCGGACAGACGCTCGACCCTATCTTCACCTCCAGCAAACACATCTCCTTCGATCACACCTCAACTCTTCACTGGACGGACCACAGCTGTGTCCACTTCAGCTACAATAAGACCATGACTCACAACCCCCCACAACCCATTCCTTGAAGAAACTGGAACAAAATCACCACCGACCAACTCACCACATCGCTTAACCAAAACCCTCCTGCCATTTCATCGGACCCAAACCAAGCCGCCACCAAACTCACACAATGGATCACCCACAGCGCTGACGAATTAGCACCCTTGAAAAACTACCAGATCAAACAAGGCAGCAAAAAGGCCCCCTGGTTCAACGATGACCTCAAGAAATCCAAGAAGGTATGTCGCACCCTCGAGAAAACCTGGAGAAAAAACCCAACCACTGACAACCTGACCACCTTCAAGGACGCCACCCGCAAACACCACCAATTGATCCGATTCACCAAGAAATCAGCAGTCAAGGATCGACTCGACAACAACGCCCACAACAGCAAGGAACTATTCAACATCGTCAAAGAATTTACCAACCCCACCGCCGGCACCAACGACATCACTCACTCCCAAGACCTCTGCGACTCTTTATCCTCTTTCTTCCACAACAAAATCGCCTACATACATAACAGCTTTGAAAACCAGTCCGAAGAACAGTCCACTCCACCCACTTCCGAACCAAAACAGCACTCTCACAACCTTTACGCCTGGAACCCAATCACTACTGAAGACACCATCCGCCTGATGAACTCCATCCACTCAGGTTCTCCAACCGACCCATGTCCCCACCACATCTTCAACAAAGCAGACTCCATCATCGCACCCCATCTCCGCGATGTCATCAACTGTTCCTTCAACTCTGCTACCTTCCCGGAAAGCTGGAAACATGCCGAACTCAGCGACCTTCTGAAGAAACCCACAGCAGACCCCTCTGATCTTAAGAACTACCGCCCCATCTCACTCCTCCCATTCCCTGCCAAAGTCATTGAGAAAGCCGTCAATAATCAGCTCGCCGCCTTCCTTGAATCCAACAATTCCCTCGACCCCTCACAGTCCGGCTTCCGAGCCAAACACAGCACCAAAACCGCCCTTTTCGCAGCCACAGACGACATCCGAACGCTACTGGACAACGGAGAAACAGTTGCCCTCATCCTACTTGACCTCTCCGCCGCCTTCGACACAGTCTGTCATAGCACCCTCATACAACGCCTCAGCAACGTCGGAATACAAGGAAAAGCTTTGGACTGGATCATCTCGTTCCTCGCCGAAAGAACCCAGAGAGTCCGCCTCCCCCCATTCAAATCAGAGGCCACCGAAGTCATCTGCGGCGTACCACAAGGTTCATCTCTCAGTCCCACCCTCTTCAACGTTTACATGAGTCCCCTCGCATCCATTGTGCGACAACACAACCTCAACATCATCTCCTACGCAGACGACACCCAGCTGATCCTCTCCCTCACCAAAGACCCAAACACCGCCAGAACCAATCTACATGAAGGAATGAAAGACGTAGCCGAATGGATGAAGAACAGCCGTTTAAAACTTAACTCTGACAAAACGGAAGTCCTCATCTTAGGATCATCCCCCTCTGCCTGGGACGACTCATGGTGGCCACCGGCCCTGGGTACAGCACCCATACCTACTGATCACGCACGTAACCTGGGCTTCATCCTAGACTTCTCCCTCTCGATGACCAGACAAGTCAATGCCGTCTCATCCTCATGCTTCAACATCCTACGCATGCTCAAAAAAATCTTCCGCTGGGTCCCCACCGAAACTAGAAAGACAGTCACCCACGCACTGGTCACCAGCCGACTGGATTATGGAAATACCCTTTACGCCGGAACCACAGCCAAACTACAGAAAAAACTCCAACGCATCCAAAACGCCTCAGCCAGACTCATACTGGACATCCCCCGTCAAGCTCACATTTCCGGTCACCTGAAGGAACTCCACTGGCTCCCCATCAACAAGAGAATAACGTTCCATCTCCTCACCCACGCACACAAGGCCCTCTACGACCTAGGACCCGAATGCCTCAACACACGACTGTCCTTCTACACACCCACCCGCCAACTACGATCATCCAATCAAGCCCTCGCCGAAATTCCGCGCATCCACAGATCCACCATGGGAGGAAGATCCTTCTCCTACTTAGCGGCCAAAACCTGGAATTCTCTCCCCACTCAACTCCGCCTTACACAGAACCACCTCTCCTTCAGAAAGCAGCTAAAAACCTGGCTATTCGATAAATAATGCACCCACCATCCCTCAAGCGCCTTGAGACCCTCTGGGTGAGTAGTGCGCTATACAAATTCCTGAACTTGAACTTGAACTTGAACTATAAGAAGCCAACTATTATCAGACAGGTTAAATAGTCAATCACAGGTTTTCCTCAATATAATGGCAGCTTTCAAAAAGCATACCACATCAAAAATAGCTTCTTCAGGTAACAATTGTACATACAAAAGGGCAGGATGTACCTGGAGAAGGTTCAAACTTTTTGGCAGAGGAGTAATGTATGCTTTCCTTGGAACCTTATAAAATGTATAGAACATTATAAAATTCAGGGTGCCCTGCGGAAACTGATTGTAGCAGCCGCAGAACTCCAGTGAATGGCCCTTGTTCCTCTCTCGAGGGAATGCTAACAAAAAATGTAAAAGACCAAACCTAAATCTGGTCAACAGAAATCGCTCGTACCTACGTAAAAATTAAAAGATATGGCTCAATAAAAAGAGTGGACTTCAACAGGAATTGGGCATGCACTCGGGATTTTGAAAGGGCAGCCTCTTCTTTAGAGGCATAGCTGAACCAAAACACATATTCTGTAGCCCAGTTATGGTCAGTCCTCACAATTCCCTCCAGAGAGCTATACAGCTCACTCCTACCTAGGCTCTGAGGGAGGTCCTTAATGTACTTGAGCCAGAGAATATGAAAAGACCTTTCAAGGGAAATACAGCCTTTTAAAATCTCCTTATTTAATTTGGACGCAGGCCTTGTCCAAATACCTAGCCATAACTAAAAAGGGAAGAATGCCGTAGTATTTGTTATATATACAATAAATAGAGTTAGGCCCTGGGACACGTGATTGGTTGGACCATATATATCTGTGAAAAACGAGTGAGTACCAACCACACACTTTTTTCAATCCTTATGTTAAAGGAAGAAAAAAAAAAAAACAATATTACTCTTGGGTCTGTTGGGTGATTCTTACCCTTTTAATTTCTTATTTTTTCAATGTTTCAAAAGAAGATTTTATGTGTGAAAGAGGAACACAAGACTTTTTAGACATTTATACATAAATACAACACATTCTTTACATTTATATACACACTGTACACTATTTACTTGTTATAATTAATATACACAGATCCTTGTCTAAACTCGACAAAGTTACGCTCAGTCACAATATTAGATCAATTCATATAAATATAGACAATCAAACATTATTCAACAATATAAACCATATCTCAATTCATTGATCTATAAGTCAATTGATGTCATCTTGTATATGCCTACGTGTTTCGAACCAGTTGACTTGAAATCATAGGTTCTCTTCAGGGCTCTGTCTTTTAGTAAGTATCTGTTTTCTCCAGCAGCCGCCGGTCTGCAGGTAGGATTCATAAAGGGGGTGGTGATGGACAGAGTATCTGAATTAAGCAGAACACTCCTACCCAGTCAAAAGATCAGGGCTTGATCCATCACCGTTTTTTAGCTCACTGCACCATCCCAGCTCAGAACCTGGCCACATGCAAATTAGTCTGATCCTGGCCCAGTGCATCATGGGAACAGGGCAGACCAAAATACCAAGCCAATTCTTTACTGGAAAGGAAACAAGCTTCCGGGGACCGGTTTCTGGCATTACAGCCGTCTTCGGCCCGGCTTGCTTGAATCCTGATGGTGCAGTGGGCAAGGGACTCACATCTGAGCATACCCTTCCACACTTGTGGTGGCCAAAACGATTCATAAAGGGGGTGGTGATGGACAGAGTATCTGAATTAAGCAGAACACTCCTACCCAGTCAAAAGATCAGGGCTTGATCCATCACCGTTTTTTAGCTCACTGCACCATCCCAGCTCAGAACCTGGCCACATGCAAATTAGTCTGATCCTGGCCCAGTGCATCATGGGAACAGGGCAGACCAAAATACCAAGCCAATTCTTTACTGGAAAGGAAACAAGCTTCCGGGGACCGGTTTCTGGCATTACAGCCGTCTTCGGCCCGGCTTGCTTGAATCCTGATGGTGCAGTGAGCAAGGGACTCACATCTGAGCATACCCTTCCACACTTGTGGTGGCCAAAACGATTCATAAAGGGGGTGGTGATGGACAGAGTATCTGAATTAAGCAGAACACTCCTACCCAGTCAAAAGATCAGGGCTTGATCCATCACCGTTTTTTAGCTCACTGCACCATCCCAGCTCAGAACCTGGCCACATGCAAATTAGTCTGATCCTGGCCCAGTGCATCATGGGAACAGGGCAGACCAAAATACCAAGCCAATTCTTTACTGGAAAGGAAACAAGCTTCCGGGGACCGGTTTCTGGCATTACAGCCGTCTTTGGCCCGGCTTGCTTGAATCCTGATGGTGCAGTGAGCAAGGGACTCACATCTGAGCATACCCTTCCACACTTGTGGTGGCCAAAACGATTCATAAAGGGGGTGGTGATGGACAGAGTATCTGAATTAAGCAGAACACTCCTACCCAGTCAAAAGATCAGGGCTTGATCCATCACCGTTTTTTAGCTCACTGCACCATCCCAGCTCAGAACCTGGCCACATGCAAATTAGTCTGATCCTGGCCCAGTGCATCATGGGAACAGGGCAGACCAAAATACCAAGCCAATTCTTTACTGGAAAGGAAACAAGCTTCCGGGGACCGGTTTCTGGCATTACAGCCGTCTTCGGCCCGGCTTGCTTGAATCCTGATGGTGCAGTGAGCAAGGGACCCACATCTGAGCATACCCTTCCACACTTGTGGTGGCCAAAACGATTCATAAAGGGGGTGGTGATGGACAGAGTATCTGAATTAAGCAGAACACTCCTACCCAGTCAAAAGATCAGGGCTTGATCCATCACCGTTTTTTAGCTCACTGCAAAATCCCAGCTCAGAACCTGGCCACATGCAAATTAGTCTGATCCTGGCCCAGTGCATCATGGGAACAGGGCAGACCAAAATACCAAGCCAATTCTTTACTGGAAAGGAAACAAGCTTCCGGGGACCGGTTTCTGGCATAACAGCCGTCTTTGGCCCGGCTTGCTTGAATCCTGATGGTGCAGTGAGCAAGGGACTCACATCTGAGCATACCCTTCCACACTTGTGGTGGCCAAAACGATTCATAAAGGGGGTGGTGATGGACAGAGTATCTGAATTAAGCAGAACACTCCTACCCAGTCAAAAGATCAGGGCTTGATCCATCACCGTTTTTTAGCTCACTGCACCATCCCAGCTCAGAACCTGGCCACATGCAAATTAGTCTGATCCTGGCCCAGTGCATCATGGGAACAGGGCAGACCAAAATACCAAGCCAATTCTTTACTGGAAAGGAAACAAGCTTCCGGGGACCGGTTTCTGGCATTACAGCCGTCTTCGGCCCGGCTTGCTTGAATCCTGATGGTGCAGTGAGCAAGGGACTCACATCTGAGCATACCCTTCCACACTTGTGGTGGCCAAAACGATTCATAAAGGGGGTGGTGATGGACAGAGTATCTGAATTAAGCAGAACACTCCTACCCAGTCAAAAGATCAGGGCTTGATCCATCACCGTTTTTTAGCTCACTGCACCATCCCAGCTCAGAACCTGGCCACATGCAAATTAGTCTGATCCTGGCCCAGTGCATCATGGGAACAGGGCAGACCAAAATACCAAGCCAATTCTTTACTGGAAAGGAAACAAGCTTCCGGGGACCAGTTTCTGGCATTACAGCCGTCTTCGGCCCGGCTTGCTTGAATCCTGATGGTGCAGTGAGCAAGGGACTCACATCTGAGCATACCCTTCCACACTTGTGGTGGCCAAAACGATTCATAAAGGGGGTGGTGATGGACAGAGTATCTGAATTAAGCAGAACACTCCTACCCAGTCAAAAGATCAGGGCTTGATCCATAACCGTTTTTTAGCTCACTGCACCATCCCAGCTCAGAACCTGGCCACATGCAAATTAGTCTGATCCTGGCCCAGTGCATCATGGGAACAGGGCAGACCAAAATACCAAGCCAATTCTTTACTGGAAAGGAAACAAGCTTCCGGGGACCGGTTTTTGGCATTACAGCCGTCTTCGGCCTGGCTTGCTTGAATCCTGATGGTGCAGTGAGCAAGGGACTCACATCTGAGCATACCCTTCCACACTTGTGGTGGCCAAAACGATTCATAAAGGGGGTGGTGATGGACAGAGTATCTGAATTAAGCAGAACACTCCTACCCAGTCAAAAGATCAGGGCTTGATCCATCACCGTTTTTTAGCTCACTGCACCATCCCAGCTCAGAACCTGGCCACATGCAAATTAGTCTGATCCTGGCCCAGTGCATCATGGGAACAGGGCAGACCAAAATACCAAGCCAATTCTTTACTGGAAAGGAAACAAGCTTCCGGGGACCGGTTTCTGGCATTACAGCCGTCTTCGGCCCGGCTTGCTTGAATCCTGATGGTGCAGTGAGCAAGGGTCTGCAGGTAGGGCGTTTTTTTGTTATGTAGATCTCAATCCTTTTTCGAGTTTAGACAAGGATCTGTGTATATTAATTATAACAAGTAAATAGTGTACAGTGTGTATATAAATGTAAAGAATGTGTTGTATTTATGTATAAATGTCTAAAAAGTCTTGTGTTCCTCTTTCACACATAAAATCTTCTTTTGAAACATTGAAAAAATAAGAAATTAAAAGGGTAAGAATCACCCAACAGACCCAAGAGTAATATTGTTATTTTTTTTGTTTTTTTCTTCCTTTAACATAAGGATTGAAAAAAGTGTGTGGTTGGTACTCACTCGTTTTTCACAGGTAGTATTTGTTATAAACACCATGCCCAGTTCATCATGCACCGAAGTTGTTGGTGCGTTATCCAGCAAAACACACACAAGATAATGGACGGAATGTTGCACAATGGCAAAACATTCATCCCCAGTCACAGATCTGGGTTTAATCCATCGTTATTTTGCTCACCAAGCCACCCCAGTTCAGACAAGGCCATATGTAAATCAGTCTTGACCCTGTGCCTCATGGGAACAGTCCAGCCCAAACTGCCAAGCCATGTCTTCCCTGGACCGGTATCAAGCATCCTAGGACCGGTTTTTGGCTATCAGCCGTCTTCAGCCAGGATAGCTTGACTCCAGTGGCGTAGTGAGCACGGGACCCAAGTCTGGGCATACCCGTCCCACATAGGGTGAACAGCAAAACACACAAGATGATGGACGGAATGTTGCACAATGGCAAAACATTCACCCCCAGTCACAGATCTGGGTTTAATCCATCGTTATTTTGCTCACCAAGCCACCCCAGTTCAGACAAGGCCATATGCAAATCAGTCTTGAAACTGTGCCTCATGGGAACAGTCCAGCTCGAACTGCCAAGCCATGTCTTCCCTGGACCGGAATCAAGCATCCTAGGACCGGTTTCTTGCAGGACACATAAAAGACATCTTCAAAAAGAGTTTTTAATGGTTTTCAGTTTGGCCTGATTAACAAACCCCCAAATCTCACTCCCATAGACTGCCTTGGATAAGCTTTTTGCCTGATACATCGGTAGTAGGACCTTAATCGATCTTCTCCCTAGTCTTGAGGCAAACCTAAACGCCACTGCATTTGCCCTTGTAAATTCCTCCTTCTTCCTACTCATGAGAGGATGTCAGCACGGTGAAGAATCAAATAACAGACCCTAGTAAGAAAAAACTCTTGTCTCTGGAAGAATAGTGGTCCCCAGGGTAAACCTGCATGTCTTGGTCTTTCGTGGGCCAAACACCATCAAGTAGGATTTTTTAACATTATCCAATAAATCTAAGTCCTCCATAAAGTTAGCAAAAGATTCCCACAAGGACAGTGGTCCTCTTTCAGTTTTGGACATGATAACAGCATTGTCCGCATATAAGAGCACCAGTAAACACCCAGGCTCCCACACGCGGACAATCTGCTTTGATGTCAATCAGGGCCTGCCCCAAGCTGTTAATATGCAGATTAAAAGGAAATGAGGCCAGTATACAGCCCTGGCTAACCCCCTTTTAATAGGGAAACTTGAAAAACATTTAAGACCAATGAATAACATACTGAGACTGTGGTATTCATATGCAGGTCTCTTAAAAAGATGACGATGTCACGGTCCACCCCCATAGACAACATGACCTGCCACAATTTCTCGCAATTGACTCGATTATATACAAAGGGGAGATCCATACGTTCTAAGTGAATAGAGCCGGGCGAATGATGGTCTATATACTTAGGACCATATGGAGGTTTAGCCACTGGTCCACTGTGACCACTAAAAAAGGTTGCAGCATGTACAAACCCTATTTTGCAAGTAGCTATCAGGAAGGGGTGTGCCAATGATGTCCCTTATCATAGTTAGTTGCAGGGGATAACTAGAAAGTGGGTGATATGCCACCAGATGGTGTTGGTGCTCACTCTTGCCGGTTATGTTTGTGATTGGTGAAAATTAATATGGTGCTCCAGGGAGGGGAGACCACCCCAATCCCCCAAGTGTGATCCCTAGGGATCTGCCTTTGAAACATCTGAAATCCAGAGCACACATAGGAGAATGACACTTTATAGTATACAACATAGATGCTCATGACAATTTTCTTGGGCTTTTATTATCTTCTTTGATGATCCAGCCAACAGGTGTTTCGTCACCAAGGAAAATTATAACACAACTTCCTCAGGGCTGGAAAAACAATTGAATAACAAACACTTGCGATTATACATCATAGATGTTCAACTTAGTGGAGACCCAAACTTCCACATCTAACTATAGCACCCAAAGTCTGTTGAAAACTCATGTTACAAAGTCTCATACCTGTTATAATAATAACAATCATTCTATGGCAGGAATCTCATACCATCATAATAGTCCGAAATTGGGGACATGGTGCACCTATCAATATCATTGCCAGTGCAAGTTTGTGCAAAAACACTTACTCACATATCAGGGCAGTGGGAAAGGGTGCACTCATCGAAAGCCTTTCACAGTGTAGGTGAGTGATTCAAGCCCAAAAAAAACTCTATGGGCAAGCGTTTATGGGAAAGCGTACCTGTCTTGAGGCAAAATATCTCATGAAACCTGTAAAATAAGGATGAATGAAATGCATCTGAAATATGTAAATACGATTAAAGAGAATGCTAACCAAGTACATAAAAATGGGCCAACAAGCTGTGATCCTAACTCTGCACCAGTTGTACTTCCGTCCCGGCCAGTAGGTGATAGAAAATATTTCTTTATTGTGATTTCTCATCAATGAATTTGAGGAAATTATTGTTCAATGTATTCTGATCTAAGGGGACATGAACAGGGGAAACAAATATTTATGGGTAATTTGATCTATAAATATAGATATCCAAATATGTTCTAGGAGAATGATGACCATAGAGGTGCAGGCAGAACCAATATGGAAATGACAACTCCTAAATCATTAGGGCAAGATGTCTAACTGGAGTCCAATGCATATAGCCATATCACGGCACAGAGCCTATAGGAGGAAAATGGAGTATTAAACTCCAATTCTAGCGACAGACACAACCCCAACCGGTTGTGTCTGGATCTGAATAACACTATTAAAAACTGACAGTTTATGGTTTATGGGTCTTTGATGGAGGTTATCAAGGTTCTGGTTCCAGGGGGATAGTTGCAGTCTCATGCTTCGATGGAGAAAATGCCATGGAGGTAGGCGTACCCAGTGACTGACCCTCTTGCCTTCCATCCAACACAGACAATACCACAACCCCCAAACCTACAGTTAAGGAGCCAGGTGAACAGGCTGCAAAGGGACCAGGAAGCAGAGAAGTAGAAGAAAAGAGGGAAAGGCGGTGCTCTGCCAGTTGGATCTCCTAGTCAAGGTTTTCCATGGCACATCAAAAATGCATTCATAGTTGTATTGGGCTGGGGTTTCAATGCAAGTACGGGTAATTTCCGTTCCCCATCAGCAAGTATGTTATGAAATAGTAAACTTTATGCCAGCAATATCAGGAGGTCCAAAAATAAGCAAGTTGGTTACTAAAACCGCTCAAGAAGTCACAACCCAATGACTTTTAAGGAAACATTGATTTGCACACTTCTCTGGACTTATTCACATGATGCTACCAAAGGCCTACTATGATATGGCAAAACAACGTGAAACTACTAGGGCATATCTCCAAGCAGGCATCTATGACTTGTGACTTTTTCCCAGAAAAGATGATCAATTCTCCAACTAAGGCCCTGTTTCCGCATACAGGTGTCAGTTAAACACCAAACAATACAGTGGTCAGAAAGTGCAGGCAATAAGTCCACACAATGATAATGCCCGTATCCAGAGCCAAGAGGAGAGCCCAACCCAGCCGCCTCCAGTCCCTGATGGCCGCAGACAGGCCTGAACTAAGCCCACCCTTAGCCCGGGTGCAGACCGGGTGCGACTGGTGCACATCTCATGCCACAGTAGGAGGTTGACGTTTTTCAGCATGCAGCACAGGGGAACTGGTCACCAGCTCCTCCACCTTGCAGCCGACAGCAGGCTTGTGGGACCGAGAATCTGTGAGGGAGCACACCAGATCGCCAGATGTTCTTGAATTGAATTGAGGGAACTGGTCACAGGCTTCTCCTTCTCACAGCAGACAGCAGGCTGGAGGGACCGAGAGTCCCTGAGGGAGCACACCAGATTCTCTTGACCTTCCGTACAGCAGTAAGAAGTGGGTGCGTTTCAGCACATGATGTGGGGGAACTGGTCACAGGCCCCTCCTCCTCCTCACAGCAGACAGCAGACTTGTGGGACCGATAGTCCCTGAAAGAGCACACAAGATTGGCTAATTATCTAATCATCACTATAGAGGGGCTTTAGTTCTGCCCCTACACGTTGAGACCAGGAGTACATGTTTTGATTGGGCAGATGTTGTGTGCTTCCACAAAAAAAAAGTGGCTTCCCTCCACAGCTGTGGTCATTTTATTTATGCAGATGCCTAAGCTTGAGCATCAGGGGCACACACATAATATTAGAATGCTATTTAAGTGTCTTATTTAGATAACTAGATAATTTATATTGTTTTTCTTTGGCAGCAGCTCAGATGGAACGAGGGTGGTCAATTGGCCTACATGGATGTTTAAGTCTGGCTTGACAGTGCAACTGTCACTGCACCTTTTAACCTATACCAATATTATTCTTTAGTTATTTGCTACCCCTCAAATTCATATCTGTCCCTGTGCTATTTACTTGTAATGCTTCACATTACCATACAACATTCCTTTAAAGCCAGACCTTTGGGCATTGCCGATGCTTGTTTAGAAATCTGAATCAGCTTTTGAATAAATTGCTTCGAGAGGCTGAAAGGTCATTTAGGGCCTCGGTTAGACTTTGGCAGACAGGACACTTGGTCAAACACGGATGCCCTCAGTCTACAAAACCTAGGAAAGATCAGGCTATGTGTGTGTGCTAGAAACGTCAGCATTGGCTCTATTCTTTAAAAGAAAATACAGTCTTCTGGAATGTTTTCCTTTCTTATTTTAATGTTTTAAAATCTTTAATTGTGTTTATTTGTTACGTGTTCGTTCTAGTTGGGTGCAAAGCAAAATTGCCAAAAATAAAACTTGTAAAAGTTGCCCAGTGCTTTAAACTCTGAGTGGCTAAAGAAGGCTCAAGGTTGCTCACTAATACGTCGTCCAAAGTCCTTCAAAGTGGATTTACATTACTTTCTCGGGGTTTGTGAACACATGTACTTCACTGCTTCGGTCCCGCTCATAACGAACCCGGCAGACGAGGAGCTGTGAAGCATATTCGCTATCGAATTTATATCTCTGTTAATTATGAATTGTTGAATGATGATCAGGTGCTTGAGCTAATATTAATTGTTTGACAATGGCTGTCCTGACTGAAAGTAATGCTCATACCAGCATGTAATATCGCCAGCAATGCATCGCCAGAGTACATACGGTTACTGAAAGCCACATAATTAGAAATATGAGACATGCACGACTGATGTTGAAGAAAAGAATGACTGTACCTTACATACCAGGGGACTTGTTCAGGATTCGTTCACCTCTCTGTTCAAGAGCAAACATTTTCATTTTCCATTGGCAAGGTCAAGGGAGCTTATCCTGTACTTTTACTGTAACCTTACCTACCTGCATCTAATGGAAGACAGAAATTATATCTGCATTAATAGACCAGAACAATTTGTTACCACGGCATTTTAGATGTATTACATTGAAGAGTGCATTCCAATGCATGCTGACGCGAAATGAGGCACTCTCAGGCCCTTCACGTGACATTTCCAACCCTTCTATGATGTACTCCGAGTCAATCTGCAGTGCACTTTCTTCCTGATGTTTTGAACTAAACTGTTGGATGCTTCAGTTTATGTCGAAATAACATAGGTCAATTCAATGGGTGGTGAATGGTTAGCATGGGAGGGAAGCAAGTACGTTATTGGAGAGGTGATGGATGTTGTCCTGCTAAATACGTCTGTGGGTAGACAGACAGACTGACAAAGAGACCGACCAACAGACATTAAAGGTATTGAAATATTGAAGAGTTAATACTGAACTCCAGTATATCAACTACAAACATTTCAATAAGTGCTTAACTTAGATGTGGAGTGAAGAACAGTGAATCGATCACTTCTCTAGACCGGTTTACCTTGAAGGTATGCCGGTGTTCCGTCGTTTTAACACCGGCCAAATTACATACGGTATCCTGTTAAACAGGTCAGGGGCAGTCAGTGCGAGAAACCTCATGAGAGGGGTCAGACAGGGCACCTTTGGCGACCATGTCTATTTTTTTTCCGTTATGCCCCGTAAAACCGGGGTTTGTGTGAAAGCTCTGTTCTCTGATTCCTTCTTACTAAAGTATAGTCGGGAAAACCCTCCTTTATCAGGTTCATGGTCCATGCGTGCTCATGCTCTGATTTCAGACTAGAAAGTACCGGTGTTCTAACTAGATGATCTTCCCCGTCGGTTTGATCTCCCCCTACGTCAGAGGGGAGATTAGAAATACAGCTATGACCTAACTAGATGTTCTCCCCCGTTGGTTTGTTCTCCCCCTGTCAGAGGGGACCTTATAAATACAACTAGAACATGTATGTGCGTACCTGGCCGTAGGTGTATGCCTACCCTAATTTGCTGCAGCTTTTTTTGCGTGCGCCTGACCCAAAACTGTTATGGCATGTGTAAATTTGGCACACAAATACTGTTTTAATCAATAATTTTAATCTATTTTCGTATATAGCATATGCAGTTGGGAAAGGAAAATGTTTGTTTTCACAAATTCTTTGGGCCTCATTTATGAAAAGTGACGCATCGCTGCGAGAAAACAGCGATGCGTCACTTTTCATTGCACCCTCCTTGCGACCCCAATGATGCGTCATATTTACATTATGACGCATCATTGCGTAAGGACTTACAGATACGTCAGTATTTCTGACGTATCTGTAAGCGCAAAAGTGACGCATTGCTGGAGTGTGTCACAAAAGTGACGCAACTCTAGCAATGCGTCCTTTGACATGGGGCTTGCGTCAGTCTTACGCCTGCTGTGAGGAAGGCGCAAGATTTTGACGCAACAGCATCCTAAAAGTGACGCAGTGAAATCTCATAGATTTCACTGCGTCACTATTACGAGGCTTTTTGCGGGGGAACGCCCCCTCTGCATACATTATACCTGACGCAGGTATAATGTAGCGCAGGGGTATACAAAGTGACGCATCTGCTTAGATGCGTCACTTTGTAAATAGTGTGCATGTTTTACGCCGCCGATGCGTCACAAAAAGTGACGCATCGGAAGCGCAAAACTGACACAAGACCTCATAAATGAGGCCCCTTGTGTTTAAAGTATTTTTATTTGTACAAAATAAGCTTTTTTTGTTTGAATAATTAAACATAATTCTATATAATATGTGTTTATATATATGTATACATATGAATATGTCTATATGTATGTATATATATATATATATATATATATATATATATATATATATATATATATATATATATATATATTCACTGAAAAAAACATAGGTTATAGACCATATATAGTTAGGAATTAGCATTTACAAAACCTTGAAAATTCACTGAAAAAACCATAGGTTATAGACCATATATAGTTAGGAATTAGCATTTAAAAAACCTTATTTTACTCACACAAAACCATTGAAATTCCATATATAGTTAGTTGCACTAACTATATATCGCGCACCCGCAAACCACTGCTGATCATGTCACATATTACATCATTCATGACATGGTCAGTGACATCACTGATGACATCACTGATGACATCTCAAATGACATCACTGATGACATCACTGATGACAACATCCAGTGACTGTATGTTTCTGTAAAGTTAAAATATGTCTTACATATTGAAGAATGAGTGGATGTATAAGTGTCTGGATGAAGGATTTAGTAGGTGCGTGACTGACTGTATGAGTGAGTGATTAAATGTGTCTCACTGAATGCATGGGTTAGTGACTAAACTGTCTTAATTTGTGCATCATAATGTCTGTTGTGATGTAAACTGCTGCATGTGTTGATCATTAGCTATACGAGAGGCTATATGTGTTATTGATTGGTTGCCCAAATATTTGTATGGGAGATTGAGTTTGTGTAGGGGTGGCTGGGAGGTGTGTGACTCTGTGCATAGATGTGTGAGCAGTTGATTCACTAGGTGTATGAGTTCAAGAGTGCATGTGGAAACAGCTACATGGGCAGTTGACTGTGTGCATGAGTGTATTGATGAGTGAATGGATATCTCAATGCTACATGTCATAGTAAGTACATATGTAAAACACAGTACATGTGAGAGTTGGCATATATAAATAACTGTGCATGAGAGCCACTGAATGTGTGAGTGGTTGTATGGATCATTGTGAACTTGTATCAGGGATTGCATAAGAGAGTAAATATGTGTTAGTATATGTTTGAATAAGTAAGGTGTGTATAACTGTATAGTTGAAGAAATGGAGGTGAGATTGTTTATTTGCATGACTGACTAGGTGTGTGAGTAACTCCATGGATGAGTGACAGTGTGTGAGTGTCTGTATACACTGAGTGTATCTAAGGTTATATTAGAGTCTGAAGAGGTTTATCGTATTAGCACAAGAATGATGTCAAATGAGATGTCATCATTGATGTCATCAGTGATGTCATTTGAGATGTCATCAGTGATGTCATCAGTGATGTCACTGACCATGTCATGAATGATGTAATATGTGACATGATCAGCAGTGGATTGCGGGTGCGCGATATATAGTTAGTGCAACTAACTATATATGGAATTTCAATGGTTTTGTGTGAGTAAAATAAGGTTTTTTAAATGCTAATTCCTAACTATATATGGTCTATAACCTATGGTTTTTTCAGTGAATTTTCAAGGTTTTGTAAATGCTAATTCCTAACTATATATGGTCTATAACCTATGGTTTTTTCAGTGAATTTTCAAGGTTTTGTAAATGCTAATTCCTAACTATATATGGTCTATAACCTATGGTTTTTTCAGTGAATTTTCAAGGTTTTGTAAATGCTAATTCCTAACTATATATGGTCTATAACCTATGGTTTTTTCAGTGAATTTCAATGGTTTTTTAATAGCAAATATCATACACTGTCGAATGTCAAGTACGTGGTAAGTAAAAACATTTTCGTGTTTATGCACACTGATCTGCTTTGAATGCTGCCCCCCACCCCTCATTTCTATTAGGAGTACTCTCTCTTTGCAGATAGTGAAGGGTAGTTAACGCAGGCCTTTGCCCCCGTTGTAATCCGTCGTGCCTGCTTCTCTCTCCATTTGATTGATTGTTCTCTTTGGTTCATTCTCTATTTACAAACAAGCACAGAGTCGCAATACTCTGTTTAGTCTTTGCAGATAGCGAAAAATCGTGTAAAAAAACAAAAGGAATCGAGCAAAATCAGTAGGCCACTAATGGGATCTCTTTTTGACCTCGCTAAAATAGAAACATTAGGAACAACCTGTTGAAAATAGCAATGTGTATGTACATAAGCGGCGTTCATTTGTGTTCACAGTACCCCTTGTTGATTGTTTGAATCGAGCATTGAATTGTTCGAAGTTGGTTCTCTTAAGGATCTTCTCTGCCTGCAAACGAGGAAGAATAGGAATATTCTCTCGCCCTTTGCAGATAGTGAAGGGTAGGTAACGCAAGCCTTTAACACGTCGTACCTATTTCATTCCTCATTGATTGATTGATTGTCCGAACATTGACTGTTTGGGAATTAGTTCTTTTTGGAGGTATTCCCTGTTTGCAAATAAACGTAGGAAAATCTTTGCAAGTAGTGAAAGGGTACGTAATGCGGACCTTTCTCCCCCGTTGTAATCTGTCATGCCTATCTACTCCCCACTGATTGATGCACCTGTTTCACCCGGAGATAGGTCATCTGGCCCGACCAGAGAGCACCCCTAGTGAAAAGGACATATGCAATAATAACGAAGTGATCACTGTATCCTGTTAACAGAAACTTTAGCATGAAACAACCTGGAAAGAAAAGAATAGGAAAACGAAAATCAGTAGGCCACTGATGAACTTTTTATTAAATAACAAACAGAGAAACGATAACAATACGTAATGATAAAACCTATTATTGTCCTAGAAACAAGAAACGTTAGAAGTAAGCCCGTAATAAGAAACCTGAAAACATCGCCCCTCACTGCCCCAAAATGTGTCTGTCCCACCGCCTGCCACGGCCAAATAACGGCAAACTGGGAAAGATAGAAGTCAGCAGACATCCGCCCCATTCTAGAAACTTCCAAAGGGCAACAGGTTTTCGGCTACGCCCAGCCGGAAGCAACACATATAAGGCGGGTCCTGCTGCCACGCCTCGGCCAGGAGATCATCACGTAGGGTGTAGCCGGAGGAGAGGCCGAGGCCAGCGGGACCCGGCCAGGGGGATTGACAACACTGGAGAGTTTCAGGGGGGGGAATGTCCCTGTCCTCGACCCTCCCCTCTCTCTCCCAGTCCTGCCGCGGTGGCCCTTGAGAGTTGCAGGTTGTCCCTCCACACTCTCTCCCGGTCCGGCCACCAACGGCCGGGGGCTGGGGCCGACGGGATCCGGCTGCAGCCGATGAGCCAAGGAACCCGTTCATGGGGCCAGAGCAAAGGGCGTCCGGCCGCCATCCACCGGAGGTGCGGCCCAAAGACGGACGGGACATTTCTTCTTTCTTTTATAATGGCTGCGACAACACTGGGGGGGATGTCTTGCACATGCCTCCGACCCCCCCCCTCATCCTCATCGCCTGGTCCGGCCATAACAAATGTCAAGCGAGACGCCGTGGGGTGCACTGGGAGGGAGAGACGATGCAAACAGGCCTCTCCCGCCTCCCCAGGTGGAGGCTTCCCAGCTGCACCCTCAGCGCTCCAGGCGCCCGGAAAAGGGTTCTTCCACTGTGGCGATGCTGCAACGTCTCGCCCGGCAGGGTGGAGCCCGTCCGCTCATTTGACCCCGCGATCGCCAGTAGATACCGAACTCTCAAAATGGCGGTCGACCTGGCAAGAGCGGGCCCAGCATAAAGAAATGGCCCGGTCACTGGTTGACTCCACCACCGTAGTCCTCCACGACCTTGAAGATTCTAGAGGAGCCGCGGGAGTCTCCGACCCCCGCAGACACCCCCGATGGGGAATGACTGCCATGATCGCCCGTGGAGTGACGAAACTGTATCCGCGGGACGTCGGCGCTCCCATGCTGCCACCAGCCTCAGTTTGAATGACTAGAATCCTGCAGACCTCAGTTCCGGTGAAAGCACAGTGTGACCCGGTAGGAAAAATTGTTGCACCCCCTCCCCTTTTTGACTGATAGTTCAAACCACCGATCCTTTCCTTTGCCCTTTTACCGGAACTATGGACTGCCTCCCCCTCTTTTACATTTTCTAGAGAAAACAAAACATTAACCACTACATTAGCATAGCAGTTGACACCAGAACTGTTTTCAAATTGAAAACCAACAACATCTTCAACAGAATCCTTTTTGTTTCTGCTGTGACCCTGCTACAGCACAGGCATTGTCCCCAGCAGTAATTCTGCAATGCCGATAAGTATAGCTGTGGTGCCTACTGGACTCACTCACCCCCGCGGCGCCCCACGCCGTTATTTGCTGGGCGGCAACTTACTAGACATCACCTTCGTGACATCCAGATTTCAGCGCTTTCTGCTGCCTTGGAACTATTCGCACAACAGACCGCTACTGACAATCCACCCCCCGGGACGCCCCACGCCGGATACCCAAATCAGTGCGGCACCCAGGCAACATCTTCTGAATTTTCATAATTTGAAAGAACTAGTAGCATGTCCTCATCAGGAATTTCCTCATGAAAAGTCTGCAATGATGATTCTTGTAACTCTATGGTCTCCAAACATTCGATAAATTCGCCATCAAGAGATTGATCAAAAAAATCATTCAAGTCATCTCCTCCTTGTGAGAATATTTCATTATTGGTGCGGTCAATTTCAATAAATGTATTGGATAATTCAAAAGAAATTGCCACGGTCTCTTCGTTGTTTAAATGTTTTTACTGTTTTTGTTTTGTTGTATATATTTATAAGTTATTAAAGTTTTATAATCCTACTACTTTGTTGGAGTGCTATATATTTTTAATATGACACATAATTGTAAAAACTTTGATGTACAAAGAGTCATCCCTGGAATCTTCCGCTTCAGGCTCGGTCCCCTCCCCAATCACAATACAGGATGGTTTTCAGATAGTAGGAACACGTGTGGTGTGACGGATCTCATCGGGTGTGGGCCTTGATCTACTATAACTCCTTTGAAGAGGGGTGATACTTTACAGCTGGGGCCATAAACTACATCTGCAGGGCTTGCTGATAGCCTGGACAATCGGACACAGAGGAAGAGGAGTGTCAGAGGGTACGGTAGTGAATAGGGCGAAAGGGAGGTGTCGGGCGGGCACAGAGTGTGATTCTCAAGGAAGAGCAGCGCAGATGGGGGGAGGTTTATTGCCCATGCATAACAAAGAGAGCGGGGGTGACCAGTGCCTGGGGAAGATGCTTGCGAAGGTGGGGAGCCATGCTAAGGATCGACAGCGTGCAGAGAGTGGGTCTGGTCAAGGCATCTAAAATGGCTGCCGTGCACGACAAAAGTGTGGCATCTCAAAAAAGGCAAGATGGCGCAGACAATGTTTTTCAACACTTCCTCATTTCCTTCGAATCGAACGTTAACAGACGTTGGTGCATATTACCAAAGTTAAGCGATATTTATCGCTAACGATGCTTAGCAACGAATTTTTTACCGCTAAGCATCGTCAGAAATTATCGAAGATAAACCTTGCTATTATCAAGGTTTATCGCAAATGCGATAAAAAACGGCCGCAATGCATGAATATCGCTAATAAGTCAGCGATATTCATGCATTACCGAGCTAATGCTCTTAGCCATGTTATCCACCTCCCATTGGATAACATGGCTAAGAACTGCTCAGGGCAGGTGTTAGTTTTTGGAGATATTCGCGCTTAGCGCGAATATCTCCAAAAGTTGGTAATAGGAGATAGATATCTTGCATGTTGTAATGCAAGTTATTGTGGTATATGGAACTCATACCATAATCTCTCAGGAAAGCAGAAACTGATCCTTTTGGGACTGCCTGAGAAGGCCTAGGAGGTGAGGGGTACTCTACTTTGCCCCCTTTTCACGTTCCGAACTATTATTTTTTACTCTCTTCTGTAATTACACAAAATGGCAGCGATAAGATGCATCAGAGACAGACAGTGAGAGAAAGGAGGCCGGAGATGAAGAAGAGATGTCAAATACACATTGGAGATAATATAGTGGGAGAAGGGAAGTAAATATGAGTAAACTTACCATGTAACATAAAAATGTTGCACTCTATACTATAAGTCTCATTTTATACTACAATCACTTCGCTACAACCTCATGAATTAAAAATAAAAATTAATAATGTCTCAAACAATTTTTGATTTCTAAATATAAATTTATTCTTCTGAATTTTCAAAATTTGAAAGAACTAGTAACATGTCCTCATCAGGAATTTCCTCTTCAATCATCTCATCTGGAATCTCCTCATGAAAAGTCTGCAATGATGATTCTTCTAACTCTATGGTCTCCAAACATTCGATAAATTCGCCATCAACAGATTGATCAAAAAAATCATTCAAGTCATCTCCTCCTTGTGACAATATTTCATTATTGGTGCTCTCAATTTCAATACATGTAGTGGATAATTCAAAAGAAATTGCCACGGTCTCTTCATTGTGAGCCATTTTATTTTGAAATTGCTTGCTGTAAATTGCAGAAAAAAAGAATCACTTTCATTTATCGTTTTTAGTAATACATAATATAAAACTAACTTTATCAAGTATTTAGTATAACAGAAGGACTGTAAATAAATAACAGAAAACATTTTTCAAATTATCTTCAAGTGTACAACATAGTTCCCCTTACAAATTAACAACTCACCTTTTTAAAAGTAGGAGAAGTGTTAGTACTGTGTAAATCAAACACCAGCAATTAACCACCAAAAATTCCTCACAAATGTACCTCAGACAGTAGTATCACAAAATGGCTGTGGTTTCCTCTCATTTTAGATATATACATAACCAATTAACTTTCATCACACACAAATACAAAACCAAAGTAACATTTTAATTGGTTCTAAATTTCAACACTTTCAAATGTGTTTTCCCCATGCAATTTTCCATAGGACATTTAGATACGTCTACAGCCTGAATGGCTGAACGGAATTACACCAAACTTGGCAAAATGGTACATCAAACCTAAGAGGTCAGGGAGGATCTACTATGCCCCCTTATGGTCATTTGCCCCTTCGCTTTGGCCTCCTCTTGTCTCTCGATCCTACCGAGAGACAAGATGGCGGCCGCTACGGACTGTTTGGAATGTTTACAGACGCCGGAGAATCAATCAGCTTCGCAAAGCTCCGTAACGCGAAAAGTACGCGAAGCGGAGCGCTGTTACAGATATATATCTTTTTTTGAACGTTAATTTCTCAAAATCCACTGGAGCACATATATTGAGACCTAGCAAAGGCACATCGGGCTACCAGTCCCTACAATTTTGCCAAGTTTCGTGCAAATCCATTCAGCCGTTCGATTATTATTATTATTTTTTTTTTTGCCCCGCGGGGCCCTTTTAAAACCTCCACATCAAACCTAGAGGGTCAGGGAGGATCTACTATGCCCCCTTATGGTCATTTGCCCCTTCGCTTTGGCCTCCTCTTGTCTCTCGATCCTACCGAGAGACAAGATGGCGGCCGCTACGGACTGTTTGGAATGTTTACAGACGCCGGAGAACCAATCAGCTTCGCTTCACAAAGCTCCGTAACGCGTAAAGTCCGCGAACCGGAGCGCTGCCTGGTCCGCTGTTACAGATATATATCTTTTTTTGAACGTTAATTTCTCAAAATCCACTGGAGCACATATATTGAGACCTAGCAAAGGCACATCGGGCTACCAGTCCCTACAATTTTGCCAAGTTTCGTGCAAATCCATTCAGCCGTTCGGGCTAAAAGTGAGGCCAACCGCCCTATGGAAAACTCAATGTTAAAAACACGTTTTGGGACCCCCCTTTTTTCTAGGCCCCCCCTTGACGAACCCCCCCCAAATTTTCAGGGGCTGCTCAGAAAAAAAATGTTCAATTTTCTTGAAAATTTCAGCCAATTCCGTCCACAAACGTCAAAGTTATTAGACATAGAATTTTCAAAAATCCCATAGAGAAAAAATCCTAACTATATATACCTACTGGCGACCGCCAGTAGGTAATATATATATATATAGTTGTTATACGATAAATATATTAAAATACATGTAACAGTGAGAAAACTGATTCCAGCAAGTACAATCAGCATTCCCTTTTTCAAAGGTTGATAATGAGTACCATTAATTTGAGCAATATAAACAGTTTTTTAAGAAGCACTTTATAAGTATAGTGTGAAGCACTATGAATGAATCACATTTATTTGTGCGGTTAATCAAAACCATTACAAAACGCATCATATTTTAAAAAGAACGGGAGAAAACACACTTTTAGAAATGTAAAACAATAAATATTTGTTCAAAAAATTATTAAAAACCACCATTTGTTTTTGTATATAAAATAAGACAGAAATTTGCAAAAGACCTGTTATGGGCAAAGCAAGTCAAAAGTTCAGTATTGTCCAAGCTTCCACGACCCGGGCCCAGCTTTCTACGGAAGTCCTGGCGTGTAGAGAGTTGCCCTTCAATAGTGTGCGAGTGTGGTAAACAAATTTACCAAAGCTCGCCATGTGCTTTACAATGTCCAAAGTATAAAGTTGTTGGACTGCCTCTTTTGCTAAACGGGTGCCCAGTTGAAGGAGGATTGGTCTAAGATAAGTTCTACGAGCTGGCTGAAGTGCTGGACAGCAAAATAGAACGTGGGCCAAGGATTCTCGTTTGTAATTGCAGAAGCGGCACTCCCTAATACACAGCCTTGGGTTCGTGGTTGGATATAGTTCTTATAAAGGAAGAGGGTGTAGTCTGGCAGCTAAGATCCTGTGTAAGGCTAGCCTCCCCACGGCCTGCCGAAGGTGGAGTTTCTGGCTGGACTGTGTGTGTGGAAGACTTTGGGTCTCATGAAAGCCTCTTGCTGCCAGGGATTCCATGTCCAAAGTGCGAAAGCGTAGCCGCAATTGCTTTTTTTATTGTGTCCTTGATGATAGCATAGTTGGTAAAACTGGGGTCTCAATTCTCTGTGGCAAGCTGCAGGTGATCTTTGGCTAAGGCAAGACAGTCAGACCATGGGTTGCTAGATTGTAGGAAAATAGATTTAAAAAAACAGCCTTCATAGAGTTTATGGGAGCCGCCGTTGTTAAGAAAAAGTATTTCGAAAGAGTCCCTAGCTCCTCTAGTTGATTGAGATCAAATTCCAAACAAATTAAGGTGTTCCTGGTGCAAGCCGGTAGACGGAATATCTTTTTGTAGGCGGTGCAATGTATTTTTTCCAGGTCTTGCACAAATTTCCCTGGGAATGCCTGTTGCGCGTAATTGAGGGACGGTAACAGTTTGGCCCTCAGGACTCTTTGTATGGCCATTGTTGTGGGGCTATCCAGTGTCGCGTATAATTTGCAAAGTGCATAGGTGGCCATTTTCCCCTTCTGCTGCAATTTGTGAAGGTGCACCTGTGGGCGGCCTGATTCGCTGATCCAAACCCCCAGGTAGTTGTAAGATACGACACAGTCCAGAGGCAGCATGTCCAACCGCCACTTTGCCACCTTTTTTCTCGGGTAATGGCCAAAAATTACTATTTTGGACTTCGTTGAATTAGCAACCAGCTTGATCTGAACATTGTATACCGGAAGGGCCGTCAGCGCTTTTTGAAGACCTATTTTAGTATGGTGAAAAAGAACCAGATCATCGGCATACTGCAGCAGCTATATGTTTGTGAGGCCAATCCTGGGCGTGGCTAGTGAGGCTCCATACAGTGCACTATGTAAAGATCATAGCAGTTGTATTTTAAGGGCCATATTCGTTTATTTTGTAATCTGGAAGCCTTGGGCCTGATTATGATATTGGTCGAACTTTCATCCGACTGGCACCGTGGCGAAAGCAGGACCATCCGACTAGAAGCCAGCAGTACTGCAGCCCGTATTATGAGTCCAAATGTGTATACTTTGCATTGCAGCATGTGCTGTGGGCTGCAGCACTCTCCACAGTACAAAATATACACCTTTAAAACACACCTGCACTATGGGGCCGATTATGATGGAGGACTTCCTCCGGCCTGGAGTAGGAGGAAAATGCATTTTTCCGTCCGCAAGCCGCGGATAGTCCATCCGTCAAATTAGGATGGTGGTGGGGACCGCGGCCGTGTGAAAGACCGTCTGCCGCTTTTCCGCCGGTCGCGTTCGCGACCGCCAGAAAAACTGCTGTAACATGGTGGCGGTGTCTGCGAAACATCGCCGGTCAAATTACGATGCTGGCGGTCCTATGCCTTTCCACAGCGGCATTGCTGCCATGAAAAGGCATACGGTCTTTGCTTTGGGGGCCTGTTGCAGGCCCCCAGGGTGAAGTGGGGGGGTGGAGTGGACATGGGGAGTACCTTTGGTACCCCCCTGCATTTGCATGCACAATGCGGCAGCCACCGCGCGGTTCCTGCCGCTTAATGCATGCATATGCAGAGCAGGCATTTTTGACATTGCAGCGGGTGCTGGTCAAAGCAGCACCCGCCACAATGTTAAGTATACGGGATGTGACCGCCAAGGTGGCGGTCACATCCTAATTCCTAAGGCGGAACCACCGCCGCCCCTGCGGACGGTCAATCCACCTCGGGGGTGGAGGATGGATCCGTTTCTGTCCTCCATCATAATCGGCCCCTTAGTTTTCAGGCACCATGCGGTGCCAGCTACATGGTATAGGGATGTTTAGGGGGGCACCATATGTGCCCCCAGGGCCCATAACGGAGAGCCAGGTGGGTTAAGGGGGCCCTGCTGGGGGGCCTTCAAAGTCAATGTCCGCCTGCCTTTTTATGGCAGGTTATCTGCCATGAAAGGGCTTGCGAAAGTGACACCCTAATCCCTTTGCGATACCCATCACCCCATTGTAGGGAATAGGAGTGCCACCGCAGCACTGACAAGATCCCTGATCCTGTTGGATACAGCAGTCCTTCCCCCGGCCACCTGAGATCCGACCGCCTGCATCCTAATGCAGTGGTTGGATCCAATGGGCTGGATGAAAGTGGGACTGCCACTGAGGCCCAAAGTTTGAAATTACTTAATCTCCATACCCCCCAAAACTCTAATAAAAATGAAAAAGACTTTTTTTATTGTAATCTGATACTCTTAAAGCATTCTTGTGTTCTAGTGTCAATTTAGTAAAACAAGAAACTGCAAAAATATTTTACAAAAGTAGAAGTCATAAATATAATGCAGCATTCTGTTAAACACTGACACATGGTGCAACTAAGTGGTAGGAATATTGTGGATCTCTGCAAATTACGTAACGTTTCCTTACACATATATTTGTAAAATGTGTAATTTACCCCTGCTATTCCCTAGTGGTCCAAAAATCCATGGATTTTTGGAGTATAAAAGCATCCAGATGTCTTAATGAGCTACCCCCTCCCTACTTTTAGGTCTTCTGTTCCAACAGCACTTTTGCTATCCCTGCAATATATATTGTTTAGCTAGCAGGGGTTTTAGCCTATCTAACTCTTACTGTTGAACCGGATGCAAAAACATGGTGATGGATTGAATGCTCACAATAATCTCAGCCACTGTAAATCATCTGTGCTCCATTCAAATATATCATTCTTTTGCCCACCATACTACAATGCCACCCCATTTTGGACCCAGCCATATGCAAAGCCGTCTTCACCCTATTCCTCATTGGAACAGTCCACCCCCAACATCCAGGCCAAGTCCTCCCTGGCTAACTTGAATCCACTGGCAGAGTGAACCCACAAACCACGTCTGTGAATGCCTGGTGCACTTGGGGTTTGCAAATGCAAAACATAAACATATCATGGATGGAAAGTTTTAATTTAATATCAGCCACTGGAAATCACCTGTGGCCACATCCCAACCCATCGTTTTGTTCCCACCATGCCACCCCAGTTTGGACCCAGCCATATGCTAAACAGTATTAATCTTGCTCCTAATGGTAATCGTTCATCTTGAACTGACGGGCCATTGCTCTCTGGACCTGAAGCAAGCATTCTGAGACTGGTATCGGGGTATCACTCCTTATCAGCCAAGCTAACTTTCCTTCAGTGGCACAGTGTGTACAGGACCCATGTCTGCCCACACCCTTCCCACATAATGCGACATTTTTCCACTTGACTCTACTTTACCCTACTCCTCTCTACAACACTCTACACCACTTTATTGTACACTATGCGCTTCCACTCTACGCCATCTCACTCCAAGACACTCCAGTGTAAGACCTTTTAAGGCACGGCTCGCCACTGTCCTACATTTCACGCCACTCCACATACCTCCACTCTATTCTACCCCACTCCATCATATCCTACTACACTCCAATACACCCCAACCTAATTTACCCCACTCCACTTCAATATACCCCCACACCCCTTCACTGGAATATACTTCATTCCACTCAATTCTTCCATTCCAGTCTACCATACTGTAAACTTCCCAATTTACTCTACTCTAATGCACCCCACTCCACCTCGATCTACCTCTACTCTAATCCAGTCCAATCTACCCCACTCGGTATTTAGGGCATGATTACGATGGTGGTCGGACTTCCATCCAACCGGCACCTTGGCGGAAGCAGGAACGCCTGACTAGATGTCAGCGGTCCCGCTGCACACATTATGAAGCGACCGCCTTCACGGCAGTTGCACTGTATATACTTTTCATTGCTGCGTGTACTACGGGCTGAAGCACACTCCTGAGTACAAAATATACACATTCCAAACATCACTGCTGTGCTGTCACATGGTGCAGGAATGTTTAGGGGGCATCATTATGTGCCCCTAGTTCCCTTAGTGGAAGGCCAGGAGGCAAGGGGGCCCTCTAGGGGTCCTCAAAGTGCCTTTCCCCCTGTCTCTTCATGGCGGGTTAACCGCAATGAAAGGGCCGGTGGAAAGGCCCATCCCAATCACTAAGGTAGTGCCTAAGTAGGCACCGCCCCATTGTAGGGAATAAGAGTCTGACTGCCTGTTGGGGGCTCCCCACAAGTACCTGCTTCCTGTGGTGGGTCCTCGCAGAGACGACACGAACTATCACCCCCACACACACCCTACCCTGTTCTGGGTGGGAAACAAAATCAGGAATAGGATGAGAGTGAGGATGGCAGCCAAAAGTCTAGGGCAGGAATGCAGGGGGTGTAGGTGGTGGGGGACGTCCCTCACGTGAGTAGTCCCAGAGCACCAACTGGACAGGGAGATAAGGGAACACTGATTAACCACCGTTCTCTTACTTAGCAACCACAAACCACAAACACTCATATGGGACACAGCTTACCTCCTCATAAGTACAGCGGCCCTGCTGCCACCATGGAAAACGTAAGTAAAGCTTTCCACAAGTACTCCAGGAAACGGGTACAAGGAATAGTCAAGCGCTCCTGCGCTGCTACCAGGGTAATGTCATGGCACTACTAGTGCGGAATGTAATGATAGAAAAAGCGCTCCTGCGCTGCTAACAAGAAATTGTCAAGGCGCTCCTAGCGTGGAATGAAAAGAAAGAAAAAGCGCTTCTGCGCTACAAACAAGAAATGTCAAGCGCTCCCAGCACGGAATGAAAAGAAATGCAATAGCGCTCCTGCGCTACTAAAGAAAAGTCAAGGGTTCCTAGCGGGGACTGAAAGGAAAGGTACGGCGCTCCTGCGCTACCAATCAAGACATGAAAAGCACTCCCAGCGCGGTATGAAAAGAAAGCAATAGCGCTCCTGCGCTACTCACACGGAAGGCAAGCGCTCCAACGTGGCCAGGATCAGGATACAGGAAAACGGCGTTCGGCTCCGGGAACACGCAGAGGAAGTACACGAAGCGCCGAGCTCCGGGGTGTCGCGTCTGATAAGCGACCTTCCCCGGAAGCTCTGAATACGTGGCTGCGCTTCCAGCCGTCGACTGCACCGCTACCAGCCGAGGCCGGAAGTGAATATTCCTATACCCATACGAGTGTCCGCAACAAGCACACGGACAACAGGCAAGCGGGAAAGAGGCAGGGTGGTCCTAGGAACCATTACACTGCCACACTGACGGGATCCTTGATCCAGTCGGACGCAGCAGCTTGCCCCCCACCAGCCAAGATCGGACCGCCTGCATCCTAATGTGTTAGTCATATCCAATGGGCAGGATGGTGGCGGGACTGCCACCGATGGCCTGACGGTGGCTGTCCAGTCCCACCGCCATTGTAATCAGGCCCTTAGACACAATATTGAATGAAAAGTTATATTGGGACATGAATATTGTGTTTAAAATATTGTGCAATTAAAATATCGTACTATGAATAATCAAGCTCAAGAATATTGAAATTATGTTTTTAATATTATTGCTAAAAATATCGATTTAAATTGGGTTTTTTTCAAAATTGATATTTTAATTGTAATGATTTAATGTGATGATTTTTTTATTTAGTAATAAATAAAAAATGTTAATGCCATATAGATGTTTTTTCTTCTGTTTAGTAATTCTTTTTTTTAGTGGGATGTTTATAGGGAATTAGTGCAGGTAGTAATTTAAAATGTATTCGAAATAACTACATTTAATTTTACATTTAATTATTTATTAAATATGATGGATTTTAATAACATTTATTATTAAATGTGTGCTGTGATTTTAAGAAATGTTCTTTGAATAAAAGAATAATGAATCAAAAGAACTTATTTTTCCAGCAAAGACGTCTAACAATATGTTTAATTTGGGAGATACCACTTTATCTTTATCTGTGATGGACTATGGACATTTTATCCATTGACAGTTTTTTTTTTAGTTTAGTTGAGTGCAGAGCCATTTGTGTCTAGATTTGCTTTGGGGAACATGTTTTCTCCATTATCGAGTGTGTATGAGGTTCTTTGGCTCATTGCACCACGCATGAATTCATCTTCACAGCC
Organism: Lissotriton helveticus; assembly: GCF_964261635.1. Lineage (NCBI taxonomy): Eukaryota > Metazoa > Chordata > Amphibia > Caudata > Salamandridae > Lissotriton > Lissotriton helveticus. The sequence continues at coordinate 757,317,476 of NC_136059.1, read as the reverse complement.
ACAATACTATATTGACTGGTGCTGGGTTCTGTTGCCTTGACCTCTCTCTGTGCTTTTGTGTAACATTAACGGGGCCAATATGATGGCAAAATGATCGCAACCGATGGCCTGGCGGTGGTGACCGCTCCGCCATAGTAACGTGGAAAAACCCCCAACAAATTATGATGGCGGTGGGTAAGTCCATCTGCCGCTTTTACGCCGGTAGCAATCATTGCGATTGCCTGCCGGGCGGAGCAGGACCACTAAAATGGTGACAGTGCATAGCAGGCACCGTCCCCCATATTAAGAAGCCAGCCTTTCCATGGCAGGTATACCGCCATTGAAAGGCTGGCGGGGATTGGTTCTGGGGCCCATTGCGGGCCCCCATTGTGTTGGGGGGAGGTGTGTTTGCATTGGGGGCGTACCCATGGTACCCCCCTACATTTCACTGCACCAAGTGGCTGGCACAGTATAGTGCCTGCCACGTAGTGCAGTGAAATGCACAACATGCTCTTTTTCGCATCACGGCGGTGCTGCTGCCAGTCCGGAATCCGACTGCAGCGGTGGTGGGCCCATCATAAATGGATGAGCGGGACTCCCACATGCATGGCGGTCGGACCCAATCTCCACTACGGTGGCGGCCGGAGAAAATACGACAACCATTGTAATAAACCACTTAGTATCAGGGTTTTTGGGTTTATAGGGGTAAGGGTTGGGAGTAAATTTCAAATACACTGTTTAAAGGTTTTATTTAAATAAATGTAACATTTAGAATTAAAAAAAATTATTTTAATTTAAACTGCTTTCTTGCTATTTTTGTGTTATTAGTTATACATATTAAAAAAAAAGTAGTTTCAAAGGTAAAACTTTTTTATATATATTTACTTTGGGTGTGTACGTTTTATAAATTATTGGTGAATGTCGCTGAAAAAATTTTAACACAAAAATATAAGAATTTGGAAATGTCTTTTTTCAATATAGATAAAATGGGTGCTATAATAGTTAACATTTTTTATCAAAAATTGAATTTATTGTATAGTTTAATAATATATTATTACTAATATTGTATGAAATTGTATAATTGTGTAAATAAGATAAAACATTAATTAGTGATTAATATTTACATATATCTATTTTGCTCTTACTTTTTGTTTTTGATTGATATGTGTTAGTGTTTTTGTATGTGCTTTAAAAAAAAATATATCATTTTGGGCCATATGTAGGAAGCCTTTGCGATCCCTTATTTTGCTATTGCATTTAAGGAATCGCAAATTGCGATTCCTTAAATGCAATGTAGGAAGCACCCAAGTTGTGCGACTTTCGGCTTAAGGAATCGCAAAATACCACCAACTTCAGGTTGGTGGTATTTTGCGATTTCTTAGAAAAATTCACTTTTTGGCATTTTTCAAAGTGCCACGAGGGTCACATACATGCCCTTAGGTCATGTATGTGGGCCACATGTGCACATATGTCAATTTCAGGGGGTGCAAAAGGGTGCCCTATTGACACCCTTACAACCCTGAAATTGAATTCTCAATTTGCGATTCTCTAATTGAGAATCGCAAATTGAGAATGTCTTCCCACTCATTCCTATGGGCCTTCTAGCCCATAGGAATGAATGAGAAGGTATTCCTTATTTGCGAATCGCAATTTGCGATTCGCAAATAAGGAATGAGTGGGATTTGCACTATAATTTGCTAATCCTACCTACATTTCATTTTGCAATTCTCCAATTGCGATTCCCTAAAAATCGCAAATTGAGAATTGCAAAATGAAAATTACCTATATATGCCCCTTTATTTTTTGGACAATTTGATTGATTACTATTTTTTTTAAATTAAAATAATTATTTAAGTGCTACTTTTTGGGAAAAATGTAGCATTTTACATCAATTGTTTCTATCAAATTGTGTATAAATTCGTGAAAAAATTTATGTATTACATAAATTTAAGGTCGATTTATTTATAAATTCATAAAAAATGCAAGGTTTATTTTGGTAAATATAACACTTAGAATGAAATCCAATTAAATAAATGCAATGATTATTGTCACTTATGGCACAATTAGGATGGCGGGGAGACCGCCACTGACAGCCCGTCGGTGGCGGTCCCACCACCATTGGACCCATAATATCTGCCACTCATATTCCAATGGCTGGCAGATGGGTGGTGGACGGAAAGATCAACCACCAATCATCCGAGTGCGACGGACGGGGCTGTATTCCATACAATGGTGGCGGAGCCTACCAGGCACCACCTTAGGGATTACGATGTCCCTTTCCACCCGCCTTTACCAGCGATTAACCCGCCATGAACAGGTAGGCAGAAAGTGACTCTGATGTGGACTCCGGGGGGCACCTATTGTTCCTGCCTACATATCCCTGCACCATGTGGCAAGCACCGCATGGTGCCTGCCACGTAGTACAGGGTGCATTTTTTGCATTGCGGCGGGTACTTCAGCCAGCAGCACTGGCCGGAATGCAAAGAATAGAAGGTGCGACCGCCTTGCAGGCAGTCGCCTCGTAATACCTATGGTGGGAGCATTGACGTCTAGTTGGTCGGTCCCTTTCCTTATGTCCACCCGCCTTCTTAATCAGGCCCTTAATTCTAAAAAATGTATTATTTAAAAACACATTGTAAAATAAAAAGTGTAATATTGTTGTGTTTGGTAAAATAAATTGATTTAAGTTTGTATTAAAATTTAAAAAAACATTTACTTTTCATAATATGATTTTAGTTATTAATTCGAAAAAAGTTGTTGTGCATTTAAAATATTTAAATTAGAAATAAACAATATGTATTTGGTGAATTGTTGTTTGAAATTCTTAATTTAATTTAAGTAGGGTTTTTATTTGTAACATTTTTTAAATGGTTATAATGGACTGATTGCTTAACAACTGAATTGGAAAAAATAAAAAAATAAATGTAAAGGTTTAAAAACAACTGCAAAAATCTGCAGACGATATACTCATTTATGACTAATGTAGATTTATTATTATATAGAGATGACTTAGGGCTTGATTGTGACTTTGGTGCAGGGGCGATGGCACAATGCTGCTTCCGCTGCGCCAAAGTCGCACAAGCACCGACAACCGTATTATGAGTTGCAAATGTGCAACTCGTAATATGTTTGGCGGTTCATTGCTATTCCCATGGCGGTGCCTGGAGGACAGACACCGCTATGGGAACAGCAAAAAATTTCCAGCACGGCATGGACCTCCAAAATTGTGGGGGGTACAGACAAGGGGCACCTTTTGTGCCCCCCTGAATGTATCCTTATGGCAGTTTGGCCATGGGGGCCCTGTAGTACCCCCTTTGTTCCTGCACCTGCACCATTTTCTTAGCAGGCTCCACCATGAAAAGGTTGGCGGTCCAGGATCTCATAACATCCTGAGCGGGACTACGCCAGTCCCCTCTTAGCATATTGTGTTGTCGTGCTTTTGTGACAACACCAGTGAACGACTGTTATCTGGTGCAGCCAACAGTCCTCCGCCACAACAACTTTAGATGTTATAATACAGATGATGGTGGACCAACACTGCTGCGCCACCATGATCCTGGCGTTCTGAAGACGGCCAAACTCGTAACCAAGGCCTAATTTGAATATATATTATAACATTTTGAATTAAATATTTTCTAATATAACTTTATATTTGAGAGTTCATAATATGTTAAAATTGCGTACTGTTTAGCACTTTGCATGGTTTAAGATATATTGGTGCAGTAATAAGTAAATATGTAGGTTTAATGATGAATTTACTTTTATTATAAAATTATTGTTTATTTTTCATCTTTTTATGATTTAAGATATATGTGGGTGTTATTCGTTTTTTATGTATGCTTGGAGTGCAGTATCTTTATTATGTAAGCTGTATTGTAGTAGGTATTGTGTAAAATGTTTGTTTAGTGTCCAGCACATTTGTTGTTTAGAGGTAGATTGGAGTAGTAATAGTATGTTTACTGTTTAGCATCTTCTATGACATAAGGTACTTTGGATTGGGAATAGTAAATGCTAAATGTTTAGGGGCTCATTACGATGTCGGGTGTAAAACCTCCTTCCGACAGGCGGAATCTTGGCAACTGTGTTGGAGCTCTTCCAAACGACTTGGTTGGTTTACATTCCTACTGCCTGATTACGATGTTCGCGGTTGAAATGTAAACCACGCTCTTATTCCCAATTAGTTCCGACTGACTTGCTGAGTATTTGTGTCAGTCAGAATTGTATCGTACACCCCTATGGACAGCGTTTCCGCTGTCTGGATTATGATGTTGATTTCCAACAGCCTGTCCAGCACAGAAAGGCTGTTTGAAAGTGACTTTGGCCTTGGTGGTCTACAGTTGGTGGCCAAGGGGGCACCTTTTGTTTCCCGTAGTTTTATATAGCGCAAACTTAACACAAAGGTGTTGGGTATCAGAGCACTTTACATGAGCACTAGTTGCTTACTCAAGGACACAATATTTTTTATTAGGCCCGGGGAGATGAAGTGATTTGCCCAGAATCACAGGATGTTAAGCATAATTTCCGAGACTCAAGCCCGGTTACCCAGATCTGAGATCTACCGTCCTCGCTGTTAGGCTACACCCTCACCCCATAAGGGGGCCCCTATAAAACCCTACACTGTGTGGTAGGCACTGTGGGTGCCTGTGACAAGGTACAGGCTTTTCCACACACACCCCATTTCCCCATAGAAGCCTGTATTACAGCTGGTTGTCGGGTGTAAAACGAGCTCCCATAGGAAACAATTGGAATCCGACCGAACCGTCTTTAGTCGCATCGCTATCCTGTGGTCAGAACTGCCGACTGCAAGTCAATCGGTCCCGTATCTGAGTCGGTGTCGGGCAGAGGCTTTCTGTTCGACATCGTAATTTGCCCCAGAGTGTCCATCACCTTCTCTGACTTAAGGTAATTTGTAGTGTTAATAGAAAATTATATAGGTTTAGTGTCCAGTACCGTTTCTGACTAAAGGTAGTTTGGACCTGCGAATAGTAAGTTATGTATGTGTAGTGTTTTGTATTTTCAATGAATAAACACACATACATTTTTTGTAAAATGCATCACTAATATACAAGTAAAAAACATGTTTTACAGCATAACTTTAGGCACATTATAGAATAAAATATATTTTTAACGTATAGTCAGTAGATTAATTGCAGTTTTGAGAATACAATATAAATATACATTTATTACTATTTGTAATGAAAGATCTTTTTAAATCATATTTATTAAGTAATATTATTTTTGCTCATATTGCTTAATTTACATCTTTAACAATACATTGTTATATTTAATATAAACATACATATTGTAAAGTAGTATAGAGAAATGGAAAAGACAGTTTAGCATGTAAATAGACATTAAGGTCCTCATTACGATGTTGGGGGAACGTGCAGAGTGGGAATCGACTAACCATAGGTCAGCGGTTAAGCACACCTTATTAGGATGCTGCCGCACATGGTGCAGTTGCAAACTCCCAATTCTCTATGGTAGCTTGTACTGTTGGTGGAAACAGGCCGCAGCACAAGCTTCCATAGAGAAGTGGGAGTTTGTGTAAATCACTGCTCCATGTGACAGGCACCTCACGGAGCCTGCCACACAGTGCATTGATTTTCTCATGGGGGCAACAAAGGTGCCCCCCATGGCTACAGCCAGAGGCCGCAGAGGGATGGGGACCTTGCTAGGGGCCCCAAAGACACATTCTGACAGCAGTTCAATGTCGGAAAGGCAGGCATGGGACTGCTGTCGGAAAGTGTTATCACAATCTCGACGGAGTAAACGCTGTTTGGTCGGAATTATGAGGCCCTTCCAACTGGTTGACGGGCTCCTTGAGCCCATCAGAATCCATTCACATGGACCAGCAGGTTTGGACTCTGAGCTCTGTCATTGAAATACGGCAGTCGGAGTTCAAACCAAGGATGTCGGTCACTATGTCTCAGATGAGCGGTCGAAGCCTTACTGACCAACATCTAAATCAGGATCCATGTGTCTATTTTTTTAAAGTTTTATATTGTTTATTTCTTTAAACATTTTTCAGATTATTTAGAATCTATATTAAATAAATATATATTGTATATATTTTGCAAACATTATAGTGCATTATTTCGTTTAATTTATAACAATTGTTTTGACATTAAATAATATTATATTTTTTAATATTATCATTTAATATATAACTATAACCGAAAATACAGTTTTATAAAGAATAATTTATAAATTCATTTTTATATACTTAATTATAATGTTGTGCATATTTTTTTACAACAAATTACCCAAACTAATTTGGATATAATGTAAAAATCATTATGTATATTATAATATTAATCACTATATATTGTACAATTTTTTCAAACATTTGTATAACATTTTTAACAGTTTTTACAAACACACTTTTGACACATACATATTTATAATATTATTGTATTTTATTTACTTCAATGTGCATATTCTTTTTTCAATTTCATTATGTTTTTTTATCAAATTTTTGTTTTACGTTGATTTTTTCATCTATACCTATTATTGTTTGGCACTTCTGGAGAGAGAAGCATGCATTTGGGAGCTGCGTCTCAGCAGTTAAGGTAAGTTTATTTTACATTATTTTTAAGGAAAATTAACAGTAGAGGAAAGGTAGTTAGGTATGAATATTGTTTGTATTGTTCCCAATTGGATCTTGATATGTGTTGGAGTGCGTCGGTAGTTATATGTGTAGTACCATGGAAACCTTGTAGGTTTAGTGATATGAAGTATATTAGTTATGTCTACATTAGTATGCATAGAGTTATTGTAGTTGTTTTTAAGTGTAATATTGTTGGCCTGATTACTATCTTGTTCGGGAATTCTTCAACCATAGGTCGGAGACTTTCTTACTGAGATCCCCGGTTTCACTTCCCACTGGCTGATTACAATACAGACTGTCAGAAGTGAAACTGGCCGGACATTCCAACTGGCTTCCGACGGGCTCAAGGAGCCCGTCGACCATTCGGAACAGCACGTAATCCATATGGATGGTGTGTTAGCAGTGCCCCCTTCCTCTAGCGACCTATGGTTGGTGGCTGAGGGGGTACCTAAGATGCCCCCTTGTTGATTCCCTGCACCATGTGGCCACTGTCGAACACATCACCGCAATAATGAAGAAAACCCACTATGGAGCCCCAACAGACCCCTGCCGACCGCACATATTACACAGGGCCCTAGCAGGTCCCTTGTGCCTCTAAAGCTTCCAGTTGGGGGCCGAGGAGGTGGTTGCCCTCCTGTAAATTCCTGCAATGTGTGGAATACACTGTGAGATGCCTGGCACGTGGTGCAGGGATTTACACAAACTCACATTTATCTATGAGAGCTTATACTGCAAGTGGAACCGCCAGCAGCACAAACTTCCATAGAGAAATGGTAGTTTGTGACTGCACCATGTGCGGTCACATCATAATACGGTGCGCGGAACCACCGACATATCGTCGGTCATTTTCCACACCGAAATGGTGTCAGGTGGACTTTATGCACCCAGTAGCATAATAAGACCCTTTATTCTTTTTGATGGAAATTTTATAATTGTTCATATTATTTTTTAAGTTTTTAAATTATTGTCTTTTTTAATATAAATTCCTTATTTTTTGGGTTATTTTTGTTTTATTGTTTTGTACAAAATATTTTCTTGGGTTTTATAATTAAATAATTCTGTTTGATATCTTTAATTATGTGTTTTACGAACTCTTTCATAAAATGTTGCTTGATTAGCTATATGTAATTTATGTTACTAAACGCCAACATTGTAATTCCGCAGGCGGAATGTAAACATTCCATGTTGCAGATATATTTTTAATTGATTGTAAACAATATACATTTTAATATATAGTAAAAAAAATCTATATTTTAATATTTAATTTACTTTATATTGTAAAATATTTGGAATACATTTTTATATTTTTTGTTCAAATGTATTAGTCACATTTTTCTTTGACTTTATTTGTATATGGAGATCAATGGGGAAATATTTTTTTTTCCAATTTAATTAAGCAGCCACTTTCTTTTGGCACTAACTGTATTTTGTGTCCTATCAATGTTTTTTGGTCGCTATTGAAGAAGCAAGGCCACGGTTACGAGTTGAATTTGATCAGTGAATGCGTTTAATTCAAGTTATTTCCAAGTTCATTTAAGGGTAGGGCGAGGTAGTTTGGTATTCTATAGGGTTTGTAGTGTGTTATTTTATAAAGTTGTTGTGTACTGTAGCGTGTGTGTAGTAGTATATGGATTAACGTGTTGTTTTATTTAGGCCTGAGCGGACAACTACGCTATGCTCGCTTAGTGTGCGTACTTTGCACTACTTCACGCTGTGCAAATTGCACGTAGCACAGTGCAAAAGTGCATAGCGTAGCGTAGTTGGTATTTTTTGCTCCCTCGCGGTCCTCAACATCAAGTTGACGACCATGAGCGAGCAAAATAACATCCCGTCGAGACTTTTTCCTCGTTCACGATCAGCAACATCAAGGGGTCGATTCCGATTCGGGAAAAAAAACGTCCGTACGATTTGTATCCGGAGCCCTCTCCGTACGAATCGTACTCGTCCGTCCGAGTCGCCAAGTACGATCCGCATTCCGTGAATCTGTCCGAATCGTCGCGATCCGTACGTATTGCAAGGCTGAAACTGTGAACCGTACGACTCGTACACATACCGTACGACTCGTACACATGCCGTACGACCCGACGAGTACGATCCGGACCGGAGTATGAGGACGCGATTCGTACGGTCCACGTCAGGTAAGGGCGAGTCGTACGGAAAAGCACACAAATATATACACACCGTGACCATGATCGCAGGGGTACGCACCATACCCCTGCGATCATGGGGTGTACGAGCCGTACTCCATTGTACGATGGGTGTACGTGCCGTACCCCATTGTACGATGGGTGTACGAGCCGTACCCCCATTGTACGATGGGTGTACGTGCCGTACCCCCATTGTACGATCGGTGTACGAGCCGTACCCCATTGTACGATCGGTGTACGAGCCGTACCCCATTGTACGATGGGTGTACGAGCCGTACCCCCATTGTACGATCGGTGTACGAGCCGTACCCCATTGTACGATCGGTGTACGAGCCGTACCCCATTGTACGATGGGTGTACGAGCCGTACCCCCATTGTACGATCGGTGTACGAGCCGTACCCCATTGTGCGATGGGTGTATGAGCCGTACCCCATTGTGCAATCGGTGTACGAGCCGTACCCCATTGTACGATGGGTGTACGAGCCGTACCCCATTGTACGATCGGTGTACGAGCCGTACACCGATCGTACGATGGGTGTATGGCTCGTACACCCATCGTACAATGGGGTACGGCACGTACACCGATCGTACAATGGGGGTACGGCTCGTACACCCCATGATCACAGGGGTACGGTGCGTACCCCTGCGATCATGGGGGGTACGAGCCGTACCCGGGGGCCGTTCCGTACCTGTTTCGGCACGAACTCTGCTTTTACGGCTATTTTCAGCTCCCGTAGAAAAAGGGTCGTACGGAGTGTCATCAACACGGATCGTGCTTCCTGGTTCGGAAATGGCTGCCAATTTACGTACGGACGTGGCGTACAGCGTCGGCCGGAGTGAATCCGTATGTACTTTTTATTTGTACGGTGTTTGGTACGAGTCGTACGGAGTGGGGCTTTGGGTTAGGATCGTACTTGCTAGTTCGTACGGGGACGTTGTAGGTGTACGATTCGTACGGGAAAAAGGCTCCGTACAGCTAATCGGAGCGCTTTTTACTGGATCGGAATCGACCCCTCAGTTACCGATCGCGAGTGTGGAAAATAAACCTACCGTCCAGATTCTCAACACGGGGAGGTCAGGTTTCTCATTGCCAGTGGTCGCATATGCCTGCGACCGCTCGCGATGAGAAACTACCAGTCCACGTAGAGATAGTAAAAATCTACTCGAGTGGCAGAAAACAACCACTTGCACTGTGCAAGATGCCGTTTGCAATGATTGCACAGTGCAGACAAGTATCTGGCAGTGTGCAATCATTGCGAACAGCGCACTACGCAGTTTGCGTAGTGCTACGCGTATTTTGCGTAGTGCACTTCGCGTAGCTTTGCGTAGCGCTACTACGCGAACTACGCCCGGGGTTAGCTTTATTATGATATATTGTGTTTTAGTTATGTGTAGCAGCAGGTGTTGTGTGAAATGAAAAGTATTGCAATGTATGTGTTCATGCAGGAGGGATGTTTACAAGCTCCCATTGAGAAATGATAGTTTTCGACCGGAACTGCCGATCTGAGGTAGTATTTTCCAAATTCGTAGCGATGTCGGCAACTCCAACCGACATCTTGATCATGCCTTTAATGTAGTCGATAATTTTGTAAACAATATTTGCGTGTTCGATGGTGATATCGATGTTTTAAGGATGATGTTTTTTTGTTGATATTTGTGTATTTTTTTAATCCAATACAGGTTGACGATATTTGTGCTGCTGATATTACTGAAAATTTTGTTGGTGGATATTAGTGGGGAGGATATTATGTCAGGAAAGCCTTTGATTCTGGATGGCCTGGGGACCACGTTGGCACCTTCAGCCCACTGCAGCTCGGACTAGGTGGCTAGGGGGGTGTTTTCCGAAACATGATTTTGCAGTCTTGGATCCGCACAGCAAAGTTTTTGGTACATGCAAGATGCAGAGGAACAGCTTCACTGCTCCACGGGAGTTCCTGAGTTGTTGAATAAGCCCTGCAAGACCTCCCAGGCTTTAGAGGTGCCACGTCAGTGGCTTATTCAGCTGTTCTTTCTCTTGTAGCTCTTTTGTCTTTCTTTTAGTCTGCAGGATCTGATTTTCTGCTGCCATGTGCTTGCCTAAATACTGAATTTAGGGGCATTATGTAATAATTAATGGGCTACCTACCCTAGGGGTCACTACACCCCATATATGACGGATCACTGACAGAATGTCGCCATCAAAAATATCGACATAAAAAATATCAGAGGCGGAATATCGATGTCAAGAATATTGAAGTCTTATCTACATAATGGCAAGTACAAAAATATCAAAAAATATAGTTGTTAAAAATATCGTTTTTTTAAAATGTTTAAAAATAATGTTAAATAAAATAAATAATACATATATTTAAAGTAAACATAGTTAAAAATATATTTAAAATGATAAGTAATAAATATAATGAAAAAAAATAAAGAAACGTATAGATATAAACTATAAAATATATATATAGGTATTTAATAATATTTACAATTAATTATTATAACTTGTAAATTGTAAAAAAACATTTTATAAATTATACATACATACATACACATACAACAAATATAAAAAGAAACATATACAAACTATATATTTTATAAATTTAAAAAAAGTTAAATAAATGATACACTGCATTAACTAAAACAGTAAATATTGGATAGCGTAGGGGTAAAAATTACTATTCTAACTCCAGAGGGTGCAACAGTAGGTAAAGTGTTGGATAGCATAGGGGTTAAAATTACTATTCCAACTCCAGAGGGTGCAACAGTAGGCAAATTGTTGGCTACCGTAGGGGTTAAAATTACTATTTCAACTACAAAGGGTGCAACAGTAGGGAAAGTGTTGGATAGCGTAGGGGTTAAAATTACTATTCCAACTCCCAAGGGTGCAACAGCAGGGAAAGTGTTGGCTTGAGTTAAAACAACTTACGAATAATTAAAATATTTTTTAAGTAAATAATTAATTGATTATTAAATAACAATAAATTAATAACCATACCAATAAATAATTACTTAAAAATAATCACCAATTCATAATTAATTAACAATTACATTGATGATACATACAATTAAATAATTATTATTAAACATTAATTACCAAATAATTAAATACATGTTTTATAATTTTCTATACCAAAAACAGTAATTATTAAAAAATATTTAACAATTATTAATTAATTAAAAATACATTATTGATAAATACCAATAACTTATAATTATTACAATTTAATTGCCAATTATGAATTCATGATCAATACATTATTTTCCCAAAGAGAAAATATTAATTATTCAAAGAGGGTGCAACAGTAGGGAAAGTGTTGGATAGCGTAGGGGTTAAAATTACTATTCCATCTCCAGAGGGTGCAACACTAGGGAATGCATTGGATATTGTAGGCTTTAAAATTACTATTCCAACTCCAGAGGGTGCAACAGTAGGGAAAGTGTTGGATAGCATAGGGGTTAAAATTACTATTCAAACACCAGAGGATGCCACAGTAGAGAAAGTGTTGGGTAGTGAAGGGGTTAAAATTACTATTCCAACTCCAGAGAGTGCAAAAGTAGGGTAAGTGTTGGATAGCGCTGGGGTTAAAATTACTATTCCAACTCCAGAGAGTGCAACTGTAGGGAAAGTGTTGGATAGCGTAGGGGTTAAAATTACTATTCCAACTCCAGAGGGTGCAACAGTAGGGAAAGTGTTGGATAGGGTTAAGATAACTTACTAATAATTAAAATATTTTTTTAAGGTAAATAATTAATTGATTATTATATAACAATAAAATATTTTAACAATACCAATAAATAATTACTTAAAAATAATTACCAATTCATAATAATTAACCATTACATTGATGATAAATACAATTAAATAATAATTATTAAAAAGTAATTACCAAATAATGAAAAAAAATCATAATTTATCTATACCAAAAACAATAATTATTAAAAAATATTTAACAATTAATAAATAATTAATTAAAAATACATTATTGATAAATACAAATAACTTATAATTATTACAATTTAATTACCAATTATGAATTAATGATCAATACATTATTTTTCCAAAGAGAAAATATTAATTATTCAAAAGTTATTACTAATTAATTAACAAAAAATACATTATCAATACTCAACAATTAAAAACGTATTTACTTAATTACAATTAAATTACTTCCCACCCTATAGCCCTATAACCTCACAACACACTTCAATAATGGATTAATATACTTAATATAATTACCAATTAAACAATTAATAAAAACTATTAACCAATTAATAAAAATTTATTACCAATTAATAATTATTTAACATAAATTAATTATCAATACCAATTAATAGAAATATGTAATTACTTAATTACAATTAAATTACTTTCAACACTATTCTCCTATAAACCCACAACCCACTACAGAACTAAAACACAAAATGTATTGAAAAATAATTACCAATTCCTAAACATATTCAATGAATTCACTACAATTAAATTACAATGTAATCAATTAAAAAATTAACTACCAAATAATTAAAAATAATTACCAATTAAGAATTATTTAACATAAAATTAGTCATCAATACCAATCAATAAAAATAAATAATTACTTAATGACAATTAAATTACTTCAAACCCTATTCCCCTATAAACCCACAACCCGCTATGGTACTAAAACGCATATTTTACTTTAACAAACTATTACTAACTCCTACAAATTGAATACCTATATTATAAGACTAGTACAATAATTAAAAACAAATATAAACACAAACATATAAAATACATAACAAAATACATAACACTAATATTAATATAGATATTAGTAACTTCGATATTAACAAAAACAATATTTCTTACCTTCAGGTCGATATTCTTGTCATCGATATTCTTGATTTCGATATTCTGTCCCTACGATATTTGCAACTCGATATTCTTGTAGGTCGAAATTAAAAACTTGATATTTAGACTGTTTACAATATATGACCACTACCTGTGTGAAGTGGACATAACCCCATACCACAATTCATAAGTTTGCCTTCACCAAGATGGGTAACTTCAAAAAGTCCCTTTCAATTCAGGTAACCCACCTTAGGAATGGCACTAGCCCGAGGGTGGACCCACTTATCTAACTAGCTAAATTTCACATCTCTCCATGTCTCTGGACAAAGTGTGTTGAGTTCCTCTCCTGTGAGAGAAGCCAGATTCGCATACCAGAGGTGATGGGCTCTTCAAAGCCCTCACCCACCCTTGTTTTGGAATATTATTCTGCAGGTCATCCTGTGGCATGAGGGTGAAAACACCCTTTACCCAAGCAGGCTTGGTTTCTGGAATCCTGAGAGCAAAGGCCCTCATCCTTGGGGTTCAGAAACTAGTCTATGGTGGCAGATTTGTTAAAAAATAGCCAGTCGGCACACCAGTAGCTGGTAGCAAATAGCTATCCAGCTTGATCAACTGAGAGGACATAGAACTATTTGGAGCTGAATGCTCCCACCTTAGCAGTAAAGTAGACGAGGGGTGAACAAGGGGTTTCATTTGTGATCACCCCTTTTCTACACCCTAGCAGAGCGACCATTGGCCATCTCCATCTGCTGCAATCATGCTATTGGGTGCATCTCCTTTGGTGGCATAGATCATAAGATTAGCTTGTTTGCGGACCATCTCTTGCTTACTTCATATCAACCACTACCTCCCTACTGGCTATAGTTGACAGACGTGCCACATTTGAGTAGGTGTCCATCTTCAAAATAACCATTAGTAAATCTTGCATGTTTAATCTAACTAAAGCCAGGTAAGACCTCCCTACTCTGCAAGCCCTAGTGCGGTTACAATGGGCACCCAACACGATTAGGTATTTGGGTGATAATCTAGCCCTACGCTGTCCTCTTGGACACAGGCCAATTGGACGTAACTCCGAATGTCCATCCAAGCAGATCTAAGATGCTGGAAACCCTTCATTTTCTCTTGTCTGGGTGGCATTAATGTCATAAAAATGAATGTCATCCCATGGGCCATATATCTTTTTCCATTCACTTAGATTTCCCAAGATTATACCACTCGGTTACAGCAGGGCCTTCACTACATTATCCAGAATGGGAAGCAGCTAAGGATCTGTAACTCTTGCCTGATGCGGACTACAGAAAGTGGTGGACTATTGGCCTGCCCACTTACATCTCTTGGGTAGTCCGCTTGTGTGTGAAAAATGGGTTCCACATGGATCTGGCAGTGGCCTGCCAGCCCCTCAGCATTCTATCATGGCTATGCCAGCAAACTCTACTGCACAGCAGCTATAGGTAAGCATGTGTGTGTATATATATATATATATGTCTATGTTGGTAGCGTCTGTACAGCTACACCCACTAGGACAGTATTCAACAGTCTGATTGCATGCAAACCTGATCTTTGTGGGAGCTTTCATAAACTTCTTTGGGAAATTTAAGGCTGATTACCATCTCCCTGAAACGACGAGGCTTAAGTACCGCCAGTTGCTTTATTGAGTGTTGCACCCCTCTCATAATTATAGGGCTACCAGATTGTATACTCCATTGCGAAAAATGAGTGACAACGTGACGATTCTTAGGGACTAATTCCCATATACCGGGCCATACAACACTCCACACCCCCTCACCCACACTTTTCAAACTTTCTGACAGTTTTGCAATACAGAGGGGATTTTCTTTTAAGCAATTGGAAACCCTTTGGTGAGAGACATCTAAACCTTTCTGCAGCTTATCCCACAAGTAAATGGCTTATTAGACCATGGTTCAATGATATTAAACACCAGCTTACTTGTCCAGCATATACCCCTCCATATCTTCACTCTGCCCTCAGTGCGTACTAGTAGTGGGATATACTTTAGGCCTGGGCGGTGTACTTTGCGCCTTTCGCAGAGTTTTTTGCACTCCGTGGAGCTCGCGGAGTGCAGAAAACTCTGCTTTGCGATGTGCAGTGGAGTTTTCCACCCGCTCGTGAATGGTAAGTTCACAAGCGCGACCTGCTGCTTGGGTAGAATTTCTACCTGGGAGGCAGGAATACCAGCACAAACTGCAGTTCGCACTGCACCCCGCCACTCGTGAAACTTCCTGTCGTTTTTTTGCAACTTTGTGGAGTACCGCATTGCAAAACTTCATGAACTACGCCCAGGACTAATATACTTATCACCTCTGATGCTCCTGCAGCCTCATGACCACATATTGAAAAGCGATCCTGGAACAAGGTTACGAAAGTGAATCAATCCCCTGCCTCTTACAGCACATTACACTAGATGTGCAATACCTTGCCTTTGAGAGCGATGACCCATGCTGACTGGAAGCTTATTATCCACATACTGAATGCAGCACAGCTGATACTTTATATAGTTGGAAAAGACAACTGCCCTCCCAATTACTTAATGTTTCACCGCCCACAGGAGGTGATGGCGAAGCAACAACTTTCTCACAACTTACCTTGCATAAAAGTCACATTTCATTAGGTTGGGCAACCTCTGATCCGCTATCTCACCCGCTTGGAGTTCACCAGTTTCAACCCAGCGAAGCTAGGAGAATTTCTGCTTTTTAATAACTATTCATCCATGCTTAGCTTCAATGGCAAGCCCATGTCCCCCGTCCACCATAACCGTCAACCCTGCGTTCTCTATTGCACAACTTTGCTCATCTTGTGGAGCTGTATGTTGAAAGCATAGATCTGCGAACCTATAAAGAATCTTCCCCTCCACCCCCCTGCAACCGGAGACACTGGTAGAGGTTTTGCATGGCAGCCGGCGATTAGTACTTGGTGGAATGTGTTTGTTAGGACCTGCTCTTCAGACAGCAGTTGACACTTGACAGTTGTCATGCTGGCTTCAGTGTCTCACGGAGCCTCCACCGGTTAATGGTGTTCAACTGCCTATATCTGGGAGCATTTGAAGGCATGTGGGCTTATGGTTCTATTTCTCTATCACCCATGGAAACTAGGGTCACCTCTTCCTGTCCCCCCCAAAAGTAAAAGGGACTACCTCCTTCACAAGCACTAGACTCGACAGCCCAGGTGTCTGCACACAGTTAGAGGGGTGTGCCCTTATGGGACATTTGCGATCACCCTTGCTGTGCCCATATTTGTAGCACCCTGTACATTGGGGTGCAACCATCCATGTCTTATGCTTAAGGAACCTATTTTTAGATCAGACTGGTACTGGTTACCATTACTCTCTTGGGTGTTATTTTTAGGTCCTTTTGAATAATCCTTGATTTTAGGTTTTTCAGCCTACCTCTTTATTTACTTGGAAACCCTGAGCACCTGTGGATGTCACCCCATATACCTTATTTTATCTTTAAATGTAAAAATATTTTTTAACTAATGTAACACCTTTAGGGACGGGAAACGAGAGAATAGCGGTAGGGGGAGGGCAAGATTTTGATTAATACACGAGTATTCATTTTAATATCTGTGTACTAATTGATAGGCTTTTAACTGTACTTTTAAATTTAAAATAATTATTAAACATAATTTTTTTTAAACACAGCTATAATACATTTAGGGATGAAGTGCAAGTAATTTTAGGGTAAGGGAAGAAGAAATTGTATCAATACCCAGGTATTACTTTTAATATCCGAGTACTAATTACTAGGGGCACGATTACTATGTCAAGAGACCGCTATTATGATGCGACCGCACCATGGGGTCCATTAGGATGGCGGGCGGTGGCACCACCTCCGTGCTGGCGGAGTGGAAAAATGCCTTTTTCCGCCTGTCCGCAACATTAGTATTGCGTACATAGGCCGATTCCCGTCCGCCGCGGAGCGTAGCGCACCGCCATCAAAGTGCGCCCGACACCACGGTGGTGTGAGCCAATGGAGACCCACCGCCATGCGGAATGAAGTCTGCACCGCCAGACAAATTAGGATAGATCAAACAAGCAGACCCACCGCAGCGGAGACTCCGTCTAACCCAAGACGGCGGAAACACCAGAGCAGAGCGCAAAAACAAGAGAGTCAGGCCACACCGACCGCCATGGACCCAGCCCTACATGTGTTCCCGGTGCTGAACCTGCTAAAGCACTATCACCTACTCAACTGCCGCGGACGCTGCCGCAGGTACGCAACTACAATAATACAACACACAACACACGGGCAGACACAAGCTCCAAAACCACAACAGACACCCTGCTGGGGGTAACAACACATCCACAAGGGCACCCACACACGACCCACCTGCCACCAAGTCACACCACTGCATCCTGGACACACATCGACCGCGAACCAGCAGCAACTCCCCGGTCCCGATCACGTCATCGCATCGGTAAACACATGCGCAGAATGTAGAAGGCAGGGCCACGACAAGGCATGGGCAGGGCACAAAACACACAGGGACACACCTCCCCCAATCACACATACACACACCACAACAATTCACGAGACAGGTTTACAGCCATGCACCCCCATGCACAGTAACAAACAAGCACAATCCACATCCTGCACCACACAACAAACAACCAGGGAGACAGCCACTGCAGGAGTGGCTGACAAGGAACACACAACACCAGTGACACACACACGGAAGGCTGACAACATCTGCCAGCACATACACACACAAACAAACACACACCCTGGCTGCACACACATACACAGCAGGGCACACATACATGAAAAACACACACACACATCATCACAGTAGCCAGCATGCAAATCTCTGCACAGCAGCACATCCTGTGCTGGCAGTGTTCCCCAACCTGACCTGCCAACAATGTAGCCAACAACATCAAACTCCCAAAAACAGATTAGCATGACAGATGAATTAGCCATCACAGATAACACCAGTACCAGTACCTGAATGGACTGAAGACCCTGTCACCCCTGTACAAAAATGTCATGCATGCAAACAGCTCTGCAATGTTGAAGTGAGGCATAGTGCATGGGGCACAGGCAAGCAAATGCACACACCAAAAGAACTTTAATTAGCAAGGTCACTGACAAAAAAGAAAACAGGAGTAACTGTCTTTATTCACATATTGTACAGATGTGACAGTACAACAACAGTAGACAAGAGCAAGGCACAAAATGCAGAGCATATGGATGACAATATACCCAGCCAATTTCAAAACAGGAAGGACAGTGTCCATGGCAGGGTGAGAGGCCAACACATCAGAGCAACAGAGCCAGTGTTCATGGCAGGGTGAGAGGCCAACACAGCAGAGCAACCGGGCCAGTCTTCATGGCAGGGTGAGAGGCCAACACAGCAGAGCAACAGCTGAGCAACAGGGCCAGTGTTCATGGCAGGGTGAGAGCACAACACAGCAGAGCAACAGCAGAGCAACCGGATGGTAACTGGGCATAAAATCGACTTCAAAATATCGAATGGATTAAATATCGAGTCAAAAATATCGATTGTATAGAAATATCGAAAGAAATTATATCGATGTAAAAGATATCGTTATAGTTTTCACTAACTAAATATCGAAGTAAAAAAAATCGAATCAAAAATATCGTGTAGTGTTAATATCGAATTGTTAGTGTAGTTTAAAATATCGAAATAATATATATAGAATGTAAATAATATCGAAAAAAAATATAGATAGTAAAACAATCAAAAATGTATATAATATTAATAATATAAATATAAAAAAATTGTTAATATTGTAGAATGTGTAAATTTTTTCAAATATTTTAAATGTAATAATTATTTTAGTTGTGTATTTTATGGGGTTTTTTAGGGACGGGATGTTGGGTTAATAGGGGTTAAGGGTGGGGAGTGTTTTAAAATAATAATTAAATTTAAAAAAGTAATTTTTTTGAACATTTTAGAATTTATTTGAAATTTTTTTAAACAATTTATTTGGAGCGGGATGTTGGGTTATTAGGGGATAAGGGTGGGAAGTGTTTAAATTTTTTTTTTTTTTAAAAGAAATTCATTTTAATACATTTTTTATGTTATTTTAGGAGCAAGATGTTGGATAAGGGTGGGGATTATTTAAAACTATGTATACATTTTGTACAATATCATGTTAAAATACAATTATTTTAATTATATGCAAAATATAAATTTTAAATTAAAATTTAGAATTAAAAAAAAAAAAAAATTTAATAATATATGGGGATAATTGTGTTTAATGGTGATTATTGACCTCTAGAATATTTTTTATAGTAAATTTTAACAAATTTATAGGGGAATTTTAAAAATTTAAAATGTTGTTAAAAAAAGTAAAATTGTGCAAAATAATTTAAATTTTTTAAATTAAATTTAAATTAAAATTTTGAAAAAAATGAAAACTGAAAAATATTTAGCATTTTTGAAAAAAAATTAACACATTTTAATTATTTAATTCAAAGTGCTAAATAAATTTAAAAATGTATATTAATATAGAAAAATTATTATGAATCTTAAAAAATTACATACAAATTTTAGAATAAAATTATACAATATATCAATGTGAGGTTTGCTTTATATGGGTTATGAGATATACAGTGAGATGTAAAAACTTTATTTTTAATGTACATTTATGGTATTAGGATTAGTAAAGTTGATATGATTATTATTCAGCACCTTCTCAGAATTTAATCTGACTGGAGTGGGATTAGTAATTTATAATGGGACTGTGTTCAGCACATTACTTGAATTTTACATTATTGAAGTGTGAATATTACATTAAATATGGTTAGTGTACAGCACCTTCCCTGACATTTATCAGACTGGAGTTTGAATACTAAATTAAATTGGGTTAGTGTCCAGCATCTTTCCTGTTTTTCACCTGACTGTAGTTTGAATAGTACATTATGTTGGGTTACTGTCCAGCACCTTCGCAGACTTTCACCTGACTGGAGTTGGAATAGTAAATTGTATTTGGTCAGTGTCCACCACCTTCCCTGATTTTCACCAGACTGGAGTTGGAATATTAAATTATATTGGATCACTGTCCAGCACCTTCCCTGAGTTTCACCTGACTGGAGTTGGAATAGTAAATTATATATGGTCAGTGTCCAGCACCTTCCCTGTTTTTCAACTGACTGGAGTTGGAATAGTATAAATTGTATATGGTTAGTGTCCAGCACCTTCCCTGTTTTTCACCTGACTGGAGTTGGAATAGTAAATGATATTGGATCACTGTCCAGCACCTTCCCTGTTTTTCACCTGACTGGAGTTGGAATAGTAAATTATATATGGTCAGTGTCCAGCACCTTCCCTGTTTTTCACCTGACTGGAGTTGGAATAGTAAATTGTATATGGTCAGTGTCCAGCACCTTCCCTGTTTTTCACCTGACTGGATTTGGAATAGTAAATTATATATGGTCAGTGTCCAGCACCTTCCCTGTTTTTCATCTGACTGGAGTTGGAATAGTAAATTGTATATGGTCAGTGTCCACCACCTTCCTTGTTTTTCATCTTACTGGAGTTGGAATAGCAAATTGTGTACGGTCAGTGTCCAGCACCTTCCCTGTTTTTCACCTGACTGGATTTGGAATAGTAAATTATATATGGTCAGTGTCCAGCACCTTCCCTGTTTTTCACCTGACTGGAGTTGGAATAGTAAATTGTATATGGTCAGTGTACACCACCATCCTTGTTTTTCATCTTACTGGAGTTGGAATAGCAAATTGTGTACGGTCAGTGTCCAGCACCTTCCCTGTTTTTCACCTGACTGGATTTGGAATAGTAAATTATATATGGTCAGTGTCCAGCACCTTCCCTGTTTTTCACCTGACTGGAGTTGGAATAGTAAATTGTATATGGTCAGTGTCCACCACCTTCCTTGTTTTTTATCTTACTGGAGTTGGAATAGCAAATTGTGTACGGTCAGTGCCCAGCACCTTCCCTGTTTTTCACCTGACTGGAGTTGGAATAGTAAATTGTATATGGTCAGTGTCCAGCACCTTCCCTGTTTTTCACCTGACTGGATTTGGAATAGTAAATTATATATGGTCAGTGTCCAGCACCTTCCCTGTTTTTCACCTGACTGGATTTGGAATAGTAAATTATATATGGTCAGTGTCCAGCACCTTCCCTGTTTTTCACCTGACTGGAGGTGGAATAGTAAATATTAGATGGTCAGTGTCCACCACCTTCCTTGTTTTTCATCTTACTGGAGTTGGAATAGCAAATTGTGTACGGTCAGTGTCCAGCACCTTCCCTGTTTTTCACCTGACTGGAGTTGGAATAGTAAATTGTATAATGTTCAGTGTCCACCACCTTCCTTGTTTTTCATCTTACTCGTGTTGGAATAGCAAATTGTGTACGGTCAGTGTCCAGCACCTTCCCTGTTTTTCACCTGACTGGAGTTGGAATAGTAAATTGTATGTGGTCAGTGTCCACCACCTTCCCTGTTTTTCATCTGACTGGATTTGGAATAGCAAATTGTATATGGTCAGTGTCCAGCACCTTCCCTGTTTTTCACCTGACTGGAGTTGGAATAGTAAATTGTATATGGTTAGTGTCCAGCACCTTCCCTGTTTTTCACCAGACTGGAGTTGGAATAGTAAATTATATTGGATCATTGTCCAGCACCTTCCATGAGTTTCACTTGACTGGAGTTGGAATAGTAAATTGTATATGGTCAGTGTCCACCATCTTCCCTGTTTTTCATCTTACTGGAGTTGGAATAGCAAATTGTGTATGGTCAGTGTCCAGCACCTTCCCTGTTTTTCACCTGACTGGAGTTGAAATAGTAAATGATATTGGGTCACTGTCCAGCAACTTCCCAGATTTTCTCCTGACTGGAGTTGGAATAGTAAGTTATATATGGTCAGTGTCCAGCACCTTCCTTGTTTTTCACCAGACTGGAGTTGGAATAGTAAATTGTATTGGGTCACTGTCCAGCACCTTCCCTGAGTTTCACCTGACTGGAGTTGGAATAGTAAATTGCATATATGGTCAGTGTCCACCAACTTCCCTGTTTTTCACCTGACTGGAGTTGGAATAGTAAATTATATTGGGTCAGTGTACAGCACCTTACTTAACTGTTATTTGAATGGAGTGGGAATAGTAAGTTATATATGTTTAAAAGAAAATTCTCAAAAGTAATGTAAATAACATATGAGGTAGTATTATAATTGTAGAATAAATATTTGTAATGGAAAAAGGTAGATGTAAATATAAAAATATTATTATAATAAGCACAATTTAAAAATAACATTTTATTGTTATTTGTAAAATAAGTAGACATGCAGTTTTTGAAATTTTTTAGTGACAGATTGTATTTATAATATGTACAGTACAGTATACAAATTATGTAAGCTTTTTTATGAACAGTTAGGTCAATTGAATGTATTACATTACATTTATTTATATTCATAAATGTTTTACATTTCAAAAAAATATTCTTTTTAACAGCATTTTTCCAAGAATATATACAGTGTTGTTTCTGAATTTTTATAAACTTTGTCAACAATTTTTTACATTTTATTATTTTTTAATAATTTTTTTTAAATGTCCATTAAATATTTAATTAATAATGTTAATATATAATATATTAATTGTATTAATTAAATATTTAGAATATTTACATGAACAGAAAATAATAAACAGGTAAGTATATATTTGCTACATTTACATGCTAAATATTTTTTGTATATCATTTATACATATTAAATACAATGTTCCTAATAATAATTAATATTTGTAATTAATTATTATTAAGTATATAATAAGCTTTTAAATAAAAAATTAATCTTAATCTATACTACTATAATAAAGGAAGAACTTTCAGCCTTTGAGGCGGGTAAACTCGGGAACCACAGCTCCAATCCACACACCCGATACACCGTTGGAATCGTCAGGGTGTGTAGATGGTTATAGGATATATAAATAAATAAAAAAACTTTATTTAAAAAATTTGAAGTAAAAAAAAAGGAGTCCCTCCGAAGTAGCGCCGGCCGCGACGTACGTGCTCACGTCAGGAGCGCGGGAAGGAGCGGCGTCCTGGAGCGCGACGAGGAGCGGCGGACATGGCGCGGGGGAGAAGTGGTGACATGAGGAGCAGCAGACAGGCCAGCGGCGGTGCGGGCAGCGGACAGGCGGGAGGAGCAGCGGCTCAGGTGAGGGGACCCATGTCGGGGAAGACGGGGGTCGGGGCAGGCGGGGGACAGGTCGGGCGGGGGCCCGGGCTGCTGCACAATGTCGGGGCCGGCGGGGGTCGGGGAAGCCTGTTGCACCCGGACAAGGTCGGGACGGGCTGCTAGTACAATATAAAATAGTAAATCATTTATACCATTGCATACAATGTTTGATATGTATATTTAATTTATTTACATACATACATACTATTATTAATAATAATGATGAATAATATATTAGATTAATTATTATTATTAATTTACAAATGTAAATTAATTATTAAATATTTTAACAAATAACATAAACATATTTTGGAAATAATCATTTAAGTGTAAATTCGGATTTGTATTTATTTACAATATATACATAAATATGATTAATAATAAGAATAAATAATATTAATTAATTATTATTATTATTAATTTACACATGTTACATATTTGTATAGTAACTTCATGAATAAAACATAAATGTAAATAATATATAAGCAAAAAGTTGTATTTGTTATATGTATTTATTACAATGTTAATATTTTAAATTAAGTATTAATAATAATTAATACGTTCTTATTATTTATTATTAATTTGCTAAGGAGATTTAATTAGAATTTTTTTTTATAACATTTTAAGTCTAGTAGTATATTTTATTTTTACTTAGAACATTGTATTTAATATGTTTAAGTTTCTATTATTGTTTAAATGGGACTACTTTTTTAACCGCGTAAGGTTATTTTGCTTCATTCAGGACTGGAGAAGCTCGCGGTTGGATGCTGCGTCGCGTTGCGAAAGGTAAGGTGAATTTTAATATTATATGTTATAGAGTAGTAGTGTTTGAGTGTATTTTGGAGGCATGTAATGTTACTGTGTGTGTTTAGTTGTGGCTTTGGTATGCTTTAGGTGTTACTTGGCTTTTACGGAGTTGTCGTGAGTGTTTGAGGCCTAGTGTATTTTCCGTGTGGGTGGTTTTGTTATCGATATTTTTTACAGGTTCCGGGATTTCGCCGTTTCGTTCCGGAGAAGGATGCTTTTTTTTGTTTGGAGAAGAGATTGTATTACTTTATTAAAGTATTGTTTTTATACTCTCTCTCCTTTTCTCGTGGGTTCATGGAGCAATTTTTACTCTTTTTGACTATTTTTCGGGTTTTTCAGGGTATCGATTTGGATTGGGAGAAGACCATGCGTTTTTTTTTTAAAGAAAAGTGTGTGTATGTTACTTTTATGAATAAACTTACCACACTTTCTTTTGTCGGGATTTACTGGATCGATTTTTACATTTTTAAACTAATTTTCTGGATTATATCGATTTGGATTTGGAGAAGGTTTTATGTTATTTGGGTGGGAAATGTGATTGTTATTATTATTGTTATATTTTATATTATATCAAATATTGCTTAATTGTCTACAATTGTCTGCATTATATCGATTTGGATTTGGAGAAGATCATGCATTTTATTTTTACTAAAAGTGTGTGTATGTCACTTAAATTAATAAAGTTACCATACTTTCTTTTATTGGGATTTTCTGGAGCGTTTTTTCTATTTTTACTTGTTTTCGGGTTTTTGAGGGTTTCACAAATTGGATTTGTAATGGATTACCAGTGGAGTACACAGATTACAAGTGGTTGGATTATGTATTCTTCTGCAACATGAATTGTAAGTTTCTTAATTTTATGTTATTTGGGTGGGAAATGTGATTGTTATTATTATTGTTATATTTTATATTATATCAAATATTGCTTAATTGTCTACAATTCTTTTTTTGGTACATAGAACATAAATATGTTTGACAATTATGGAATATTTATTATGATATAAAAATGTTATGCTACTTATCACAATTTTATTAAATAAATGAGAGTATTGTTATTTGTGTATAGATAATTCACAGTAGGCTTTTGGCTATTAAGGATAGATAGTCTAGGCCTCTTGTAGAAGGATATAGGGTGACTTGGCTTTGGAGTAGTCTAAACATTTGTTTTGTTTGTTTAGTTAGTTTTGGTCCTATTTGGGTTACTGATTGTTGTATATGTAGCTCTTGGTAGCTCTGTTCTTTTTGTAAAGCTTCTATTCGTTTTTGGACAGTCGGTTTTCCTCTGCTAGTGGTAGCTTGAAATGCATTGTGCCATCCTTCTACACTGTTGTTAGTTTTAGCTTCTTGATTCAGTGTACTTAAATATACATTCCACCAAGCTATATGAAATTTAGGTTGGCGTCTGTGTCCCGATCTATGTAGCCTTCCCACCCATGTATCCTCGAAGTAGTCTAGGAGTGGTGCTAATTTTTCCTCATATTTTTTGTAATATGGGCTATCGATTAGGATGTTATAATGTTCTGCTACGTCTGTAACAGGGACATATGATAGGGCAATTAATTGTTTGATTTGGTATGCAAAGGTGCTGTCTGTAGCATATTGTATGCTTAATGTAGATTTTTGGAGATGTCTCCAAATGCTTTGATTAAAATGATAATAGCAACCTTGTATTGCTGTGTGAGGAAAAGTTTTTAATATACTATTGATCATAGCTAGTTCGAAATCAATAATTATTTTCTGTGGAAAATAATTATTTGTTTCCTGTTTTATTGTGTTTAGGACTTCTGTGTAAGTATTTTGTTGTTTGTTGGGCAACAAGCAGTAAATAAATGGGATGTTAGAATAATGGTACAATCTATGTATGCTGTAGAGTTGGTAAAATGGTTTAGGACATGTTTTAAAAATCCCATCCACCATCCAATGTTGGCACTCTTGTAATTTTCTTAGATTGTTAGCAGTAGCAAACATTATAATTCGTTTGGTAGAGCATTTGTTGTCAAATAGTAAGACTGGTTCCTTATTATGTGTTATACTCAGTTCAGGGGGAATAACAACTTCTTCTAACGTTGTAGGGTTAGGTTGAGTAGTTGTTGTGACTCTTTTTTGTCTTGCAATTGTGCGTTTTAGGGAGTCAATTGAGGGGAGTTGGCCAGAAGCATGTTGAGGAATTTTTAAAAGTTCCTCTTAATATTTGGGTTGTTGGTTTGTCAGTCCCTGTACTTGCTTCTTTTATGCTTTCAAGGGCATCCCTGACCTCAATTTCAGTTATATTAGGGGGGTGATTGTGTTCCTTGGTAGATAGTACATTAGCTTCTTCTGTTGTAGCCCTACCATAACATTTATTAGAGTAGTAATTACTACATTTCCAAAATACTTTGTGTCCTACCTGTTTTTCTTGGGTATAAACATACCCCATATAACATAGTAAAAGCTTGTTTTTCTGTGACATAACAAACTCTGCACCTTCAGTCATGTTTCTATTTGTAGTGCTAGGAAAGGTTAGAAATAAATATATTTTACGTTTAAATACTGCTATACATGTTTTTAATGCATTCATATTTCTATGATTATACTTACATTTGTTCTTTGTTGTAATTCGAAATGTTGAGAAGGTGTTTTCAAGCTTTTTCTTGTATTTCCTTGTTATATTTCTGTTGGTAGAAAATGAAAATAATTTGATAATCTATTATTCAATTACATTTTGAGCGGTTTCTAGGGGGAAGCTGTCTTGTAGTTAGCATTTTAGGGTTTTTAAATAATTCACAAAATATAATTACATTTTTAATTTATGTAGTCTTTAGCTTTAATGGAGTAATTTTTTGGATGTCTTCGAAATTTCTGTTAAGAAGGTAGAATAAAGATAATAATGTGTATTATAAATTTGGGTTTAATAAATGCAGTTGGTGTGTTAGATAACATTTAAAAATACTTACAATAAGGATTTTGTAGTAAATAATCAGTTCAACTTTTATTGCTGTGTTTTGGAGATGTCTGTAGAAGAAATGTAAAAGGTAAAATATAAATGTTATTTAAACTGTTTAGAGAAATTGTTACACTTTCAGCCTACTACTTTTGTTTTATTTAAAAATTAGTTTAACTTACTTTAATTATTTCTGCAGGAGTCTTGTCTGGAAAAGTAGTCTTCTCAGGAAACAGTTGGTCAGAGTGTCACCTTCTTCTTTCTTTAGAGTTAGAAGCAGGAAATAGCAGTAGCAAAATAATCCTTTTATAGTGTGTATTTGTTTAGTTACTTCATTTGATTGGATTATTTAAGAATGGGAGCTTTTCATTGGTTGGTTTGAATTTTTTAAATTTTTTTGCTATGTTTGGTGTTGTGGAAATGCTATTTACTTAATACTTTTGCAGTAAACCAGGTTTGGTTTTCTTCTATTTAAAATGTATGTAATACTATTTTGCACATATTTGTTAAAAGTATCCTATTTATTTATACAATATATGTTAAAAAGTTTTATTTTTATTGTATGTGTTTTAAAAAATGATTATTCTTTGTATTGCATCTATTGTGGAGTGTATTATATATTTAAAATATATTGTTGTATTGTATTTAAAACGTTTTAGGTATTGTTTATTGAGTCGATATTCCATTATTTTCGATATTAGTGTCATCTCTATATTTTTTGTTGCGATATTTTTGTTGTGTACTGTTTATTTTTTTAATAGACGATATTTGTTTATTCTATATTTTGTCTTTCGATATTAGTGATGTCGATAATTATTATATTCGATAATTAGTAGTCGATATTTTTGTAGGTTCTTAAATAAGTATTGGATGTCGATATAATGGTAGTCGATATTATGTCGCCGATATTTTTGCAACTCGATATTGTGGTCGACGATATTATGTCAGTGATCCCAAACGGGCCAGTGGGCAAGGCAAAGTGCAGAGTAAGGACCTGAGAATCTGCCCAGTTAGTGTGTTTGACTGTACCCTTACATGACCAGCAACACACCCATGTGTCAGACATTGGACAGCACACGCACACCTGTATGGGAGACAGGTGCATGAGGGGGACTAACACTCACTCCCAGCTGTCAGGCCTACGCACATCTGGCTGTGTGTCTGGCACGGCATGACCACCTGAATGGGGAGACAGAGGCCCAGGTGATGTAGGACTATCTGTGGTTTGGGAGGCTGTAGGGCTGTGTGGACCAGGTGGGATAGTGGCACGTGGAGGTGGAGTCATGCAGACCTGTGACACAGTGTGGCTGGGAGAGCTTGGAGGGGTGCCTTTCCACTTCTTGGCAATACGAAATGGCTTTCCCGTCGTGGGGTTGATAGGAACCGGTGATGCCACAACCGGCACACACACCAACAGACCCGTATCAGGTGCAAACACTGACACCCCCTCTGGTGACGTGCTGGATCCTGCAGGACGCTTGCTCAGTCCACGCCTCTGGACCACCTTCCCCTGTTTGACAGGTGTCACCCCTACAGTGCCCTCCTTTGCCTGTCTGCCAGGTGTCCCCCCTACAGTGCCCTCCTTTGCCTGCCTGCCAGGTGTCCCCCCTACAGTGCCCTCCTTCGCCTTTCTGCCAGGGGTAGCCCCTACAGTGCCCTCCATCACCTGCTGCTCTGGGCTCTGAATAGGGGTTGATGTGGTGGGGGAATGTGGCCCTGAGCCCTCCCCAGGTGTAACCTTGCCATACAACACCTCCTCAGTGGTCATGGACACTGCACGCCTACCCCTGTGGGAGGTCTGAGGGACAGGAGAGTCCTTGGCTAGTGATGCCTCTGAGGCATGTGTGCCTGCTGTCTGCTTTTTTGCATTCTCGGACTTGCTCTTCCCTGACGGGCTCCTTGTTTTGCTTGCTGGGGTGGCTCAGCTCTTCTGTGGGGATGGTGTCTGTGGGCAGGCACTCTTCGGTTGTTTTTGCTGTTTGCTCCTTGTGCTGTATGCCGACTGTGATGAATGGGAATATTGGTCACTGTTAGCAGATGTGGCCACTGATTGGGGGGTGGACAAAGGCACTCGAGCAGGACTGGCAGTATATGCCTGTTGAAGGGCAGAGGTCACTGTTGACGACAAAGCATGTACGGTACGGTGTAGCGCACCCACGTCTGAGTGGATGCCCTCCATGGAGGCAACCACCTGCCCTAAATTTTTGTCATGTTCATTGAATGCATTGAACATGGCTGTCTGGCCCACACAAAGCTGGTGCAGGAGCTCTACACACTCTGCACTGAGTGCAGCAGGGGGGACAGGTACAGGGGCAGCGGTGCCAGGCGTGAAGGTGACACATCCACTGTTGTGGACACGCACACGGGCAACACTGGAGGAAGTTGATGGGAGGGTGGGCACTGGCCGCTGTGTGGCAGAGGATGATGCACACTCACCATTCCCTGTGGCCGCCAACATGTCTGCATCACCATCAGATGATGTGGAACTCTGTGTCTCAGCACGGGATTCCTCCTGCATACTCCGGTCACCCTCAGATGCGCTGGTGTGCTCTGTGTCACTGGGCTCAGGTGCAGCTGTAGTGCTACTCTCGCCACCCTCAGGTTCATGTCCCTCCGTGTCCACTGGCGGGCCTGCATGAGAGAGAGATGAGCAGGGTTGTGTTGGTATCATCAGCAGGACAAAGCAAATCAAGCAATGCAGTACAGGAGATGCCCAATGCAACATGGTGACGACCACACCCTGCAATCACATTGCAGCACAACACTACATACACCACAACACTGCCTTTAAAACTGTACATCTGCTCCCAATGCCACACGGCACAACACCCTCCCCGTGGATGAAGTGTACCAGACACACAACAACGATCATGGTGAATGCAGGCAACACAGACATGTAGTCACACTCCTATAGTGGACACTGATGTTCACCCCACCAATAGATTGCTCACACCATCCTAAGACACCTTCCACCATGTATGTCCGAATATGGCTGGCTATGTGAGATCACAGCAGGGAGGAACACCATTGTCAGACCATTGTGGGGCAATGCATGCCACTGGCACCCATCCCAGCAGCCACACACATGACCCAGCACAGCACCACCCCACGTGCATCACATGTGCCACTGTTGCCACAGGCACCGTACACATGCTTCAGCCCCCAGCCTAACTCACCCTCACAAGATACTCGCCCCTGCCTTGCTGCTGATGCTCCTCCAGATGTTCAGCCAGGTCCGGATGGGTCACTGCCAAAATGCGGCCCATCAGTGGAGTCATGCTCCTGCGTGCCAAGCGCCCAGTGCGTGGTAGCTGCCCCAAGGTCATCTCTGCCACGTTCTTCGCCAGCCGGCTGATGTCGTGTCACGTCTTGTGGCAGTGGTTGCGGCGGCGGTTGGATACCCCCAGGGCTCGCACCTTTGTGGCAATGGCCCTCCACATGGCCTTACGCTGGTGTACCTTGAGCGGCAGGCATGTGAGGCAATTGGGAAAATGATCAGTGGCACAGAAGCATGACCCAACATCTAGCAGTACATTGTAAAGACACACACTAATTAACAGATGAAAACTCCAGCCATCCCAAAGTGGGGAAGAGCTCACAAGGGCAGTAAACATGGGCCAAGCAGATGTCATAGCATGCATGCAGGAGGGCGTACAGCCTCCCTGGTATTCTCACACGCATGTAGGATGACTGCACCTAACACCCTCATTGGCTTGCACACAACTCCAGTACCAGGCATGTGTTCCCACTACATACATCACATGTCAACCTGTGTCTGTGCGTGAGATCCCTGCTTGCCTCACTGGGCAGCATTCAATAGCGATGTCATGTGAACATATGTGTATGTGATGTAAGTGGCATCTGGGGACGTGGACCCACCCACTGAACATACATACACACAAGTGTCCTGGCATCCAACAACACTGGGCTGAGATGTAGCATATGATTAGACCGGTTGGGATGCACAAGAGTGGGGACACAGTGAGTGCAGTAATGTGAGGTTGTCTTGGTGGGTGAGCACTGGCCATGGCCACTGGGTTCACACTGAGTGGGCCAACAGAAGCACGCAGAGGAACTCAGCAGATAAATGTCAAAGGTACCTGCATGTCAAATGGCCTGTGGGTCTGTATGCCTGACAATATCACACATCACACTCACTGATAACTGGAGGCAGGAAGACCATGCAGCTGGGACACACACACTCCTCAGCCAGGGAGACAGCATGTCTGCCACTGCATGACACAACCACACACACTCAGGCAGATACTGCAGCATTGCCACTACATGTCTGCCCCCCCTGACACACACCTCCCATCACAATGACTTACCACAACATTGGGGCCACCAAACAGCCTTGGGTACTGTTGGAGTACCTCGTCCACCAGGACCTCCAGCTCTTCGCTTGTGAAAGGACTGGCACGGATCTTCTCAGTCCGCGCCATCCCTGGGGAAATGTGACACCTGTGGCTGGCCCATGAGGTCCACCATTTGGCCAAGGCGGTTGTCGATGGACCTCATCAGCAGGATGAGCTCACGTAACAGTTCTTCGGACCGGCCACTTTGTGCCTGGACCTGTTCATACGCTGTGATGACAAGTGTGATGTGTTCCAGGGGTGGTGTCACCTGCTCCGGGGCTCCGGAGGGGCCCCTGGCCCTCCCACCTGGCTTGGTGCCATGGGCCTGTTGCCTCGTCGCTGTAGGTCCACACACACCCTCCCTGCCCGCATCAGTTGTTGTTGGTGTCTGGGCATCCCCCGGGGCAGGGATGCTGCTGCAGGTGGCACTGGTTGTGGTGGCAGCGGTGAAGGTACAGGCTGTGGCTGCCAGGTTCTGCTGCGTAGTTGTTGTTGCAGCAGACGTGGTGGTGAGGAGGAGGGGGGCCGGGAGCTGTTGAGGCTTGTGACACCAGATGGGCCGGCCTGGAGCTCATCATCCAGGGAGTCCTGGGAGTCTACATCTGAGAGTCCAGGTAGTGGTGGTGGAGACTGGCTCTGCTGGTCGTTGTTCCCCTCAGCAGTGAGTTCTTCGTCACCTGTGAATGTAATGAGAGGTTGTCAGTGTTGTGCACTGGGCAGGACTTCAGTTGACTGTGTGTCATACACTGTCTGTGCAGTACACAATTGACTACTGCGCAAACTATTTTGTGTATGCACTACTGTGATTCATGACATAATGCTGTGGTACATGATGTACTCATACATGTCAGGTATCAATGCATTGCATGCAATTGGTGCTGTGTGTTGTGAGGCAGGCCTCACATCCCCCAAACAGCCCTCACTGGTAAGATGGCTACCAATCTGTTAGGTGAAGGTGAGCAGTGCAATGGATGCCACTTGCTTCTGGCTGGGGGAATTGCTGTCTCCTGCTCAGGGGTCGTACAGGGGACATGGTGGTAGAAGAAGTGCAGGACTCCCTCCCACAGACAGACCTCCCAAACAAGTTGCCTACTTACCTGTCAGTTGAGGGTGGACCATACAATAGCAGGCAGTTGCTTCTAGGTGGGGGGTGCTCTGTCCTGCTCAGGGGTGGGCCAGAGTTGCATGCTGGGAGTTGTGTTCCTGGCCTCCCACCCACACCCTGCCCTCCCTGTCAAGATGGCTACCAACCTGTAAGTTTGTTTGGTGGACTTTGCAATGGCTTCCAGGTGCTTCAGGGTGTGAGGGACTGATCCATGCAGCTGGGGTGTGGGACAGGGGGCAGGCTAGGAGTGGTAGTGCTTGCTGACTGTACTCATACTCCCATGGTTATTTTGCTAGCAATGTTCCTGGTGAATGTGAGAGGGTGTGTTTTGTATCTGTGTGTCACGTTTTTGTGGGTGTGTGGTGCTGATGGATGTTATTTGTGTGTTGTGGTGTGTGTTTTGTGATGTGGTGGGCAGTACATTTCTATGTGTCTGTGTGATTGTGTTGGTACTTACCAGTCTCCACTCCCCCATCTACTCCTGTGAGACTCTCAGGATACAGTATGGCAAGCACCTTCTCCTCCCATGGTGTGAATGTTTTCAGTGGTATGGGAGGACCACTGCCAGTCCGGTTAGCCAGCTCCCAGTTCTTGCTCCTCTTCTCTTTGACCACACTCTTGAGATCATGCCACCATCTCATGATCTCCTTCTTGGATCTTGGGGTGGTCCCTACTGCATTGACCCTTTGTACTATCCTTGCCCACATCTGGTTCCTAGTGGCTAATGGTGTCTGTTGGACCATGGTGCCAAATATGTGTGATTCCACTCTGATTATCTCATTTACCATGACTACTAACTCACTCTCTGTGAATTTGGGCATTTTCTGTGCTCCTGCCATGGTGTGTGGTGTTTTTGAGGTTTGTGGGTGCAGGGGTGTTGGTGGTGGATGTGGTGTTTTGGTGTGAGGTGTGTTATGTGCTGGGTGTTTGTTGGTGCTGGTGTGATGATGGTGGTGGTGGTGGTGCTGTGTCCTTTTGCCTCTCCTGTCAGGTGTGGTGTGTGCCCTTCTGTTCTGGAGTGCAGCAAAGGATTGTGGTAGGCGAAGGGGCTGGCTTTATGTTCAGCTGTGTGGGTGTGTCCATATGTGCTTTTGATGTCAGGTGTGTTGTGGTGGTTGTCCTGGTTTTTTCACTTTAGTTTTTAGATTTTCTCCATTGGTTCTGTTCATTTGTTTTTTTGGTGTATATGTGGGGCGCTGCAACTTTGAATGTTGCAGTATTTGGCATAGCTTGGGATGTTTGGCTTTGGCCGCCATGTTTTTGGTGTGTCTTCAGCTGCGGTGGGCATGCTGCGGCTCTTCCGCTGTCTTTCACATTCACTACTGTGTGCGAACGCGGCGGTCGGAAACAGCGGATGGTATCGCGGGACCATCAGGGATTTACTAATTTCACGTGCGGAGTCTCCGCTATGCTGGTGCGGGTTGGGGCTTTTCCGCAGCGTTTCCGACCGCCGCGGGTGGCTTTTGGACCTCACCGCCCGCGTAGGGTGGTTTTGTTTGTCCCGCTACCGCCGCGGTCGGTCTTTTTTGGCGGTTGTTCCTAATTTGACGGGCGTTTTTTCCGCGGTACAAGCGGGCGGTTGTTTACCGCCTCCATGGCGGTCGGGATGGTTTTCCCCACGTCATCCTAATGGAGCCCACATGTATGGTCACATTCTACAGTTTCTCTATGGGAGCTAATGGTACGGCCGTAAACTGGGCAGAACACAAAATCACAATGAGAGATTGTGTTAACCCCTGCACTCCATGGCAGGCACCTCAAGGTCGGAGGCCGCAAGGACAAGGGGGTCA
Organism: Lissotriton helveticus; assembly: GCF_964261635.1. Classification (NCBI taxonomy): domain Eukaryota; kingdom Metazoa; phylum Chordata; class Amphibia; order Caudata; family Salamandridae; genus Lissotriton; species Lissotriton helveticus. The sequence goes on along the minus strand of NC_136059.1, from coordinate 757,282,771 downwards.
TCAAACTCGCTTTCCATCATGCTTCCCATGTCAGAAAGCCTGTGGGAAACCAAGCCTCATAATCCTGAATGCTGAAACGCCTTCCTATGGGACTACGGGCCGGTCTCCAACTGGCTGATGGGATCATGGAGCCTGTCAAAAAGCCAGCTGTAATGACCGGCCAGTTTAAATTCGGACAGGATATATTGTAATCAGCTGGTCAGAACTGAAACGGGCGATCTAGGTCATAAAGCCAATGACCTATGGTCAGGGACTTTACGATCGAGATTGTCATAGGCCCCTTGGTCTTTAAATAAAAAAAAATTAGCATTAATCTTTAATAATGTTGAATAGCACTGCTACTTTCACCTTTAGTGACAGGATGCAAGGGATATAGCGGTAACGGGTGGGGTAGTATATTAATACCCAGGTAATACTTAATTTTTAAACACTAACTCAATTTTTTTGGTAAAGAAAAAAATGAATTTAACAGTGAGATTTTAAGAGACATTTAAATTTTAAACCACAATCAATCTGAATAAATAATAATTGCAGCATTACACTTTATTTTAGAGTGCGCAACAGGAAACAAATAAACACCATCTTTTTTCTTTTGTACAATTTATTTGCAAATAGTTTAAAAATTGACAATTTGATAAAATAGAAATATATCTTTTTAGAAATATAACAAACCATTATTGCAATAAATAAAATTTTCTTTAAAAAATTGTAGTAGGGTCACATGGATTTACATTAGTTTAAATCGTGAAAATATTCCTTTTTTACGTTGGTACGCAAAGCCAGACTCTCTTTTTCAGTGATGACGAGGAAGCTGACCTTGACCTGCCATATACATATTGATACACCCAAGACAGTGTTAAGGAAAACCACAATTCCCTTTGCAAAAGTTTACTGCAATCTTTTCACTTTTATACAAAAAGGGTGATACAAATGGTAGAAAAAAATGAAATAAACCTTTTACTTATAAAACAAGAACAATGAGCACCACAAATATTTAGATTATTGTAAACACTATGGGGTCGATTCCGATTCAGCAAAAAATACCTTCCTAATGCTATTTGGAGGTGGACCGAATCGTATAGGGAGCTTTTTTCTCCTAACGTGCAAGTACGATGCGAATTCCAGTAAAATTCCGACCTAATCATCGTGTCCGATTCGTGCTCTATGTCAGTACCTAACAGGCCCAGGAAACACGGAGTATGCATCGTATGGAGGCTCCAACCAACACATATCCGGACACGCAAGAACAATGCGTATTTTGTACGTGTCGTTCAGGGCTAATCTTCCAGATGCTCAAAGCATTCTGAAGCGGCGTATTTTAGCTCCAAATCGCACCAGAACACGCAAAACGGGCACAAGACGGTGCAGCATACGTGTCTAATGTGTTGTTTTAGTACTGGACTAAGTGGTATCGTTCGCGGGCGAGTCTGTCGTGTCTGTTGCCTCGGGTTGACACTTGGCTATCTAGATGCTTCCACGTACGAATATGACACGACAGGCTCCTTTCCTACCGAATAGTACGTAGAGTTTATTTTCCGACAGAATCGTTGGGAACTTTTACACTTCGCATCGTACTTGCACATTCGGAAGGAGTGTGTATGATTAGGTCTAAAAAAATAACGGGTCCGTGTCGGGTAAAACGATTTCCTTCCCGAATCGGAATCGACCCCTTTGTGTCTGAGTTTATGTTGTCTCATTCACGCCTGCGCTACAATAAACCTTCTTTAAACATCTACCTGTTTCCTCTGCTCACTCTTTACTGAACAGAGTCACCTCTACATATTGTCAAAGGAAAAACAATTATAAATATAACGAATGGGTTGTCAACCACCTATCTGCCTGTATGGCAGATATTGTCTTATTAATCATTTCGCTGCCTATCCAGGTTTCTTCTCTCAGAACTTTGAATGTCTACTTTTTGGCCCTTGTATCTTTACTCCGACTGCACGACCAGCCATCTCTATACAAGTCCCTTTTTTGCACATAGATTTTTGAAAGGTGTAAACTCAGTATTTTCTGTCTTCCACCATTATTATGCCTTAGAGGTACCTTATTTTTGTTGTCACTTTCTTGATATCCACACCTTTTTAACAAGTTTGCAACTTTCCTATATGTTTGCTCACTATAAAAGGAGGTCTATTTCTAGCAATAAAACATGCAAATAGGATGAGTGAGCTGCAGACATCTAACTTTGTAGAGAAAGCGGTGTTCCACACAATGTAAAATATTTTTATAAACGTGGTAACACATTTTCAAATTGAACGTTCATGTACTATGCCCACTTTCTATGCACCTCCACGCCCTTCCAAGGTAGAGGGACGTTTCAACTGTGTGTTACCTAAACTTGCCTAGGCTACCAAAACTACAAAAAAGATTTCATGGGGAATCAACAACTCTAATTTGTGTACGCTGGAGCAAAGAAGGGGAAGGACATTTTAAATGATGACCTTATCCAGCAGGGTTATCCTCTATATCAAGATCGGTTACTCCTTAGCGTACAAACAAACTTATAACGGTCTAATGGACCATTCTGCCAGGCCTAAGGCAGCCACACAGCTCTCCAGCATAGTGTTCTCCTTACAGAATACTACCAACTGTCCACTTGACCATCCTTGCACATGGCCAGTGCACACTATTTCCTGGATTCCCTTGTTTCATGGATGGCCTGTTTGTCAGTTATGTTTTGCAAGATTTATTGTTCAATACTTTACAGGGTCCCAACTGGAAGGTATTGCTTGGGTATCGGTTCAAAGGCAAGTCCACTCTCGACACTCTGTCTCAATCATAAAGTACAAGTTTGCTACATTTGTGAACGCATTATCTGGTACACCTGATCTAGCTGCACATTCATTACTGACCCGCTCTTCCATCGCAGCACTGAGGATTGTTTTTTTGTCAAGGTCAGTTCCTAGGGCCATAGTTGTATTGAGTAATACTCCAAAGGCAGTCAATTCATGGCTATGCGCTTATGGGATGGAAAGTTAAGAAAAGTAGAGAGCTAGGCAAAAAGACTGGTGACTATATAGTCAAAGCAAATCTCACAATGATGGTGAACAATAATCCGAAGACGTCATGCATAGTACACTGGCAACACCTCTTGGGACACAGGTTTTACATTAGCAACATTCTTCCTGAACAAGCATGACATTTGGAACTTAAAAGTTAATGAATCTCTGGGTAGTTCATGTATCTACCATAGTATGCATTACAGAAGGTAAGAAACATGACCTTTATGTTGGTTTCTTTCAATTTGCACCATTTTTTATTTAATAATTAATTTTTATTTGGCATTTAATATATATGTATTGCTAAAGTTGCTCTAGGGAAAGAAGGGTTACAGCTGTATCTGCATTAACGTTCTTTGCTTTTGTACATATCTATTTTGTCTTTCAAAAACTATGTAGATTTAGGTGATTTACTTCATTAACAGACTACACTCTCAACATAGTTAAAATAGAAGAATGTCAAAGCTTGTATCATTTGCCAATGTTCTTAGATAAGTTTTGAAGTCTTGGTGAAGACGAACCCTAATACAACAACTGTGCCTTTATTGCTTATGATGCACTAGGAAAAAAGTTTTATAGCACTACCTACCTCAACAATCTTAGTTATTGTACCCAGCTATTGGATCTCTCACAGACCATGTAGATTTAGGTGAGGTATTGTATTAACAGACAACACTGTCATTATAGTAAACAAAGAATAATGTAGTACATAAACCCTATAGTGCAGTTCCATTGCAATGACTGTTTTAAGGCTGGTGTCGCCTTTCAATGAGGCATCGCCATGGGAACGCCATCCCCGCCCACCTATCATACAACTATAAATTATTAATATGGTGGTAATCTGGTGTGACCTTTTGCGAACAGTGAACATGCATTTTTGTTATCATCCACATAGATTTTGTAAAAAACAATTCATAGGCCTTATTGGGTAATTACAACTACGGCAAAGGATGTGGCGTTGCAGGGCCAACAGCATCGCCGCTGCAAGAACATTAATAGAAAAGTGATGATTGGACCATCAAAGGACAGCTGCAACCAAAATGGGTCCGTGAACAATGAGAGTTGCTGCAACAGTCTTGTGCAGCAATATGCAGGCAGTGCAAATTCAGCAACGACAAGCATTGTATATTTGTCCCAAATGACCGATTTTCATTGTGGTGATGCCTCCATGACAAATTTTGCAAATAGTAAGGTAAGGTTGGATTACAAGTAGCCCAGTTTTTCACATCTTCTTTGGGGAGCATGCAGAGTGGGAATCTGCACAACCAGTCCCAGCAAAGAAAGAAAGGTAGAACATGCTTAAATTGCGTAATAGGCTGGAACTTGGTTTATTGGTGCAAAAGTGTTGCCTCTGTAACCTCGTCATACAAGCCTTTTTAAGGTAGGACCGTGTGAACAAAAAATAAATGCACATGAGACCAGGTTGTAATTATTATTAGCGTAATCGGTGTCAATGCACTAGCGTTGATTAGCACTACAATAGTGCCAAAGCCCTATTCAGAACCGAAATAAAATTAGAAGAATAGTCATGCCAGCATATTAAAACAAATCTATTTATAAGACAAGTTTGCAGGATGCCTTAACACATCTGAAGAAGATGATGGAAGAAATTAAGTAGTAATGAAATAAGGGCCCAATGTTGTAGAAAACATGTAAGAATAAGTATCACTAATAAGAACATAAAGTTGAAAACGGTCTGAAAAATATCAAATACAAAGGCTGTCCTTAATTAATAAATGAAACTTTACATTACAATAACCATCTTATATTGACAATTCCAATTAGGTGACAACATATCACATATATAAACAACATAGACACACTTATTTGTTTTTAATGTGAGAATTAGGAATATAAGGTTTTTGAAGAGTATTACTTTTTAAAATTGCATCTGACCTTCAAGGTAGAGGGATTAAGCGCTTGTTCTGCAAATTATTATGTGTGCTAATAACAAAAGGTTGTCCAGTCTCCCATTCTTGTTAAGGAGAGATCATTTTAAAAGTTGACAAAAAGTATCACCTGTAAGACAACGTTCTTGGTAACCGAACACTAGTGGACTGTGTGAGGTACATAAGATAGACCATGGCGAAAGCAAGGTGTAGAAGAAGTATGGTTTATAAAAATTGAGGAACAATACTTTCAGATGCAAATTAATTCATAACTACAGCATTATTTTAAGTACATGTCTGCGTACAATAGTCAAGACACCTGTTTTGAAATAAAGGGTAGCCTGGAACATAAGTTACTTCACATAACTAAAAATGCTCCTGATAGGAAAATACAGCTGCTGTATACAGTGTGTTAATGCGAAGCAGGACACTGTATTAATAGTGCAAAACTGCAAGAGCAAAAGCGGAGTGACCACTGGTTAAATGTAGGATGAAGCCATTTTGCCACAAAAAGCACCATAAATATGTAACATAGAAGAAAAGACATTGAATATGAAATGGTTCATTGACACAAGATCCACCACAAAATATCGTCAATGTAAAATAAGATGACATAAATATTTATTTTACAAATCCGTTGATTGTAAAGTTTACATATACTTCATGAAAGTATTAACATTAAGTATTGGCATTAGTTTTAATCCCTTAGTTATTGTATATTATATATAATCAAGGATACTTAATTGACATGAAACAATTTCGAATGATACCAATAATATATTTTAGTGACAGATAGTCAATTGGTTGTTCAAAGTCTACATTTTATAAAGTACATTATTTTTCCATGTAAATTATGACTTATTTAAATCTGCACATATTCTTAAAGTGTCCCAAATATGAAAAAATATAAAAAACATTATTAATAATTCTGATATTATTTTAAAGTTTTAGTCAAAATGAACTAATATCACAACTAAGGAGGTCTTTGCCAGCCCGCCATCCTCGGTGTAAATGGGACCGCCTGCCATGATGGCGGGGGTCCCACAGGTGGCATTAGGATGCGCCCGCCACTGTAACGGGCGCATCCTGTATGCCTAGCATTGTGGTGGGCGGTGCCCCAACACCGCCCGCTGAATACGAGAAATGCACTTTTGCATTTCCGTGAGCAAAGCGGCAGGCACCACGCGGTGCCTGCTGCTTCGCGCACGCAAATGCAGGGGAGTACCACTGTTGTATAGCTCCTATATATCCTTATATCGTGTTAAGTTAGCATAGGTACATTTGAGATTTAAACGCCATTTTTCCTTTCTTGCAACTTCTGCACACGACCCTTAATTGTTGACTTAGCTTTCAACCTAGTGGTTTGCCGTGGTGTATGTGAGAATAATATGTTATTGCTCTGATATCAGTTTTGTTTAATAAACCATGTCTGCACGGAGAGTGCTGAAGTTTCAGGAGCAACACGATATGGAATTGTTATGAGGTCTGATCTCCACGCCTTCATAGTCATAACACAAGTGCAGCCTTTGCCAACTTGGGCTTGAGGCGGGATTGATATTGCTTTGCACGAGAATAGTTAACACACTTGATGCGGTGCACATGCAGAGAGAGCTGGTGTATGCTGATGTGATTCCTTCATGCTAGGACACTAAGGTATGGGCCCGCCCTAAAACAACCCAAAGAGACCTTCTTAGCTAATAATATAATATATGTGTTAGGGAGGGTGAAATATAAGTGTTGTTAACTCTTATTCATTACAGCATGTTAACATGCTGTCACCATTCGCTTTTTATGTCTTAGTAACTATGCTGATAATTTTGCTACTGATAATAAGTATACTTGTATTATCTAAGATACTGCGCCTGAGAAGACGGCATTAGTAAATAAACATTTCAAATGCACATGTGTCTTCTTTACTCCATGTTCTGGTTTGTAATGATAATATAACGAAAGAGTGTACATGAGTCCCACGTACCCTGAGGTACTGTAAGTTCATGTTCTGGTTTGTCTAAACATTGGGAGTTTTGATATGTCCAATGAGACACTGTAGCTAGCTCGGTAAGGGGTGAGTTGGTTGCTAAGGTAAGTTTTGGGACACCCTAATTTGCCGAGGTTCCACTCCTCTGTGCACAGTTCTGTGTGAGTACAGAAACCCTGCAACACCACAGGTACACCATTTGTGCCCCCCCTGTCTCCATCACTCTGAGAGTGAAGACCGTATGCCTTTCCGTGGCGGCATTGCCGCCACAGAAAGGCATGTCAAAATGCCCATTGTAATATGGCGGGCGGTGTCTGGTAGACACCGCCACCATATTAATCCTTTACCGCCGTGGTCGCAAGGCGACCGGGGCGGTAAAGCAACAGACGGTCTTTCCGTCCATCGCGGTCCCACCCGCCATGCTAATATGGCGGGTGGGAATTCCGGTGCAGATGTCGGGCGGATTGCCCCTGCCAGGCTGGCGGTAGCCACCACCAGCTTGGCAGGGGCAATCCGCCCAACATCCTAATGGAGCCCTAAATATGTATAATTGTAAGGAAAAATATACATTTAAAAAACAGATAATTATTAATAAAATATTTTTTATCCAATGTTCAACTAAATTAATTAATATTAAAAAATGTATTCATTGTTAATGAGAAAATGTATTTTTAAATATAGAAGTGTATGCAATTTTGAAACAGCTAAGCTAAAATGTAAACTTTGCTGAAATGAGAAAATAGCCTATTTCCTTATAAAACTCTACAAAACTCACTGAAAAGGGTGGAGCTGAAAAGCACTTACATGTACTAATCTAGTGGAACGCAGTGCAACAGCAATGGTAACTGTTTGCTTGCAGAGTGGATAAATTAACTATTTCAACACCAGTAAATACTGGCATATTTTTTTTTTTTTTTTAATATAATCGCCCCACTCTAGTCAGTGACCGCAACCGTATGTTATTTGTTGGATATCTAAGGGCTTAAATGTATAATAGACTCTCCAATAGGTTGAAAATTATGAGCCTTATTTCATTGTGGGATGAGAAAACCTAAAATCGCTAATCGTTGACTTTCATGCAGACATGGGTTGTTTGAAGTACGGCAGCCATATCGCAATGAGGTAAGACAGACTCTAAACTAGCTGTGAAATTTAACTAGGTTATGACTTGATGAAAGAGGCAGTTGAACAGTCAGAAGGGCCTAAGAATCCTTAACAGACAGTGTTTACAACGTTGGCATTATGATGACACGGCCATACAGCAGTTCATGTTGCTTTTCCCAAAATTAACTACTCTTAGAAATTGTCTTTGGTGGCCATGACAGGGCCACCTTCCTTAGTCGGGGTACTGCTGTGACCTTTGTGGATACCTATGGTGCCATTAAAAAAAACAAAAACCTATGTGGCTGCACCAATAAGGTGCCTGGCACACAGTGCATGTATTGAACACAATTCTATTTCAATGTTGGTGATTGTAATGCAAGCTGTTGCTCGCACACAACAAAAGCAGCCATAGACAAACTGTAGTTTGCGACCGCACCATAGGCTTAATTATGATGTTGGATGGACTTATGTCTTCACAAACAACGATGTGGAATAAGTACTGCCCGACTAGGGTTTGGAGGTACTGCTACCGCATTAGATTTCATGCACATTCATGAGAATTGCAATGTGTATTCTTTGTATTGCTGCGTGTGCTGTTGCCTGCATGACACGCCGCAAAATTTTAAAATAACATGTGACATCTACATGGACTATGAGGCATGCCCAGCAGTGCAGGGATATGTAGGAGAGCACCATAGGTGCACCACAAGTCCCTTCTTAGAGGGACAAGGGGAAATGGGTCGAGGATAGGCAAAAAAAGACCCTATTTGACTGACATTTCATGGCAGGTTAGCTGCCATGAAAGGGCAAGCAGAAAAGGACTTTATAATCGCTCATGTGGTGACTGATCAGTCACTGTCACTGTTCTAGGGATAGCAGTCCCTCTGACGACCTCATTGATACTGTCTGATGCATGGAGTTCAGTGTATCTGCCCACACTCTCTCCGCATGCCATTATAATAATTTTTGCAGTCCAGAAGGGTCATTTGACGGTGGTCCAGGCCCCAACGTGCTGACGGTGGCAGTCAAAACGGCATACTATTGAGCACACATTTGCAGTTGCATCCTAATCCAGTGTGCGTAACCAGTGAAGGTGTCGTTGGAAGGCAACTATGACGCATATCCGAATGATGCCCTATGTGAAGTATTCGATTGGAGTGCGGTCAAATTAACTCACACACATATCCTTTCAATGCAACAATAGAGTAAGTGTTTGATTGGGAGGTGTAAACTAGTAAGCAAAGTTAGTGCCAGAGTATGATAACATTTTTACCTGTAAATAAGTTTTTACTTTCTATTCCATCAAAAGTTCAGCCTACAGTATATAAATGTTTGTGATGCGGAATGCTACTATGTAATATTCATACACCATTGAATTCAGATTTATTAAATGAGTAATACACAAATAATTAATAAAAACTACTTTAATACATAGTAAAATATATCTAATTGTTAATTTATCAAATATTGTCCTAATTTTAAAATACATTGAACATAGCTTCCAATGTTTAAATACCATAATATACATGTACCAATTGTAGATCTTAAAAATATGGATGACAAATTTTAAAATGCTAAATTAAGGACTCCCTGTACTAACACAGGTAAGTTCAAATTATTGTTTTATACATTGCAATATATTAAAAAAATATATTAAATGTAATAAATGAGTATATATATTATTTGAAAATAACGAGTGAGTTAATATACATTGTAAGAAATGTAACATTGAATACATTTTTTTAACTATATATGAAAATATATATGTGTATATACAAAAATACTCCAGTAACATAAAAGCTATTTTAACAGAGAATTAAAAAAAAAAATCCTTAAGCTATTTAAACAAATTTTCAAATTATATTTAACACTACAGGCAGTGCATCCGTAGGATGAATGTTCGATAGTGGATGGATACGAAATAACTATTTGCACTCACAAAATGCTAAGCAATACGGAAAGTGTGGAATATTAGAGTGCTAAAAATTAGTATTACCACTACAGTCAGTACAACGATGGTGAACGTGTTATATAGCAGAGTTGTAAAAAGTAATATTCCCACTCCTGTCCAATATGTGCAACAGTATGAAAAATGTTGAATAGCTTAGGGGGAAAATTTACTATTATCACTCCAGTGTGTGTAACTGTAGTTAAAGTTTAGGATATTTAACGTTTTAAAACGTAACTTTACAACTGCAATTAGTGCCACAGTAGTGAAATTGTTGGATAGCATAGGGGTAAAAGTTAATGTTCCCATTTAAGTGAGTGCAACAGTAGGGAAAGTGTTCGATAGCGGACAGGTTAAAATTATTATTCACAATCCTGGAAGTGCAACAGTAGGGAAACTGTTGGATAGTGGAGGGATAAAATGAACTATGACAACAGCAGTCAGTGCAACAATATGGATAGTGTTTGAACACTATTGCAACCACAAACCCCATCTACAAATAACATTTTGGAATAAAAAGAAATATATTTAAAAATAATTTTCGTTAAAAAACACTGTATTAAAAAACGAATTAAAAGAAGGTAAAATGAATTTACTCCACACCCTTTACCCAATACAAATGCAACAGACACCCGAAAAATATAAAGAATGACCCTAATAAAATATTAATTCATATTTAATAGCAACGATCCAAAAATTATTATAAAATTAAACATGAATCGCTTTCCAATCTTAAGGCATATAAACACCAGATCCAACACATAAACATTAATTTGATAATTCTCTGTATTTAATGGTCATATAATTATTATAAATCACAAAATATTAATTATTTCATGGAAAATAATTTATTTCCGCAATTTACAACTATAAAACCCTTAAGCCGCAAGTAAAATTAATTACACAATTTCAGTAATACATTTTCAATTAATTGATTAATATCAAAGAACAATAAATTGGCAATGAAGCATAAAAACCATACTGGCCACACTTCACACCTATAAACCACAAAATATGTATCTAAACAAATATTACACAATGAACGTTATTAAGTAGCAAGTAGTTAATTAATATTGTCAAACTATAAATTTGTAAGTAATTAATAATAATAAATATTTTCCATAAATTATTATAACGAAATTAATTGAAAACACTATTCCACCATTAAAACAAGAATGCAAAGCGAAAGTAAAATAATAAAATAAAAAAGAATAAAATTATAACACATCTACCGAAAAAACAAACTATTATATTAAAAAAGGGACTTACATTTAAAAAATAATACTACAATACATAACACTAATTAGAAAATTACATTTCAAAAAGCATATTTTAACAAATAATACTGAAGATTTCGATATGTTTAAAAAGTTTATTTATAAAATTAAAATCGATGTATAGAAACACAATATTCTTGATGTCGAGATTTCTGAGTCACAACATTTCGGGGACCATTAGTATGGTGGGCGGCTCGCCCCCACCAGTTCTGTGGTAGCCAATGCCAGCCAAGCAGGGGAGATCAAAACGCCATCCTGCAATGTTTCAACCCCCGATACTTTAGGATATCTGGGGCGTCCACGTGGGACTGGATACGCATGCGGTCTTCACTGTTGGGGGCCCGTAGAGTGCCCCACGAGTGTTGGGGTGTGGGGGGGCACTTGTGGGGTACATGTGCTACACCCCTACATTGGCATGGACAAGGTGGCAGGCACTGAGCGGTGCCCGTCACCTTGTGCATGTCAATGCACAACATGCATTCTCAGCATTGTGGTGGGCGGCACTGTGAGAACTGCCCACCACAATGCTGGGAATAGAGGATGCCACCGCCACGTTTGCGGTGCCATCCTAATTGCAGGTGTGGGTGCCACGCACCCCTGGCAGACGGTCCCGCTTATCGTTAGAGTGGCAGGCAGACCTGGTCCGCCCACCATCGTAATGGTACCCTTAGTACTCAATATTTATGTCTATCTACATTTCGTACTCGATAGTCTGTCTGCACACCAATAACAAGTTTAAAAAAACATAAAAATTAATTCCAATCAATATTTTTAAAAATATATAAATCAGAATTCTGAAAATAGAACGAGCCAAAAAGTACACTTTTTGTAACATTTATAAAAATAAAAAAATCATTGTAAAAAGTAACTAAATTAAAATAAAATACGCATTTGGAAAATTGTTACTACTACAAATAACTTTATACCCTACATTTCTACAAACCACATAAATGTAAATGTAAATGTAAATGTAAATGTAAAACATTCCCCACCCACCAAAAAGAATCTTATGTACAAGTAACTGAATGGAATATTAACCCCTTCGACGCTGATGACGAGCTGGGCTCGTCATGAGGTAGCCTCCTGCTACGCTGATGACGAGCCCAGCTCGTCACGTAACATGCGCTTTCGCATATCTCAGCGTACGAGCGGAATTCCGCCCGCACGCATGCGGTTAATAATAATAGTATTACATTTGGAGTTTTACTCTAATAAATATAATGTACCCAAAAACTTTTTGATAAAACAAATCAAACACTCGAAAAACTATAAATGAAAAAAATCATGATCTGTTTAAAATATTATACATTTATTTTTAAATAATTACAGTGATAAATGTAGTGTATTTGAATACATTTCTAAACTTTTCTATACCAAAATGGTACAACTCACACGTACTCCCAACAAAAAGTTATAGATTAATTACATACTAAACTGAATGTTTTTTTATCTAAATCTTAATTTAATTAATACTAATACATTTCTAAACAGTCTTTACCATATATAAAATAGTACCAAATAAGATATAAATTAAATTTTTTAACAGTTAAAAAATATGTAATAAATAAAACTAAATTAATACTTTATGTAGATTCTACCACATACAAGTACAAAAAAAATAACCTGTACTTAAAATGTTTTAAGTATCCGTAAAATATATAAGGACCTATTCTGATGTGGGTCAGAGTTGCCTTTGACTGACACCGGTATAGTGTGTGAACCGGCCAACCGTAGATCGGCAGTTCTGATCGCCTGAGAACATAGCGAGCAGACATATGGGCCTATTAGGATGGCTGGTGGATCGCCCCGCCGGGCCGGTGGTAGCCACCGCCGGCCTTGCGGGGGGGATCCACCTGCCATCCTCATCCAAATGACCCCCCGCCACATTAGGATTGCTGGGGAGTCTGCGGCGGACGGAAAGACCGTCCGCCGCTTTTCCGCCAATCGACTTTGCGACTGGCGGAAAAAGTGCTTCCATATTGTGGCGGTGTCTGCGAGACACCGGCAACCATATTACCATGCCGGCGGTCATATGCTTTTCCTCGGTGGCGTTGCCGCCATGTAAAAGGATACGGTCTTTGCTTTGGGGGCCCGTTGCGTGCCCCCAGGGTGAAGGGGGAGGTGGGGGGTGCACCTCGTGGTGCCGCTTTGTGTATGGAAATGCACAACATGCATTTTTCACATTGCGGCGGGTGCTGCTGAAAGTCCGCCCGCCATCCTAATAGACCCTATAGTGAGGATGCAAAAACCTATATCCCTAAAGTAGATTGTGCGCTGTTCAAAAACAGGGTGTAGCAGAATGTGAATTTATGGAAATAGCTTCAACGTGTGACTAGGACCATCGAGTGCCAGCCACATGTTTCAGGGATTTCAAGGGGGGGCACATGACAAAAAACTGTACGCCTCCAAGTAAAGGGAGCCCTGCTTTAGGCCAGTAAAAGAAACTTTCTGACATCCCTTCAATGTCAGAAAAGCATTAATGAAAAAGATGTCAAACATTGTAATCCTGATAATGAAACAATGCCCTTAAGTGATTAGACTGCGTTTCCGTTTGGCCAACGGACTGCTTAATCACGTTGAAAGGAAGACGGAACGATCATGCGTTTTACAGTCAAAGAGCCAACATCATAATTCAAAACTCCCACTGTAAAGCTGCCATGTCGGTCTGCAAGCCTCCAACGAGCATTCAGAGGTTTAACGTCTGACATGGTAATAATGCTGATAATATTATTTTACAGAATGAATATTTATTTATTTATTTATTTATTTTCAACATTTATAAAGCGCACTGTTACCAGACGGTGTCCTGGCGCTGGTTGACCACTCCCAAAAGCTAGCCGAGCTTATTGCCTAAGTAGCCATGTTTTCAAGACCCTCCGAAAGGACAACAGGTCTGGTATCTGTCTGAGGTCCGCTGGCAAGGCGGTCCAAGCCTTTGCAGCTCCCAAGGAGAAGCTTCTGCCTCCCCAGCGGGCTTTCTTAATTCTTGGGATCACTATCAGCCCCTGGTCGGTTGATCTCAGTGATCTTACAGGTTTGTACCACTGAAAGTACTGGGTCATACATTGCGGACCCAGCCCATTGAAAGCCTTAAAGACTAAGCATAGTGCTTTAAATGCAATCCGCTTGTGTACAGGCAGCCAGTGTAATTTCAACAGCTCGTGGGTGACCGAAGCAAATTTGGGAATGCCCGTGATCAGGCGAGCTGCTGCGTTTTGCAGAGTTTGTAATTTATTTAGAAGCCCCTGTTGAGCATTGAGCAGTAGTCCTTTGCAGTAATCCAGCCGAGACAGGATCAGTCCAGATGCTGCTGTTTTCCTATGCTCATCTGGAAGAAAGGGCAGGATCTTGCGTAGAGTCTTAAGAACAAAAAAGGTGGCTGAAGAAAGCGCATTTACTTGAGGCCTAAAGGACAATTTGTCGTCCATTAGAACCCCAAGATTCTTGGCCTTGGCAGCAGGTGCGGGAGGGGTGCCAAATTCTTGCGGCCACCATCTTGGGGACCAGAAGTTCTCTTTAGCCCCAAAGAGGAGAACCTCGGTTTTGGCCGAATTCAGTTTTAGGCCATTCCCTGCCATCCAATCACTGACTGCAAGCATGCAGTCTTTAAACCTGCTAGCCATGCTTTCCTCTCCTCCTGGTAGCAGCGACACCACAATCTGTGTGTAGTCTGCATATGATGTTAAATTAAAACCAAAGGCTCTGATCACAGGTGCTAGGGTGGAAACATAAATGTTAAAAAGCGTTGGACTCAGTGATGAGCCCTGGGGCACCACGCAAGCTAGTATGAACGGACTGGATTCTTGGTCATCCAAGGTCACCACCTGACTCCTGTTGGAAAGAAAGGCTTCCAAGATCTTAAGTGCCTTGCCATGAATCCCCGCGGCCCTCAACCGGCCCACCAATATCGTATGGTGGACCGTATCAAAGGCCGCAGACAGGTCCAAAAGGATCAGTGCGGCTTTACCTCCAGCATCCATCACTTTCCTAATGTCTTCTGCAGATTTAATTAGAGCCGATTCCGTGCTGTGCCCAGCCCTGAATCCATGTTGAGATGGGTCCAGAGCCTGCACAGCGCCCAGAAACGAGCTTAACTGAGAGTTCATTATTCCCTCTATAATCTTGGCCGGTAATGGCAGTCTGGCATAGCTGTTCAAATCGTCAATATCCAGGTTTGGTTTTTTTAAAAGAGGGAGGATAGATGCCTGTTTCCAGCGGGATGGAAATTCACCGCTTTCCAGCATTTTATTAAATAGTGATGTGAGCACAAAGGCTATCGGTGCTACAGCTAGCTTTGCTATGGTAGAATGGCAGGGATCATGAGGGGAACCTGATTTTAGCCTCAGCAGCCGCTTCCTTACCTCCTCCTCATTTACAGGGGCGAAGTGCAGAAGCTTGCTTTCCTGGGAATTGGTCTCTATCGGTTCAGGGTTATCCTCTAAGGGATTACTCATCGTTTGACCATCCAGAGAGTTGAAAATGGTCTCCACTTTGTTTTGAACATTTTTGCCAGAGCTTCACAGAGTTCCTGACTAGGGGGCACAGCCACTGGTTTAGGGGCTGCCAGGGTAAGAATGGTTTGGTAGAGTTCCTTTGGTGAGTTTCTTGCCTCCCTAATACGATTAGAAAAAAAGGTACTCTTTGCTTTTACTATCAGGTCTTTATAAACAGCTAGTTCCGATTTGTATCTTTTTTTGTTGGCCTCACAATAGTTTTTTCTCCATGTCCGTTCTAGTTTTTTGCAGATAATTTTATGCTCCCTGATCTCCTCTGAGAACCAAGGAGCCGATTGAGATGTGTGGGTAGAGTGACAGAGTTTGGGAGGTGCTAGCTGCCTACAGGCCGTATCCACCCAGTTAGTGTATGTGGCGGCCGCCTCATCTACATTCCCTAAGAGGGGAGCCATTGTGGATGTCAGAAGCTCGTCTAATGACTTGCCTTCTATATTTTTCCATTTCCTGATGGCCCTGGCTGGTTTCTTGGCCTGTCTTAATCTCAGAGGTGAAGCCAAGGCAATATTAAAGCAGATAGCGGCATGATCAGATCAAGGGACCGGCCGCGTGGCCATAGCACCTAAATTAGGATGGTTAGAAAATACTCCATCCAAGGTGTGTCCCTCCCTATGGTTGGGCCCTGCCACCAATTGCTTCAGATCCAGCCCATCCATTAACTCCATCAGTTCCCGAGTATCTGGGTCTGAGCTGCAGTCAAGATGAAAATTAAAATCCCCTAAAATTGTAAAAGTCTTGGCACAGGCTTCCTCTAGAAGACTTCCAAGTGCTGCTAAAAAAGGAGCTTTAGTCCCAGGTGGTCTATAAAGTAGACAGCCTCTGAGGGATTGATGATGGGACAGTGAGAAATTAAAAACAAGTGCTTCGCCCGATACAACAGTCACTGGCAGAAAATTGCCTTTTACCGAATCATGGTAGATGATCGCCAGGCCGCCCCCTCTTTTTCCCGGTCTGTTCTGAACATGACAACCATAATTGGGTGGCGTGGCTTTGACAATGTCTGGGCCCGATGCTGCATCAGTCCAAGATTCAGTAATAAATGCTATCTTAACACCCATTTCCAGTATCAGATGCGCTAGTTCAATACTATGTTTGACTAGGGATCTGGCATTCAGCAACATACATTTCACATCAACAAACTCACCCTTTGCCTCCCCACTATGTCTATTAGTAGTGGCACTAATGGGCAGCCAGGAGACCATGGGGAGTGTTGTATGACAGCTCGGGCAGCACGGTAGAACCGACTGCGAGTTATTTCGAAATTCCAGATGTACACAGCCTGATGTTCAAGCTGCGGCTCCTAACGCCCACAGTGTATCCCGCCCATATCTAATGTGGCATACCGTGTTCGAAGCACTTCGTCCAGGGGGTGTGGCACTGGGCGCGGATCTGGCGCGGACGGGCGCAGACGGGCTTGCCTTTGGCGCGCCGCCGGCGCGTCCGCTGCGCGTTCGTGAATAGCATGTAATTGTATTCAAAGTACTGCTCACATTACAAACAGCAAACATCCAACGTGTTCATCCCAAAAAGAACTATAAATAAAGAAATGATACACTAATCATAAGTATTATCAAGTTTGCTTTTAAATGTTAAACTAAACCATAAATTAATATTGAATTACTATCTAAAAATGCACCCAAATATAAACCTTATAAACCCGAAAATGCCCAAAGATGTTAAAAATTCCATACAAGTATTGAAATTAAGCATGAATACTGCTGCTAAATATTTTACAAACATTTTAATGATATTTTTAATGATTTTACAAAGATATATTTAAATCATTGTAATAATAAATGAACATTTAAAAATAAATTATTCTGACATTTTAATATTTATGATTTTTTTGTATCATGTATTATGAAATTGAAAAATGCATTAAAATACATAAATTGTAGAAATTCTATAGATAGATGTAATTTAGGCCCCAAATATAATTTTGGCTGACAATATTTTTAATGAAAGCTAATTTTTGGAAGTCAATATTTAAGTCTCACAATTTATTATTTTCGATATTTTATCAATAAACGAATGGAAATACTTTGTATCAAAATGGAAAGTTCCTCCTTATAGTAAATACTAAAGTTTAAATAGATTCATTGAAATATTTGTCACCATCAGTACACAAGAGTTCATATACACTAGAGGATTGTACATATACTTACAATGCATTAGAATGAATAAGGATTTTATACTCACCATTTATCATTTTTCAAGTATTGAAAGAAGGGGCACAGTTTCACAAATAACAAGCTTTGTGGCAATTTGAAAGAGAACTCTAAACATTTATCATATACATGGAATTGTACTTGCAGAACGGCAAAAAGGTTTGTTGAAGAAACTGAAAAGTCTAAGTATTAAACAAAAATTGAACAAGGAAGAGGTGAACCAGAAATGTTGAAAGCCATGCTTAATAGAAAATCTTTAGACAATTTTGAAAAATACAATACTTCTTAAGTTGTTGAACTGGTGTAAGAAGCACCAAATAAGTGCTAATATGTTCCTGTATCCTGGTTATTATTTTCCTTGTATATCGGCCTAAAAACAAGGAAAATAAAAACCAGGTTACAGGAACATATTAGCACTCTTAAAGCAGGCAAACTCACAACCAAATTAGTCCAAAACTTCCTCGCACAGAAACATAACCCTAGGGAGATTAGATGGACGATACTAGAAAGGGTGGTGGGTGACCAAATCAATATGGAAAAGAGACTGGCCACTAAGGAGGATAGATGGATTTACCAGGAGGGGGCTGAAGACCATGGTCTGAATGACCGCATTGAATGGAACAAGGTGTCATCTTTCTAAGGCATCCGTTTCTTAAGAGCCACTGATATGAATTACACTACAATATCGTAATAATGAGAAATTGATATTTACCCAATGTATTTCGGCGGAAATACAAACCTTTAAACAGTATACAGATATTACAACAATGTGTACTTAGGAAATCAATATAGGCAATAATAATAATAAGTCCCTATTAACATCTATCAGATCGGAAACTTGAGTTGGACTATTAAAATCATATACATAAACTGTATGCTTGACGAACAAATTATTAATATTGAATAATATCACTAATCCTATGTGTGAGGTCCAGCAGCAGGTATAGAGTCAAAATATTGAGCTTTTATTATCGACTAGACATAATATCGAGTAAAAAATATGGAATAGACATAATATCGACTAGACAGAATATAGACTACCAAAATATCGACTAGAAAATTTTAATATCGAATAAAATTGACATAATATCGAATCAAAAATATAGAATGGACATAATATCGACTAGACAGAATATAGACAACAAAAATATCGAATTTAAGGTAAGTTAATATTAATTTTTAATTTTTGTGTAATATAATTCTGTAGCGGGTTGTGGGTTTATCGGGGAATAGGGTGGGAAGTAATTTAATTATAATTAATTTAAAATGTTATTTTATTTATTGGTATTTATGTAAAATTAATTGTCAATTAATTATTAATTGGTAATTAATTAAAATATAATTGGTAATTAATTTTAATTGATTAATTGATAAATATGTTAATTTTAGTAATTTATTTTCTGTAGCGGGTTGTAGGTTTATAGGGGAATAGGGTGGGAAGTAATTTAATTATAATTAATTAAATATTTTATTTTATTTATTGGTATTAATTTAAAATGAATTGTCAATTAATTATTAATTGGTAATTAATCAAAATATAATTGGTCATTAATGTTAATTGATTAATTGATAAATATGTTAATTTAATAATTTATTTTCTATAGCGGGTTGGGGGCTTATAGGGGAATAGGGTGGGAAGTAATTTAATTAAATATGTTATTTTATTTATTGGTATTTATTTAAAATTAATTGTCAATTAATTATTAATTGGTAATTAATTAAAATATAATTGGTTATTAATTTTAATTGATTAATTGATGAATATGTTAATTTTAGTAATTTATTTTCTGTAGCGGGTTGTGGGTTTATAGGGGAATAGCTTGGGAAGTAATTTAATTGTAAGTAAATACATTTTTAAAATATTTTTATTTGTGTCTAATTTTTAATTATTTTTATATTGTAAATTAATTTATTGGTAATTGGTAAATAATTAGTATTAGTAGATATTGTTTATTATTAGCTAATTTTAATTTGTAACTTTGATTGATTAGTTAATATATTTTATAAAATTGTAAAATATTTTAATTAATTTGTAATTGGTATTAATATTTATGTTATTTATATTTATATATGAAGTATTTACTTTCCCTACTATTGCACTCACTGGAGTGGGAATAGTAGTTTTTACCCCTACGCTATCCAACGCTTTCCCTACTGTTGCGCTCACTGGAGTGGGAATAGTCATTTTTACCCCTACACTATCCAACGCTTTCCATACTGTTGCACTCTCTGGAGTTGGAATAGTCATTTTTACCCCTACGCTATCCAACGCTTTCCCTACTGTTGCCCTCACTGGAGTGGGAATAGTAATTTGTATCCCTACGCTATCCAACGCTTTTCCTACTGTTGCACTCTCTGGAGTAGGAATAGTAATTTTTATCCCTACACTATCCAACGCTTTCCCTACTGTTGCACTCACTGGAGTGGGAATAGTAATTTTTACCCCTATGCTATCCAACTCTTTCTCTACTGTTGAACTCTCTGGAGTGGGAATAGTTATTTTTACCCCTATGCTATCCAATGATTTTCTTACTGTTGCGCTCTCTGTAGTGGGAATAGTAATTTTTACCCCTACGCTATCCAACGCTTTCCCTACTGTTGCTCTCTCTGGAGTGTTAATAGTATTTTTTATCCTCCCACTATCCAACGCTTGCCCTACTGTTGCACTCTCTGGAGTTGAAATAGTAATTTTTACACCTATGGTATCCAACGCTTTCGCTACTGTTGTGCTCACTGGAGTGAGAATAGTAATTTTAACCCCTACGCTATCCAACGCTTTCCCTACTGTTGCGCTACATGGAGTGGGAATAGTAATTTTTACCCCTACGCTATCCAACGCTTTCCCTACTGTTGCACTCTCTGGAGTGGGAATAGTAAATTTAACCCTCTCGCTATCCTATGGAAAAAATATTGTATATGTTTTGTTAATAATATGTATATATATAAATATGTTTTAAAGTTACATTAATTATTTATTAATTTTAAGTTTATTTAAGTATTTTAGGTATGTTTAAATTAATTATATTTATTATTATATTAGTTTTAAATAACTTTTAAGATATTTTAAAAATTCGATATTGTGACTGTCTATATTTTTTCCTATCGATATTTTGGAGTCGATATTTTTGTACTTACCTGTTTGTAGATAGGAAGTCGATATTCTGGCATTCTATATTTTTACCTCGATATTTAGGGCAAGTCGATATCTTGACTGTCGATATTCTATCAGTGATCCCCAGCAGCAATAGGTTGTTTACTTTTTTGCAATGTGCCTCAACTTAGGGCCCCTGAACATATGACATCAATATATATCCAGGACTGTGGCTGTATATATAGGATGGATTATACTCCTAAGCGCATAAAACTATGATGTATGATTCTTATACCAATTAACAACGATCTATGCATATATGAACGGACACTGCATATATGGACTCACATATCCCTGTGCCTTTTTCACATTCATGCCTACTCCAAGATGGCCTCCGCTTAAACCCTTTTAGAGCTTTACACTGAATGTGAACTGTTAGACCTGGCATCATTGGCATGAGTCTCTCCTCCATTTTTATCTGTTGGCCTCCTCTGTTTACGATGTTTTTGCTGGAATATTGCTTTGGGCACTGTGCTACTGCTGAACAGTGCCACAGTGCAAGTGCTCCCTATGTTAAATTGATACATTAATTGGTGTTACCATGATTGGCTTGGTTGACTTACGGTTCAGACCCTAGTCTAGAGCACTGCGTGTGCCAAGGGCATGTAAGTTAACTGCTGCTGGTGGGCTTGCAGCACCGGTTGTGCCACCCACAGAAGCAGCTTGTAAAATGTGTCTCAGGTCTGCCAACGCAATGCCTGTGTGCAGTCCCGGACTGCCATGTCGACTTGGCAAGGAAACCTACTTGCCAGTCTCTAAACCTTCCCTTTGCAGCAGGTCAGACACCCCTATGGTAGGCCCTAGGGCTGGGTGCGTTGTTGGTAAAAGGTAGGTCATGCCCTGATGTGTGTGGCATGACCTAATAGTGAATTACAGCCATTTATGTTTTTCACTATTGAAGGGCTACCTGCCTCCATAGGCCAAAATGGGCAGATTGATTATTAATTCCATTATAATCTTATCTGACTCAGGAAGCATGGTAGCAGCTCGAGTTTAGTATCCATGAACTCAGAATTTAATAACACATCCTTTAGGGTGGATGGTTTTTAAATTCTGTGTTTGAAAATAGCCCTTTTAGAAAGTGGCTATTTTCTTGTCCAACTATCTGCCGGTCTCTGCTTGTTTGGTGTGTGTGACAGGGGCTGGGTGGATCCAGAGGTCTGAATGAGTCAGTGTGGGGTGAATGAGGCATTTACATTTAGAGTAGGGGTACAGAAGTTCCTGGTAGCCTGCCCTGCCTGACACAATGCTGGCTCCACCTCCTGCCGGGCGACTGATAGGCCTGCCCTTGCCAGTGACAATGCTGGCTCCACCTCCTGCTGGGTGGCTGAGGACCCTGTCCTGCACAGTGAATAGGACAGGTGCTTCGGCCTGGCAACACCCACGACAAACCTGAGATGGGGGGAATCTCCCTGCGTGGACAAAGGGAACAAAGCAGAAAAGGGGTATAAAAGAAGGACCCCTGAATCAAGGAACTAGATCACTTCTGACAAGGAAACCTCTACCAAGGACAAAAAGCCTGCCGATCTAAGGACTTGCCTCCCCCTTCTGCCAGAGTGCTGTTTGCTGGGGGGATCCCGAAAGCTGCTTCTTTATTTTTGCAAAGGAACAAGGAGAGAGGAACTTGGTGTGTACTCTCAAACCTGCTAGAAAATCTCCAAGGGCTGGAAGAGTGCCAGCCTCCTGTTGAAGTCACAGGGCTAAAGGACTTCATCATCTGCTGAATTTGCTTGATACTGGGAAGTGGTAATTTCCAGTGCACAGAAGAAGCCTGCAATCTCGACGCCGACGGACGCCGCCGAATCCAGCTCGACACACCGAGGAACGCTCCAGTGTACCGAGTCCTCGACGCCGGACGCCGGGCCACGATCGACGCCAGTAGCGACGCCAGTGAGCAGTGACTTCGGCTCCAGCTCCAAGTGACCTTGTCTCGACACCGCTGCTGATCGCATCGACGCTGCGCCCTTCTCAACGCCGTTAGCGCTGCTCACTCTTGCAACATCGACACCGACGCCGTATCCTGCTTCGCGACCGTGAGCGCTGCTCCGGCACGACTCCGTTCGACGCCGCTGCAGATCGCCCCGACTCTGAGGCTCGATCGACGCCGACAACGCCGTGGATCATCATTTCTTCATTTTCTAAGGTACTGTGTTGGGGGGTCTGTTTCGACTCCAGGCTCGACGTAGCGCTCCTCGCGGTCGACGCCGAACCTTGAGAAATAGTAGACTCGACGTCGTGTGACTCCCGTGTGGGTTACCTTGTTGCCAAGAACTGTGTTTTCATAAGAATACTTACTTTTGTTGCTAAAGACTATTTGCTAAGAAGAAACTTTACTTGAACTATTATTTTTCCTTCCAAAGAATATTTATTAAGATTGTGGTATATTTTTGTCGTTATTTGGTCTTGTGCTAAGCCTTATATAAAAATACTTATTTTTATAATAACTCCTGTGTTGTGTCCATTTGTAGTGTATTCACTTTATTACTGTATGTGGTCATAAATGCTTAACACACTGACTCTGAGATAAGCCTGTCTGCTCTGCCACGTTACCAAGGGGGTGAGTGGGGTTATCTGAGTGTGTAATCCCCTTGCCCTGACTAGAGGAGGTGGGTCCCTATTTGTCAGAAGTGTATACCTCTGCCAACTAGAGACCGCCGATTCTAACATGAACTATGGAAATAGAGGAGGACATCACGCACCACGTGATCGGGCCGTCAACCGGTACTTTTAAAACCTAGAGAAACGCGGAACGCTGGCAGGAAGGGTACGAGCGCAGGCGATAATCGATTGACTAAAAGGTAGGATTAACCCAGGGCAAAGATCGAGTGGGGTCTTGCATAGATAAGGAAGAGTAGACCTCCGGTGATACACTTACAAGTATCAATACGGGTCATCTAACGATCTAATACATAGAAATGTTACCAGCAATAGTTTTAAATCGACATCTGAGTGACATTTGCGCAGAGATGGAAAAACAATCACTATACCTCTCAAGTTATTCAGTCGGGAACACGCGGGCCTTAAACTGCTGGTATATTAATATAGCTACGCCTCAGTGACATGGCGGGGAATACAAAATACAGGTCGCTAAAAAATATGCGGATGCAGTATATGCAGTGATTTTTCCGATTGATACAATTAAGAACAGCAACGAAACACAAGCCAAATCCAATGGCAGAAGTAGATCACAAGCAATCCAGTCACTGTTGGTCGCTGTTGGTAAATAGACAGCACACGTGAGAATAACGCAAGCGCATTACCAAATTAAGTGACTGTCTGTTTGTTTTCATTTTATTTTCGTATGTCTTGTAACAGGCTGACTACATGCAGCTAGATACACAAACCAAGTGAAGTCAACGCATATTAACAAGCACTTGAGTTTCTTCTACGGGGGTGCGGGTATGCAAACCCTGGTCCACCACCTGGTAAATATTGACTGATGGCTACAGCGGTGGTCTATTACCCACACACCTCTAACAACCGTGTGTGGGAGGGCAGCCATCTGTAAATGATCTTTTTTAACACGCTTCAGTGGTGGGTGTCTGAGAAATGCAGTTATAATGATGTGTGGTATATCATATATTTTAGGTACAATAAATGGAGAAACGTGGTGCAGTGAAGACGTTGAACACTACACCCTGATGAAGTTGCCCCAAAGGATCATAAGGCAATGACACATGTTGGTTTTTGTTGGTTTTAATTGAGTGGGCACACAGCTAGGAATAAAGTACACGAACCAGTGTAGCTATAACTCATTTTAACGTTTGGGTCACTGGTTAACACATTTTCCTTTCTGCACCTTACTTTTTTGTTTAGCAGTTGGCAGTCGCTAATGATGAGAACCTGAGGTAGCAAGCGAGTACCAGCTTGCACATACCTCCATGTGGTTACTTCCGTGAGGCACTGCCAACGTTTCCACACATTTTTTCACATTTTTCTCCATTTAGTTTCCTTCACGTGGTTCATATACACATAGTCCACTGAGAATGCAAGTATTATACCACACTTCTTTTAAAATCAATTGGTGATTTGGGACACAAGTACACAAGTGGTCTATTGACACTGTGTTGATATCCTAAGTAGGGTATCTTGAATACATGAGTAGTGGTGGGCGCAGTCCTACACCTACAGCGGAACAGGTCCCTTTTTAATATAACAAGATCCGTGTAGGCCAATATCATAAGAAAAATAATGAAGGCACATAGAACACACATTGAGTCGCAGCTTAGTCAGGTGGGGAATTACTCAAAAGAACTTAATTGCATCCGCTACTCCTTCACAAATCCTAAAGCAGTTCACAATAAAGTAACCCCATCACAAGAACTCAGTGATAAGATAGCCAATCACCTTTTTCGGAAAATTGTGATTATTTATGAGAAAATCATTAAAGAGAGGGAACTGTAGATTGATATTTCTCTCCACCGTCCCTCACTTTGACAGAATGTGAACTCTATGGAACGCTTCAGCCCCTCTTACATCTGATACTGTGGAAAGTTTAAAGGAAAGAAAAGATCCGACGTCCCTCCATACCAAGACCGCTGCAACAAAGTAAGGTCCTTCTATCACCAGAAGATCCAAATGGTCTAAGACAACCTTGAGAACAAAGGCGACACCTCCTCAACCCACACCACTAACAACGCCATCCACCAGACCCTTCTCAACTGAAGAGTTCTAACCACAGAAAAAACACGGTAAAGACAATGAAGATCATTCAGTCCGGAGCAACTACTGACCCCTGCTTGACGCACATTTTACACAGAGCCAACACTACCTTCGAACAAAAACTTTGTAGAAATATGAATTCCTCCCTGTAGACCGCCACATTCCCTGACAACAGGAAGTACGCCAAAGTCAACACCATACTAAAAGAAACCCGCCGCAGAACCAACAAATCACAAAAAAATGAGGGCCATGTTTATGCTCCCTTTCACTGCAAAATTAATTGAAAATGACATCAACACCCAGAAAGCACATTATATATTTAAAAAAACATCAGACACACCTCTGAATCCAGATTCAGCAACATCAACAGCACAGAGAACAGCCTCATCACTGACACTAATGACATACGCAGGCTCCTCGACCAAAGCCACACGACAGCCCTCATCATTCTGAGCTATCCGCAGGCTTTAGCACCATCTCAGACCACACACTAGTCAACAGGCTCCATGATGCCAGCATTTGAGAAATAGCATTAGACGGGATAAGATTTTTCCTGTCATGCAGAACACAGAGAATACGACTCCTGCCCTTTGTCTCAGAAGCGACCGATATCAGATGAAGATCGCCACAAGGATCCTCCGTCAGCCCCACACTCTTCAACGTCTACATAGCCAACATCACGACCATCGTCAGAAAAAATAAAATTGTCTCGTACAAAAATGACACCAAGCTCATCCTCACACTCACCAAGGAAGACAACATAACCAGGAGCAATTTCCAAGAAGGGATAAAAGAAATTGCAACCTGGATGAGCCACAGATGGCTGAAGGTCAACGCGGAGAAAACAGAAGTCATCATACTCTGCTGCACCTCCTACCCATGGGACAATACTTGGTGGCAATCCATATTTAGAAAACCACCCACCTCAACAGACCACGCATGCAACTTTGGCATCATACTTTACTACTCAATTACAATGAATAGCCAGATCAACACCATATCCTCAGCATGCTTGAAACACCTCGGCATACTTTGCAAAACATTCAAGTGGATACCACAGACTCCTGAAAAAACATCACCCATGCACTCATCACAAGCAGAATGGACTACAGCAACACTCTCTAAGCCGTTAATAAAGATAACTCCTCCGCAAACTGCAAACTGTCTAAAACGCCACAGATAAACTCATCATCGACATTTCATGACACAACCACATTCCCTAACACCTCCACGACATCCAGTAGCTCCCCATAGAAAGAAGAATAACCTTCAAGGTGCTCACTCATGCCTACAAAGCCCTCCGTAACAAGGGACCACAATAGCTGAATAAACGAACATCCATCAACCAGTCACCAAAATAAAATGCTCAACTGGCCTGGTAGAAGCCACCGTCCCTCGTTTCTACAGGACAAGAGCAAGGGGAAGATCCTTCTACTAACTCGCAGCCAAGAATTGGAATGAACTCCAACTCCACCAAAGCAAAATACTACACCAGTTCAAAAAGGACCTCAAGACCTTGCACTTCAAATAATAACAAAGGAGCTGCTTATGGCCGCCCACCCTAAAACACCCTCAGGCCAAAAGCAGACC